>NC_064872.1:14527500-14838840 GCF_943734695.1 Anopheles maculipalpis | reverse complement strand
ACCTCCTCACAATTTTTCTTCCCATTTTTTTCCACGTGCATAAATTGATCCATTCAATTCAAATGAATCGGGTCGCTTCCTACCTTAAGGCGAGAAACGAAAGCACTGCTATATAGCTTCTGCCGCAAGCAAACAAAAACGAAGAAAATCTGTTTTAAATTATACCTTTAAAGAAAACTATTGGAACATGCGTGTACATTTTTGCTCGAACGATCGATTTAGAGAGAAAACGTTGACTTTTTTTTTAGAAACAAACTCCAAAAGCCAATGAATGACGGGTTTTTAAGCTTTAGGTCCTACGGGCTATAGAATCAATTTATAGCTACAAGTCGCTAATAATCGAGCGTACCACCACCATCCGGGTTGCGGTGTACATTGATCGTTGGTGGCTCAAACTTTTACTCCAAGCAAAACGGAAATCGAGTTGTGGTGCAGTATTATCAGCACTGATTTTAGCAACGTAAAATGGATATATAAATAATTATAAATAGCTAGCATTAATTGTAATTCTGTGAATATAGCTTAACGTGAGCTCGTAAACCATTGAATCAGTTCTCTATAGTGTATCTTTCCCCCCTTTTTTGTTTTTTGATATTCGCTAACTCTTATTTTGTGGTTACAAATTTCTCAAACGATCTCTTCGCACAATGCAATCAATCATATTTTAAGGTCGGTGTGCATAACTGTTAAGATCGAATGTAGCTGCTCAAAGTTCAGTTAAAACTACAATGTCTTTCGCTTTCGAAACTGCATTTTTTGTACAAATTTTCATCAAGTAATAATTTGTTAAGCAAAATTAACAGACTACCAGGCGCCTCCACGGAACGAGGTAAATGTTGAGATCAAGTGTAAATTATAGCGGATCGCTTTCGTCTAATGCGTTTCTGTGACAATCTGTTGAGATTGCTCGGTAGATGTTGAGGGGAGAGGCATGTAGATAAGAATATACAAAAAATATCCTCTCTATTTTTTAGCCGTAGCACAATCGAAAAGCAAACGTCAAATTAGAAGAAACCTCGACTGGCGGTGTGTACAAAGGGCAGGGAATTTCATATGAATCTAAAGGTTAAAGTTCTGGCTCATTTTGGTGAAGATCATCTCGTCACGAGAAAAGTGCTCATCGAAGCTGATTTTTTCTACATTATTTCTCCAATTTCACTTTACCCACTTCATTAACGGATGTAATTGATAGCTGTATCGCATCAACCTCTATGAGGGTTCCCTAAGGAATGAGATCTGTATTATGATCAGGATTGTTAATTCTCCCTTCCTGCAAGTCTACTTATTCGACAGTGTTATTCAGAGTGCATCGATCGATTTGCACGTGGCTGTTTGCCGGCATCAATGGCCGTAACCTTTCTCCTTCTTTTGTCAGATTCCTCCAGGCTTCTCATTTTGTTTGTTTTTTCAATCATTCTTCCATTTATTGGGATTCTAATACGACTTATGAGGTCGATTTTTTGAATGTCGATTCTCATTCTTTAAAGACGATAATTTGAACCCTCCCTCCAAAAAGAAACCACTTCTTTTTCGTTTGTAGGTGATTTCCATATTTACTTCATCTTTTCGTCCGGTATTCCGAACCCTCCTGGAACTGGACTGGAATATTCCGTTGGTGAACAAGTCCCTAAGTCTAATAAGTCATTCGATGACCTAAACATCGTTAAGCAAAGAAGAAGAAGAAGGAGAATAATAATAAAAACAACAAAAAGAACGCAAGACAAACACCATTGGAAAGTTACTAAAATAAACGCTCTCACTATCTGGTCCTGCAAGTTGGAAAACAAACATTACCATAGCATAAATATATATGTACGGCTGTAGCTAAAAGACACGTAATGAAGTAAAGACGAAACTGTGCACCTAAAAGCAAGTAACATGCATAAAAAGACCTATTTTTAGAGATTTATATATATACATATACACAATGGCAAACATGCAAAGATAGATTTATATTGAACAGATGCAACGAATCGTAAAATGAAAGGTAACAACGAGCTGCTTTTTTTTCAAATGCGACAAAAGTACAGGAAAGCTAGTTGTAGTTGAGAATTATTTTAAAACAAGATGGACAAGCCATCTTTCACGTTACGCCTATACACACGGCTTATTGTTTTGCTTCCTTTGGCGAGAAAGTTTTGAACGTGTTTATGTGTGTGTGTTTGTGTGTTCGCCCTGAGAATGAATATGATTCTTCTACTGTGTAGGAAATGTTTACCCGCCCCCAAGTAGTCAGCTGGCAACACCAACGTAATGAACTGATGATGAGCAGCGTGTGAAAAATTAACCCCGTGAGATTATGCTAGTTTATAGAGAGAAATTTTCACGCAAAACCACCAAAGCTCGACTCGCTGGCGTCCCGCGCATATATAGAGGGCGTGCACAATAGGTTCAGGTTCACAAATCAACTAATAATCCCTCCGAATGGGTGCGTTAAAGCTGCCGTGGGAGAAAGAGAGAAGACAAATCACAAGAAACTGATAATGACGAGAAAGCAAGGAAGAAGAGCACGAAGCGAAGAAAAAAAAAGCAGTTAATTGTTTTATAAGTCGTCGATCCATAATGAGTGCGCAGAGAAGAAAATTAAGTCAGAGGTTCCCACTAAGAGAAAAAAATGTAAATTTTAAAGAAAATCCATCCAAACTCGCACAGATAGCGCGGGGCATTGTGATAGGATGGAAAACTAATAGTGTTTAAGATGGAAGAAAAGAATAGCAAAAGGAAAATGATAAAAAAGAACACACACAAACAATGGGAAAAAAGTTGCACTAAACAAGAGCATTCCGGGAAAGAGAGATTCCGATCTTCAGATGTGACAGGGAAGTAAAGCAACGTTAGAAGAGCAAAAAAGCGTTAATATTAAGAAAATCCAATGAATTATACATGTAAATATACACCTTTATTATGATTACTACCGAAAACTGCTTTCCGAAGCCTGCTTGCTTGGTGTCATGGTCAAAAGGGAGTTCCAACGTTGATATACCGACCAAATGCTAAGAGTCACCGTTGTTTGGATGAGAAATTTCTAGTGCACCGCCTGATGTAGTTCGCGAAAGAAAAGGATAACGAACGTCTTCAGAAGGGTAATAGATAAGATGGAAATTTCACACACACTCAGCAGTGCATCGGCCAGACAACAATGTCCAATGTGTCTGTAAGACTGCCCTGCGTTCCCAGCATTCAATTCTAACTAGGCAAACGAAGCGCAAAAGCGGATACCCCGTGTCGATGGTAAAACTCGATCGCTAGAATTACTAATCCAGTGTGAAAAAACGCAGAGGAGTCCTCGAAACATAGAACCGGCAACCGGAATGATGAGTAGCAGACAGAATTATAATACAATCGGAAATGGATCGTGTACACCATCGCGTCCAAAGCAAGCAAGCGGTGACCTTCTAACAGTCCTATCGGTCCTATCCGGAACAGCAACAGGTGAAAGAACCTAACCCATTTACCCGACCCGAGACAACAGGTTTGTCGTTACGGTGCCGTGATTTTCGCGGGAACCAAATCCAACTTATTCCCACAGGAGCAACCGGTCCGGAAACAAAAGACACCCGAAGTCGTGACGTCGCCTGGCTCGCCGACTGACAATCAACACAAGCTTCTGGAGTGGCTCGGTGAAGTCGACCTAAACAATTACGGATGAATCTGCGTCTGTTTAATGCTATTCGCATTAAAACAAGATGCGCAACGACTTACGCATCGACCTGCGCTCGCTTTGCTACCTTCCCCATTTTAAAAAGGGGAGCAAAATTTCCCCATTCTACGCGTCCGGGATGTTAAGATTAAATTATTTTACTATATCGTGGGAAAAAACACGTCTCTTTGGGCTTTAGGAGGAGGTTAAGCTCGTTTCGATACGGTTGACTTATTGCATTCTGATGATTGTGTACGTGTGTGTGGTTGTTTTTTCATCTCTTTCTTTCTTCCTGATTTCAGACCCACGCAAACGACGAGATCTTGCAGAAATGAAGAAGCTGCTGATGAACCGGACTCTGATTGTGTTAATAAGTTCTTGATAGATAGCAAACTCCGCTTTTCTCACAGCAAATCACCCTCTTCAAATGCAGTGAAAATGATCGCCAAGTGGGACGGCAGACAGTTTTCATTATCGCTTTCCACAATCGCAGAAGAATGGATAAATGGTCGCGAAAGAGATGGAGAAACTCCCTGCAGAAGGGGAACTACTGGGAGACATTGTATTCTGATTTATTTTCCCTTTTGCCAACCTTCCCTCTCGCCCGCCTTTTCGCTCCCCACCCAAAAGCAAAATGAAGTGTGAGCTTTTCCGGAATGATAATGTTTTTCTTCTTGGGCGCTTTTCTTTTTTTCACCCTCTCTCGGTGGCTTCATTCTTCTTATTGGTGCGTGTTGGGGTTGAATTTCACCTCGGAAGAGGTTACTTCCGATCGGTAGGTTCATCAGTTTGCCAGTGTACGGTCGGCTCGTGCCGAGGTAAGATCGATTGTGGTGGATCGTTAGTAGCCAGCCACAGCAGTGGATGGAAAATGGATTGGTTGCAGTGCAGACAATTATCTTCCGGAACGGGTGCCTGGATAGAAGTGTACATACAGTGAGTGAGTGTGAGTTGAAGTACAGTGTGAAGTGTTATTGAATCGGAACATGGTGTCGTCTGCGGGTGATACGATCAGAGCTAATTGGAGTATTTCTTGAGGAATTTTGATAACAAGCTCATGAAATCTTTGATTAGGTCTGGTTGTTTAGCTCGAACAGTACTACAAATGGAAAGCGTTTATTGTGTTCATCGTTAACCAACAAGTGAATGTGAATATTTCGTTTTCTAATGATTCAATACTTCTTGTATTAGACTGATTAAATTAAAAAAAAACAAGGTTCAACACTGGCATGAGATTTTTTTTTCATTTTCCTCAATCTTCTTATGGTCTTATGCTTCAGTAGATATGATTAAGCTTCTGCTTTCTACTGGTTTTATGTACTTAGTGTAGCCATTGCTAGATGGTCAGTACTACGCACAAGGGAAAGATTCAGTTTAAGATTTAGATTCAGTAAGCTGGCCGGCAGCAGCGCTGTGATTATCTTTTAAATACGCAAATCTTTCCTATACATTTAAGAAGTTGCTTCACATACGTTATCGTTTATCATACAAACACACATTTAAAGAAAAATAACACAGTGAAAAATACATTTACAAGCTTTAATTAGATCGATACCTGCTGTATTAAAAGCATTGGTACTAAATGGAGACGCCTTGTCCGTTGTACAGTAGGTGTTTAAAATTTTAAACGAATATTATCTTATTTCTCTGTATGTTCTAGTTTGTATAAATGGATTTATCATGTATCTTCCGATATTCAAGTGCTCCAAGTGATAAAAGTGTCTTTAATTTAAGAAACGAAAGATAAATAAAAATTTAATCAAACTATTTGATGAATTTTAGATATCGCTTTTTAATCAAATTATCAGATGATTTCAGAAAATAAATCAACAAGCATCATCATTACCACGTTTGAGTCGCTTTAATTGCATTCTACTGATCGCAAAACGTGGGAAAAATATCAAGCTTGTATGGATCATAAATCAAACGAATGTAACAAGGCTTTAGCTGTGCACTTGTTTACCCCTTGCTTTGAGGAAGTGCAATGCTAATTTGTAAAACAATACCAATGGAAGAACGCGTGGTGCTGATTCGTGTTTTTTCTAAGCGGGGCAAAAACAAACATTTGTGGAAGAAAAAAGTAGGAGGAGATTTAACGCAGGTCATGCGTGTTAAATTGTTTAATAGATGCTTATTGTAGCTAAAAAGAAGCTTTTTTTGAAAATCTGCTTCGATAAATAGGAGTAACATTAAAGTTTGTTCTACTAGAGTTCTTCTAGAGTTGCTACTGTTTACGTGACGAATATCATCTTTTGTATGTATATTTTTGCACCTATTTTGTAGAAAAAATGCATCTAAACTTATATAACTGAAAGAAATGCAAAATAATTTTGCTACAAATTCATACAAAAAACATAAACATGTTGTTTTAACGGAACGACGTGCCGACGTAACGTTTTTGCGACGTGCCGTCGAACTCAATTATGAATAAATAATTTAATTGATTAACATGACTACAAAAACTTTGTTTATAAATATCCGATAACTATATGATTTACTTGAAGTAATGTAACTTTCTTCACGGGACGATTTTACACAAGTAAGTTTCAGTGAAATAAAGTGTTTGGTTTATCTATAATCCGCAATTTATTGAGAATCAATTTGGTTAAATAAGATTTTTCATCATTATTACCTTAAAGAAAGACCGATGCTTTATCAAAGCGTGCTTTTTATGATCATCTGTTCTGCTTTCCAAAATGGGATTTAAAATTATATTTAGCAAACGCACTTAACAATCGTTAAATACCAGTTGTTTGCCTGCCTCGAACGCCTATCTTCGATTCGGCAGACAAGCTTCAAAAGATCTTTCTAGGTCACGCCGGGCATCGAATAGTTTTCTAGAGTTGCTGCAGGAACCATGTAGTATGATATGGTCAGTCCTCTCTACGGCGTTTCGTTCCGGATGGTATTTGACATCGGTCTTGCCGTTCCTTGGAAATATCCTTTACACTGCTTCGAGGCTTAAAAATGCGGATTTAATTCGGATGAAACCAAATTCCTTCGGTTACATGGATGTATCGAAAGAATATTTGTTACGACGAATGTTGGAAAGAAAATTTTACTGTAAGTGCATGAAGCAGCAGAAGATCTTTTGGCTAATTAGTAATAGTAAATAGACACTAAATTCGATCGGGATGGCAGGGCAGTCTTGAGTCAGAGTTCTTAACATTGCGTTAGAATCAAGCATATCGCATGGAGACCTCGTACTAAATAAGTGCTAAAAAATCAAAATACTAAAAATCAAAAATATCGTACCCAGATTTCGTCATATTTCTTATCCATCAAACAACACATTTTGTTCTAAAATTATTCATTATTCTATCTAAAATTCATAAATTTATTCCTTATCAAAACCATATTAATTAAGCATTATTTCTCTCATATTCCTACACCAGAACAACAAAAAAGATATAATGATTTTATTTTTCAATTGTGTTTGTATTTTATTGCATAGATTTCGATCTTGGAAAGATGTAACTAATAACGCTCCCAACGTTCTAACAACACCGGATATCGTTTCCATTTTACTGTCGCTATCGATCGCCATCGCCAACACAAAGACTACTAACCACCCTTTTGGTTTGGTTCGTCCATTTTTTTTTTTTTTTTCAAATCAAAGCCAAATCTCCATCGTCCACCATGGACTCCTCGGTATTCCCATGCATCTGTACAGTATGCACATACACATTCACGTGCACACCACGTACAGCCACAATAAAAGAAATTATTCATCATTACATATAAGTTCAATAATATTATTAATAGCAGCACATTTTATAATAAATCCATCAGCAATAATAACTAGCGTGTAACGTGTATGTTGCCTTAACGGTACTACAGTCGTCTTAGAGGAAAGAAGAATTAAAAAAAAACAAAGCGAAAACGATAAAATATAGCAGCAAAAGAAGCTAATGCTTATCCGAATAGAAGATGGTCCCTTTTTTCGCAGTGAATGAAAGGTGCAAAGTATGCCAAAAAAAAAAAAAAGATTGGTTGGCCCTTAACTAATGAGGATGTGTGTGCGCCATCTTTACACGTAAGCAAACCGGATTCGGGATATGAGTTATCCGAGCCTGTTGCTTGCCAAAAAATAAACTTCACACCTTAAAACAATACTACATATTCCTCTCTCTATGTATCTCCTTCTCGCCGTAATCTTGTCCCATACAACCATATAAAAACTACCAAATGCCATTGTTTTGATTTAAAATTTAGAAATTCACATTACCCTCGCTTTCTTCCGCCGAGAGGCGGTTTGAGTGTTCAAATCAATAAAAACAATCTAACTACAAGACGGGACAAAACTAATGTCTATCTGTATGTTTTTTTTTTTTGTGTTTCCTAGCTTTTGCGCATTAATCAACAAATGTCCCCAATGTTCAAGGAAACGTCCTTAATCCAACCGGAACGAGGGGACAATACTCTCTCCCTCTTACCATAGCGTTCGTGATAAATATTTGTGCTAATGTATGTTTGCCTATTTCGCATCTGCATCTGACCACTTGCAAACGCGATGTTAATATGTCTTCGTCTGCTAATTTCAAAAATTAATAGCTACCGCTTCTTCTCTCATGGACGGAACCGATACACGATCTACCGTGACCTAACAAAGTGTGGGGCAGGATTTTACTTGACACGAATCGTGCGCTGCTTGTTCATGTTGGTCAGCATAAGCGAAATGTAGGACGTCAGCAGATCGTCCATCTTGTAGCCGAGAGAGGTTTCGCACAGCAGCTTCGAACCACGCACCAAGTTACCGATCGTCATGTGGAAGTAGGTGTTACCGGATGACCAGTTCGAGATGCGTGTAAACGGGTGCGTTACCAAGATGTCCTGAAAAGGGTGAACAATTATTTACTAACGGTTACTTTGAACGAGAAGTACTCATCCATACCTTAGACGTGGGATGAATTAAGCTAACACCGTGCTTGTTGATCGCGATCAGCAACATTTCCGGATAGTTGGGTTCGGTTGTCTGTTTCACCTCGAAGAATGCTGAACCAAACGTTGGCCATCTGAAGTAAAAATGGGGGAAAAAAGAATGTATAATTGCAAGTTCCCAAACGTTTCGACCATTCCCAAAATGATGACGCTACCTGTACACGATCTTAAGGAATGTAATTTTGGCATCCTCCGGCGACATGCCGGCATCCTGATTGTACGCAGCCACGATCGATCGTTTCCAATCGTTCACGTTCTGCAGTTTGATCAAATCGGACGGTATCAGCTCGCGTAGCATTTGACTGAAAGTAAGGAGCATTCGATTGTCTTTAACTTCTTTACAAAAAAAAATGGTGATCATCAAACCAACTTACGGTATTGCTTGCAGCTCCTGTTTACTCTCACCGAACCTCACACGGTACACCAGCGCTGCCAGCTTGATCGCTTCCTCCTTCGAACATTTGTGATACCCACGCAACAGCTTCGGCAGCTCCTGATGGTAGTGGAAGATCAAATCCGCATTCTTATCCTTCCCGGGTACCGTGTTCGTCCACAGCTTCTTCATGAAGAACACCTGATAGGTGAACTGTGGATTTGAACCGTCCCGCGTTGGCCGTGCCTTCTTGATCCAGTCCGTCAGATGGCGCACAAAGTCGAAGAAGAAGTCTCCCTCTGGCACTGAGATTACCTTGTCGGCGATCTTCACAAACAGACTGAACCCTTCGCTCGAGCGCAAATTCAACCGCTGCGAGATGTTGTGACAGAAGTCCTTGGCGCGCGTCGACGAATCGACCTCGAACGCTTCGTCCGTATCGTCCGGGAAGTATACCTTGTGGAAGATCTGTGTCGTCTTGTGCTGGATCGCTTCCACCTCAACCTGATGGGGTGGATATTTGCGCTGCCCATTACGGATCGTTTTCTGCAGCCGGTGCAGCGAATCCTGCGATATCGGATGACGCCGGGTACGCAGGAAAAGGGTGAGCTCTTTCAATAGCTGCTGACTGCACGCAAACAAACCGGTCGATAGCCACATCAGCTCCCAGCCACGTTCCTCCGACAGCCGGTTCCGATTGTCCGTCAGCTGCTTCATCAGCTGGCAGTAGATCTCGTCCCGCAGGATCTCGTGCTTGAGCGGCCCGTCGAAGATGTGATCGGTAATTTCGTTGCCGATGCGTGGACGCTTCGATGGCAGATCACCCATGTACTTCATGATGGCAATGAACGCTAGGCAGGACTCTTCCGCCAGTTCCTCCTTGGCGAGCAGTTTCTTCAGCAGCGGTTGCTTGAGCGGTTCGCGCGAGTAGCGCCACAGCTCGTCGCCTCCGCGACCCTTCGAGCTGAGCGTGCTGAGCGCCTTCGACATGGTCCGTTTCGGTGGTGGCCGGAAGTGATCGAGCGAGTATTCGGCCAGATTGTGCGGCCGGTCCCGTCCTTCAGTGCTACCGTTTGAGTGGACAGAGTTCAGGCGCTTGCCGTGATGTGCATCTTCGACGCTAAACAGTGCCAGTATGTCCGGGGGAGGTTTTGTGAGTGTGGGCAGCACGTATACGATCTCCGCCGGGAAGTCTCCTCGCTCTTGCGTTCGTTCACAGCAACCTGGAAATGAAGGACGGCCCTTAATAGGATGTCCAGAACGGAATTCATTCCTTCCAAACTCAACTTACCTATACACCATCCCGAATTCAACACTGTTTCACCGGTACTTTCGTCCTCCAGAATAATCAGATCACCCTTCAGGAAGGACAGGAAGCTGGTTCCTTCTCCCGGTGCCTTATAGTCTTGCAGTGCTATCACATACTTTGAGCTGCAGAAAAAGAATTGAGTTTAAGGATACTGTTTCACCATTAAATGTCCGAAAACCTCACCGTTTCTTTAATCCCTCTAGGAAGTACACCACCAGATCTCGTATATCCTCCGCGTTCGGGCTCTGGAAGGTAAACTCCTCGTTTCGTACCGTCGACAGCGAGAATGTTTGCGTAAACACCTTGTTCGTCTTTTGACTCGATACGGCTGTTATCTCCGGGAAAGACAACTCCAACAGCACCTGTTCCTGATCATCAACCACGTACACACCCGTCCAGTTGACTGCAATAATAACGTCGTTCTTGGGCAGATTTGGACCAGAGTTTCTAAAACCACAAGCACAAACAAAAACCATTAGAACAACTCCAAGAAAAGACCGCCAAAGACACCCCTACCTGTATGCTTCATAAAACCGCGAAAATAGTAACGGCCATTTATACTTCGCATAGCTCACGACGTCCTCCTTCACCTTCAACGCGGCCGCTTTTTCCTTCAGATAGTAGCTTTTCTTGTACGCCGTTAGCACCAACGCTGCCCAACGGTCAATTGCTTTCTCAATCCCCGTCAAGCAGTAATCGGGTATAAAATTAGGCAACAATGTGTACAACCGATCCATCGACATGTCCGTACTGTACTCGATGTAGTACTGCTGTGCCGCAATCATTGCCAAATCTTCCTCCTTATCGCACCGATACTCCCCAAACTTGACGCCCCGAACGACTTGCTGATAGATTAGATTAGTTGCCACCTGATCCTCGATCGGATTGTGCCAGGGAGCGAATATTTCCTTGCGGAAAAACAATCGCCACGGTGCGTTTCGTTCCTGAGCGCCCTGTTCCTTCGCGTACTGTTCACACTGTGAAATGGCATCCATCACATGGTCTCCGCCACTACCGAGCGAGGACACCTTGTCGAACAGTGCGATGTAAAGCGAAAATCCAAACTGATCCTTCAGTGTGATCTTGTCCGACAGTTGATTGCACAATTCCCGCGCCGTGGTAGCCGAGTCCGCTAGCAGTGTTTTCGTGTTACCGTCCATGAACGTGATCGGTAGCATGATCGGTTTTTTCGACTTCGTTGCCTGTAGTTCCAGCCAGGATGGTGGTTGATTGCGTGTGCCATTGTTAAACGTACGCTTCAAGCGTTCCTCACAGTATGGCGCATACCCGGGCGGACCTTCGCGAATGAACGAACGCAGATAGTTGACAAACTTCTCCGACGGTGCAAAGCATCCAACGCACAGAGACAGCAAGATCCAGCCACGTGCGTGCGATGACTTCGAAGGGTTGTTGGTAAGCTGCTTGCAGATCTGACAGTAGATCTCATCACGCAACTCCGCGCGCAGTATACCGTGACCGATGATAAAGTGTAACTTTTCCAAATTGGACGTTGGACGCGACTCGAGCCACGACTGGTAGCTATCGGCCGTATACTCCTCATCCTGCAGCCGACGACGCACATCCTCTCCCAGCTTGTTCTTACGTTTGAGCGTTAGCGACACCAGCTTGTGCCGTATCGAGCGGGGTTTCTGCTTGAGGAACGCTTCCGGATCAAGACCCATCATCTGTGCCTCCTGGAACTCCTTGCTGCGGATAAAGTTACGTCCGAGCGTGGCCGTTACCTTTGACATGACCGACGTATTGTCACGATCCATCGTGTGGTACCGTGGCTCAGGTAAATCTCCGGTAAAGCGCAGGATTGTGATCCACAGTGCTTGCGCAGCTAGCTGATCTCCTTGTGTGTGCAGCGGTAGAAGCGGATGTTTGAGCGGTTTCCGTGAGTAGTAGTGCGTTATGTTGCCCTGGAAGTAAGTGGCAGCGAACTTCTGGAACTTGAACTCGGACAGATCTTCCTCATCCTCGGAGATGGTGTGTATCGGACCTATGATGTCGTCATGACTGCCAGCATTCACCGGAAGATCGTTAAATACCGACGTTTCTCGACCACCATGCGGAGTTGGTGCTTCACTGCTCGAGTCCGGCAGAAAGTCAAACATCGCTTCCACCAGCTTACTATCGTCGACCGGTTCATCCGCCTTACGGGCCGCATCATTGATGATGTTCTTCTTCACCTCCACTCGCCGTCTCTCTTCCAGCTCAATCTCCATCTCCTTTCGCTCGATTTCGTTCAACCGATCGCGGTAATGCTGTTCGGCAATTTCCTTCGCACGCTTGTTGCCCTGATGTTTAAGCTCTTCCTCCTCCATACGGCGCAGGCGTAATGCCTCATGATGACGCCGATATTCCAGCTTCAGCTTGTGGTATCGCTTCATCGCAATCATACGTCGTACGTGCGATTGGATTTTAATAACCGCCCACATCTTGTGCCCATACTCACGCCTCACCAGATATCCGCGAATGCGTGCCTGCAGTCGCACGATGTGTCCTCGCAAGTGTCGGAACCGATGACTAAGTACACGCGATCGTATCAACGCCTGTAACCGCATGTACCCGATGCGCATCTTCTTATACCGTTGCCGTTGAGCGTATCCCTTCCAGTACTTCTGGATCGTTACGGCTGCCGCCCGCATACGCAAGAAACGTCGTCTGTACACCCAACCCCGGATCGATCGCTGCAGAATGAGGATCTTGCGCGTTAACACCCTGTCGCGTTCCTGCTCCAAAAACAGATCGTGCGCATCCTTGAGAAAAACTTTCGTATGACCTAGCTGATAGTCCGATCGGCCAAGCACCGTTGCACAAATTTTCGACGTAGCCATCCGACAGTCGGTTCGGTGGGCCGGTGGGATACCATTTATCAGGAACCGATACCGTTCGACAAAGTCCCGGAAGTTATGTCGAATCGGATAGCCCGCACGCCGGATGCGGATCGTTTCCATCATACCCGAGTAACGCAGCTGCCGACAGCACAGTGCCCGATCGAACATCATCGGCTTCTTCAACTCATTCGGCTTAATGCACCGGATGAAGAACGGCTGACACTGGCTAAGTGTTTTCATCAACGAGTCGAGACTTTTCTTGAACTGCGTGGAAAGTGTCGGTGTGCGTTTGCGTGTTTCCGCCCCCATACCGATGTCCTCCGCAAACACCAGCTGCAGGAATTTGTTGGTAGAACTCGAAATTAACTGCAACAAATCGGCACTAAACGTGTCACGGTTCTTTTCCAGAAATCCTCGCGTATCGTAAAACACAACCCCAGCAAAATGGTTCAACCCAAAGCTGGTGTTAATGTCCGACTTGGGTTTCAGATAGTTCCGGTGCGTCCCGTGCGTTTTGTGCAGTTTCGCCAACATCGTCTGATCCGTACCTTTCGGGAATTTGCTCTCCTCGTCGATCAGCGCCATAATGTTAAGCTGCTTGATTGCGATCAGATCCAGCGCGTCCTGATTGTCCACAAACTCAATGTGCTGCCAGTTGATGCTTTCGTGATTATACTCCTCCTGCTCGAGCTTGAAGATGTGCTGCACGAAGAATTGTTGCAGATTTTCGTTCGCAAAATTAATGCAGAACTGCTCGAAGCTGTTGTGATCGAAGTTTTCAAACCCGAAGATATCCAACACACCGATGGCACTGCGTGTCGATGACTTCGGTTTGTAGATGGCCTGGTTGATCTTTTTCACGATCAGCACAAACAGTCGCCCGTAGATGCCCTTCACGAATGCGTCCCGCACATCCATCGACTGGTCGCGGGACAGCGTCGACACGACCGTTTCACCGTGCGCGAACAGTGTTTTACGTGTCAGCGCGTCGATGAACGGTTGCAACGGCACCTCGAGCAGATTCGCCACCCGTTCCACATTGATATGCTCCGGTATTTCCGTCGCGTCCAGATTATCGATGACGGTCGCATTGTACTTGATGTTGCCCGTGTGCAAAAGGGCAGCAAGCAGCTTCAAAATTTCCCAGATCTCATGATCTGAAAAGCATAGCACCTTCATAGCCGACCGGATATCCGCAAACTCTGCCGCATCATTACGTCCATCGCATCGAATACAGCCACCACCGGTAAGATACCGATAATCGGACGCCTGTCCTAGATCCAACCGTCGCTTTTCTTCCGGCGATAACCCAGCTAGCAAACAGTAGAATATGTGATAGTTTCGCTCGTCTGCATTCTGCGACACGATGCGCGATTTTTCCAACAGGTACTGTTCGATCTTTGCACCCTCAATCACACCGGCACTGTTAAAGTGGATGTCAATGTACTTGCCGAACCGGGACGAGTTGTCGTTGCGGACCGTTTTCGCATTACCGAACGCTTCCAGAATTGGATTCGCTTCCAGGATCTGTTGCTCGATCCACGAGTGTTTGCCACTAATGGCGGCCAGGTACTGCAGGATCAGCTTTGTACTTTCCGTCTTGCCAGCGCCCGATTCACCCGAAATGACGATACACTGATCCTGCCCGTACCGGCGCATATGGGCGTACGAGTTGTCACCGATGGCGAAAATGTGCGGTGGCAGTTCACCGATCTTGCGCTCCTTGTACAGCTTGATCTGGTCGGCAGTATAGATGGGCAGTATCTGGTACGGATTGACAGCGACCAGAATGGAGCCGGTATACGTCTACAAGAGAAGAAAGATTGTGCATAAGGTGAAGGAATTGTAAGTGCGGCCTCTTAGCATCTTGCCATACTTACGTAGATCAGATTTTCGTTGTATCGGATGAGCAGGTTTCGCAGAATGCCAGCCTCGTGCAGGTCGCCGAGCGATATCATATCCTCGACGCCCTGCACCGAGGACGCATGCATCGCCTTGATGCGTCGCTCCGGTGTCAGCCATTGTTCGTTGCCGTCGTCATCTCGCACCTGAATCCGACGACCTTCAGCTGAGATTACACGTGCCCCGATCGCTACATCGAACTCTCGTCCGGACACGGGCTCGATCCATATATAATCACCCTAGAAAAGATGTAGAATTTTGAATAAAAAAATCTACTTTATTTTGAAAGTCGATATAGTCGACATTTACTATGTCTGCTAGCGACGAATAGTCAATCCAATCGAAAATATTCTTGTTCAAAATAACATTTACGAAAGCTTTCCATTTTATTGCTCAACATGGTCCATCAATCATCACTTCCAACTTTATCAACGAAGTACCATCGTGTGACAGAAGATCGATTTCACTCCGATTCAACTCCAGCAAATTCCATTCCTTCGCCAGACACACGATTCCAGGCAATTCTCTACTGGAATTTGTCAACTCGCACACCTTTACCATCCTTCGACGTTGGTGCCGCAACAGTAAATCACCAATCGATAGATAGCCAACCACCTGAACGCTGCCGGTACCCATCGTTAATAGCCAGAAAACTATAGACACATTTTTCCCACCATCATGATCTCCCTGGGGGACACTTTCGCCAGCTGCCAAAGGAACCTTTCGACAGGCCATCACCAATACGGGTAGATGGTTTTTCAACTCTTTAAATCGCTGTGGAAGAAACTGATTTTCCACCGCATATCCTTGCTTGACGGGTTGCTGTTCTGGCCGGCCGGGTTGTCGTCCACCGTACGCCAACACTCCCAGACAGTACGGTATGTTCAAGGGGAAGGCACTTTCCTCAAAATGGAACAGCATCGTTTCGCGATCGTCGATCGAGATGAAGCTCAGGCTTGAATGGTCGCGCAGATAGTGCTGTAGAAAGTTCGAAGCCATCAGGGACTGATCGCAGCCGGACAGTGGACATTGAGCTGGTGTGATTGAGTTGGATTTTATCAGTTTGCTGGACGATTCCTTGCTTGAATTCACGGCCGTTTGGGCGGTCTTGGAGCGTTGCATTGTTTTAGTGGAACTTTCCTAGTGATAAAACTATTTTATAACGAAGTATTTACTGACAGCTCAACCAAACTTCAACTCCAAACATCGTATCTCTGAGGTTACTTTGATACTTTTCCTACTTCTTCCACTTTCAGCATGGTTTGAATAATTCATGGGCTGCATCATGCACCGTTTCAAGGCCGTTTAAAACATGAGGAACCATCATTAAATTGCAGATGGAACTCTTAAGAACAATTCCACACCAGCAGGAAGCAACTGCAGCTCTTCAGCAACGTATTAAGTAACCGGCTTCGCTAATCAATCCTCCATTCACCTGCATGCACTCAATTTCCGGCGTCCATCCCTCTTCAATGGCCACATACGCAATTGCAAATTCCCTTCCTCGACAACAATCGGCAGTGCAGCAAATTTTTCCACCCTTTCTTTTCCTGTACGCCCTCACCGTCGCAATGGGGGCCTGCCGGGGTTGTTTGTGGTGGCAAATTTTCAATTCGATTCCTGCTCCTTACCAGTGCGCCAGTTATTGGGTGGCTTAAAAAAAGGCTCCAACCTTCGCACGGAAACGCCAACGCACACCGACACCGAACGCATGGGAGAAGCGATCGAGGAAAAGCTCACGTGCACATTGCCGTTAATTAATGATGAATATAGGAGGCCCACTCCACTGATGGGTGCCACACTCGGCAGTGTCACACTCGAACGGGTTTGCTTGCCTGTAAAATATGGGAGCCAATGGCGGAGAGGGCCAGCTAACCGTCTGCTTAAAGTAAAACATTTCCACAAGAGTCACACACTGAGACGTAATGCTGACTTGGAAAACAGACGAAGGAAGCAAAAAAAAAAGTTGCTTCGTTCGCACAGCCAAACCCCTCCAGCAGTCTGTCGGCTGGAAGTGCTTCCTCAAGCGTTTAATTTATGACTGCTGGTGTACGAACCGCACAAAAGGCCAACATGATATATTGCGCAAAATAGCGCATGGAGGAAGAAAAGCCCGGCCAACGAAAAGCCAAACAAACGCAGCAGAAGAAGTCGTCAGCTGGAGCTGGTTAAACTTAACCCCCCCAAGGGAGAGAGGGACACACGCACGCGTGCAATAATTGCAGTACTGCGAGGGAAATAGTTTTGCCAGAGACACATTCAATAGGACAGAAGGAGCCTTTTAGCAGTGAAAAAAAATTTCAAACCAAAACAAGACCCCCCAATTAAGCAGAAAGTGAAGTAGTCGGCTAACTGAAGTGACCTAAAACAGACCTAGATGAACTAACCTTTTGCTAAATCAAAGCCAAGTTCTTAATCGATTTTTGATTGTGACTATCCTCCCTCTGTTTTGTGAATGAGGTTAGCTATGGCTGATTTCGCTTTCATACAAAAAGCACACATTTAGCCCTGTTTTTGTATTTGGTAAAGTTTGATGATTTATGACGGGAGCCAGCTTTCCATCCGAAAAACCATACTGCTTTGGGGTGGAAAACTATGCCGCAGTCGAGTTGGTTCCGGGGCAGGAAAACCAACCCCTTTTCAAATGAAATCTTCCCGAAATCCCCCGCTCAACCGCTCATTAATGGTTGAGATGGAAAGCGGTAATTGAAATAATCACCCATCAGTCCGATGATGCGCATTCGTTTTTTCGGAAGCATCGTGTGAGGGAAAGGAACAGCGGTGTGTTTGTGTGTGAATTTTCTTTTTACTTTTACTAATTAAATATTTCACATTTTCCCTAATATTACAACTGCCAGATTCGTCAGTAAAAAGGTCAGAAATATAGCAGGAAAACCTCATCCATCATCATTCCTCTCTCTGTAGCAAGCATGCATTCCCGAATGGCATTTCTTTATCATAAATACCTCATCAATCATCAAAGCAGTAAGATTTCTAGTGCGATGGGAAACGATGGACATAAATCGGTTTTCAACATTCCATTACAAATTCCATTAGCTATTGCTCAACGAGTGCTGGCGTTGCACTACATCTACCCTCAATATATGATGATGTATTTATCGACTTTATTTGCATTAATATTTTATCTGATTATCAAGTTAAACAAACTAAAAATATACAAACATTCAATCGCTTGTTTTTACTGTTATTTATCGCTCGTCAATAAACACACTCGAAATGTGGGGCATCCGAAATCAGATCACAAAGCATTTACACAAAAAGGCTTGCCTGCGACGGTGAAAATTAAACACAAATGTTTATCTTGTGTCAGCAACCATTTCACAGCAGGTCGAGCGAATGGATCAACAAGTGGACATTGTTGCTCCCACCATGTAGCTGCTATCGCTTCCATCCATTTTACTTGTTAATTTACACTACTCGTGTAACAAACAAGCTCCCCATTTTCTGCTCCTTCTCGATCGCTTTTGATCGAGCGAATATATTGATCGTGTACGGCGACAACATATATTCGACACATTGTTTTATTCAACTACAGTTTTACTACAGCAATCAAAGCCCGCTTCCACTTGCAGCAAGTAGCACTTACCCGTGTAACGATAACCATTTTGACGCCACATTGACTTCTGGTTTAATCTGGAATGAAATAGGTTGAAAGGGAGAGAGAGAGAAAAATACACCATTAATCCACATTGAACCTCATGGAAAAACATTTTCATTATATTGTTCTGGCAAAAGGGAGGAAAAGAAACGTCACTGCAGTCTATCTGCAGCTCACAGACATGGTCATTTCCGGTTAATACGTACACTGTGAACTGTAAGACCGCGAGGGCGAGAGAAAAAGAGACTTAACAACGATGCTGAGATTGTGTTTTTCTTGACGCCATAATGATGAAGAAATTGATGATGCAGCAGTACGAAAGTGAAGCTTCATGTGAGCGCTTTTAATACGAAGCATCTGCACATACGAACACTCCACACAACAATCACCTCCGGTTGTGCTATTTATGGATGGTCTAGTGGCCATTTTATCGCCAACACAAAAGCGGTTAAATCCGTTTGCTGAAAGAAACGGCAGCGTATGGCGCGAAGGAAAACTAAAGATTTGTTTACCAAGCGACGAACCTCTTTTTTATATTGTACGTGCAAGTGACAAAAGGGACCGGCAATCGGTAAGATGCATTGTGCGATAAAGGGAAGATGGAACAAGAAGGGGATGTGTTTTCTTAGTTCCGTAAAGTGTGAGCTTTTTAAGTGTATTGTGAACTCTTTCTATGCTGTCTATTAGAAATGGAACGGAAGCATTGGTTGGAACGAGGCGTAAATACAATAGGAAAAGCAATCGAACATTGGTTCGAGAATTTATGTGTGTATGCAGGTAAGTAAGGCTGTCTTCAGAGTATAGAAAAAATGACATTATCTTCCTTGTTTAAAAAAAAAGCCCAAATAATAGTAATTTTGAGGTGTTTACTGAAATAATGACTCTCATTAGGACGTCCAAAAACTGTATGATAAGGTAAATAAAATATGTTATGGTATTGCAATTTAAATACCTTTTAAGATGTTTTGCATTACCATACGACCTGATCACATAAGTCATGGCCCAAAGTCATGGCCCAAAACAGTCCACAATAATTCTCAAATTCCGATTACCACAAACTGTTCCAGATTGTTTTCCTGGAACAATTTCTCCCACTTTCCAAAATTGGAGGGAGGTTATTATCGCACTATGGTGGATCAAATTTAAAACGAGTCCTAAGAGAGATTGCAATTAACCTTTCCGGCAATATAATACGGGCTGTACAGCTCTCATTTGCAAGAAGAACTACAAAAAAAAACAACTCCAAAAAACCTGTTCTTTGGAGAGTGTTCTTACGAAAGCTTTAGAGCAAAACCCATCAGCTCTACATAAAACTTCAGACCGGTCTTGCCCTCACTGGATGGACAGGATTCGACCTCATTTTGTGTGGGACAGTTTGGTCGATGCGAACTTGCGAAGAATTCGAAGAAGGCGAATAAAAAACAGACGGGAACGCAACGCCGCAAAGAAATCGTAATGCGATAACGTACACTCTTCGGATTACAAGTACCGCTAGACGATCGGACAGTGATCTTGGGCGTGCGCTTCCATGCTTTGGCGTATGTACTGTACCATGTGCTTACAGTAGAACGTCACTCACACATGCACAGCGAAAGCTTTCAATGGTTAGTTAGCGAAATTATGTAGCCAGCAGCAGCTGAGAATTTATGCCACGATGAGGCTCCTCCTGCTGGACGGTTGGGGTTGTGTTGGTGTTTACGCAGCGCAATTGCATGTATCCAGAGCTCAGTGTTACTGTGGCTTAGACTTGTGGAAGGAACCATTAATTATTTATTATCGAATAATTTACCTGCTATCAATACTTGAAACTCTAACTTTCATTTGTAATTAAAATTATCAAATAAAAACTAATTTTTAAAACATCCATCCGAATGATGCCAAAACAGATTAGAGATGTCAAATTTGCAAGCTAATGCCAAGAAAAGAGAATAGTTAAGGCATAAATCGTTTCCTGCTTATACACATGTCGAAAACGAACAATGAAGCCCAAACGCTCAACCGACTGCCCGATCACAATCATTGTAGTGATGACGTTGATCATTTTGCTCCATTCTCCAAGTCCACTCGGTCAAGTCCAAACGACCGGCAGCAGAAGAACCGGCTTAGTCGAACGGATCCAGTTCTTCGCCGACCCGCTTTCCACACGATTCCTTCACATGCATGCGTGTTTGTGTGTGTGTGTGTATAGTGCAAAACGTCACGCTAGCTTATTTTCACCTCACCTTCCAAATGGTCCTCCATCGCGGGAAAAAGGCACGAGAAGCAACGTGAAGTAAGGAAGGAACAGAAGAAAAAACAACAACCGACCGACAACAGCGACGGTCAAGACCATGGACCAAGTCCACGTTGGCGAAAGATGGAGAGATAATTTCTTTTCCATTCGCTTCCTAGCGAGTGTGGATGACCGGTTTCGAAGTTTTGTCTAGAAAACTAATCGACACTGTATTGCTTGCAAAATGGGCCCATTTGTGCACGGTTTAATCGCTAATACATTGACAATAGGAGCCTTTTTAGCTTTAGCCAGTAAATCGATGTAATTAGTTATGAAACACTTTTAAACCAATGTCGAAAATGGTGGCACTTTGTTTGATGTAGTGGAAGCTTCTTCTAAATCACTGCAGAATGGAGAATATGGATGCCGATTACGTAAAATACTCTGAGCTTATCTCGGCCTGAGCTGAAATCTGGTTTCATCGTGCCCTGATACGAAGATTATTGCTTGTAGAGCTAGATAAGAAATACGTAGAACTCACGAACCCAATAAACTATAAAGTGATTAGAAATCAGGCATTAAGAACAGGTTATGATTGCTTCGAGTTTTACAACAGCTTCTGACTTTTGGGGGAAGATTCTCTTCTTCTTTTTCTATGCTGAATGACCTACTCGGCCATCTCGGAAAATCAAGGCTTTATTGCTGGCTGACAAGACTAGTTGTCTTACTGTTAAGTTTGGTTGTGATGATTTAATTGGACAGTACATCCAAGACAAGGTGGATATTATTGTACTAAAGGTACAGTCAAAGCAAACTTCTATACCTTGAAAGCTGGAAATATTTAGGAGATGTGGAGTCGTAACATTCTCTGTCCAAAATGATCAGAAGCTTTTATTGGCCTCTTATTTATTAAATGGACATGAACACTAAAACCATTACAATGTTGAGCTTTGTGATCTATACGGTGATCTCTAAACTAAGCAGCACATTAAAGTCATCAGGATCGTGCAAGCTATAAGAAGACATCGGAAAACTTAGTCCGCGAAGATTTTTGGGGCTGTCCAAATGGACGGAATAGTCGTACTAGGGCCAAGTTAAGATGAAGTAATGGCATTGATGTATCTGCTAGAATGTCCTGGTAGCGAAAAGTTCTGCCAAATTGAGTCCTCGGATAAGATTTCTAACTGACCTCAGTAGCGACCAACATATTTTTTTACATTAACCTTTCCTCGGAAGAACTTATCCGAGGATCATTATTTATTCAAGACGAAGTTGTAATTGATCGTCCCGATTCCGGAAAATTGGTAAAAATGCAAATACATATGCATTGTGCAACCAAGGCTATAAACCCGAACGAAACTTGGTAGCAACATTTGTGTAGAGTGCTTGTTGAAAGTGATATTTAAGCTAACTTAAACCCCATGAGTTATCTGCTTCGTTGAGAAACGTAAGTGCGTAACAAAATATTATATAAAAAAACCACAATCAAGCGTATCAACCCTCACCGAAACCACATCAACCACCGCTGTCTACATGAAGCCTTTACTTCCCCATTGCGAAAACTCATTGTCTCCATGCGTGTGCAACTACAACGAAAGGCTTCAAGACGGTTGAAAACAAAACACAGAAAAAGAAAAAAAACGTAGCTAAATGCGGCACCCAGAAGTAACATTTCCCAAGTATGGCCACGACGGCTACCTTACAGTCTTTTCATTTCCACTTTTTCCACACATGTTAACACACACATACACGTACGCAGAAAACACACACCCAGTGCCAGCTTGACCCGCTAGAAGTAATCGGATTTTTCTCGATTCCATACAGCAAAGCCCTGGCGGCACAGTTGTCCACCGGCTGGCTCGGCTGTCACTAATTACGGTACGCGGGCCAGTGATAATTACCACCGTATGGAACGCATCGGACACACAAAGTCCAGCGGAGAGGGTGTATGGAGAAGATAACACGATCACACGGACCAGCCGACATTAAGGTGCTTGTTGCTCATTTTTTCATTTAATTTTTAACCTCAACCTGCCGTGTTTGCTGGTACCGATGGTAGCACTTACATCGTTCGGTTGAAAGTGGTCCAGACACACCTTTGCACACGCACAAATTTGTATAAGCTTTGCTGAGGATTTGTCTTTTTGACAGTGATGACAGTAGTGCACAGACGCTGCCAGTTTGTGGAAATGAGCCACTAATTTTATTTTTTCTACATGACAAATTCAACTATGAGTTATTTCTGGAATGACATACATTTAAGAACATAAAACTGCCTCAAAACAACGCCAGTGGAATCTGAAGTAACAACAACAAAAAATCACACATCTGCATTATCTGTTGTAAGGCTATGAAGGGTTGGATTCGAGTATCAACTCGTCTTATCATCCATAAAAGCATAAAAGAGCAAACAATGCTCCAGCAAGCATTACAACCCTTCTACTGACGCATGCATTCCACCTCGAACGCTGACAAACAGCACGAACACCCGATTATCGTGGTAAAATAAAAATAAATCCAATCACTTGTTTCAAATTTGATATGGCGCCGCTCCGGTGGTAGTGAAATAGTGCTACGGTGATTACTTCCTGGCAGCGAACAATGAGAGCAATAGGATCGTACGTGCCGTGATGTGATTTATCATTTACATGCACTTGACAGCATTGGGGTAATGTTTGATAGCATGATTTCTAGATCCGATTACGCGTTGTGTCACTATTTAGGGCCCAGTTCTCGAGATAACCTCAACTATTCCGAATGAAAAATTCTTACAAAACACTACTACGAATCTGCTATAAATCTTTAATGATTAGCCTGAAACCCTACTCTGAACTCTAAAGCGATTTTATTCACTCGAATTTCGCACCCCAACTCCCAACTCGCCTCACTCAATTGTATTATCTCCTTATCAGCACTGTGCACGTTTTGGGGATACGGTAGAAAATAAATCACATACACAGCGCATACCTACCACCCAACCTAGTCAGATAACAGTGCTCCCGCCACTAACTACCTTGCGCAAGGTCACCAAAGGCACCAAGATTTAACGGCGGGAGACAACGAGTCACAACAAAAAATGTTTCGCTTATCAGTGACGTTATCATTCGCGTACGTTCACCGCAATTCTTGTGTGCGAGCAGTGAAGCAATCTTACCGCACGATAAGAGGACGCAGAATTCTTTCCCACCTACGTACCGGTGGCTTAGTTTTGGGCAGTTAGTTTTAGAAATAGTTCATCTTAAAAACATGTGGTTTGAGAGATTTTTGTACGCTTTTAAAATTTTGGAGAATTGTTTGTGTTCGTGCAAAGTACTTTTTGTATCTAAATTTTATCGGAAGCTCATGATGATGATGCTGATAAATCCCACCTCTTACACCAGCATAGGATTGAGAAGGACAAAATTAGGATCTCTTGAGGATATTTTTACTCCACATTTTGGCTTAAAAGTAAAAGTAAAAAGTAAAAAAGCTAAGCTCGTAAGATAAACTTCGAACCTGGACTTCGAAATTCTAATGCAAGTTTTGTAAAATTGCTTCCAAAGAAGACAAAAAACTTAATTTTAAAAATCGTTAAATTTGAAATCTCGGTGAGAACTACGAATGAGGGTTTTATATACTTCAAGAAATTGCCCTTCGGTGCAAGCTTTCATATCCATTTTTGAGACCAAAAGTTTTCCAAATTTTGTTAATTTTTAAGGTCTTAATATCGATAATATAGAATTAAAATGGCTGGAAATTTAACAGACATTTGGAGGAATACATGCTTTGTTCTAGCTGCAACAATTTGCATCGAAAAAGGTTATAAGACACCTGATGACGTTGTCCAATCGAAGCTGAATAATTCAATTGAAGTAATTAAAATTAGTCCAATTTGACTAGCTTATAAAGGTTTATTTTTGAATAATTCGCTTACTAACCGACTATCAAAATTACAATTTAGCGAACAAAAGTCATATAAACCTAAATCACTAAAATCAAAAAAAGTCCTAAAATCACTTAAAAGTTAACATCCAGAATTAAATTAGAATTAGAGCTAGAATTAAATCATAACCCTTTTCAATCACATGGCAACAGTGCCATATACCTTGCTATATCGTAGCACAAAATGATCAAAAAGAAAAGAAGGCGTGTAACCCACAACATAGATCATCATGCAAAGGAAACAGCATAAACGCCACTCCCGCGATCCTGTCCACCTGCCACACGAAAAGTCGCAAGTAATTGCATAAATTGCTTATCTTTTCATCGTTCATCAACGTCTAGCCAACGGACGGACACAGGCGGACAACGGTAACGGAAACAATGATGCAGGGTGGTGACATTTTCTCAAACACTCCCCAACGGGCAAAAAAAAGAGGGTTGGCGGAACAAACCACCTTACGCAACAACTATTCGACTATCACTTTCCACCGCAACGATACGCTAGCCTTACGCACAGCAATAAAGGCGTCACTGCCACGTGGTTTTCTTTAAAGGCTTTCTTTTCAAAGCTTCCTCTACACAGTGCTCGCTACTTTGCAGAGACACATTTTGGGAAGGAAAAACGAGGCTTCGTAAGGCGGGCAAGGGAAAATTGTGCACACGCCAGGCGACAGGTGAGAGGGAATCCGGTACCATTTGTCTGTGTCTGGCCCTGTGTCGACTGTTTTTACTTTCATTTCATTTTCCCCATCATTGCTGCTAAATAACAATAAAATAATACGACGCTCGGTGGATGGGTGAGGAGGTGACTTTTTGCAATGGGCGATGTTTTGGTTGCAATTTTGTTTCGAGGAACGAGAGTAAAAGGGTGAGATCGGGAGAAATTCTCAGCGCACAATTAAACGCCATGATAGTTGCTTTCTACGCATGATGAGGTACCAGCGCCCAGTTGAGAGGTGAATCGAAAGTGAAAACGATCCAGTCTAAACCATTCCGACCAATAGAATGGGGTGAGAAAATGGTTCAAAAGAGTGATTATATCCACACATGCGCCATGGAAAAGATTGCGACGATTTATTAAGAATTATCTGTTGGGAAGGGGACACGAATAAAAGACACTAAAAATTATATAAAATCTACTAAATAAGCGCTCAGTTAATGTCGAGAAGTTCGTGGCGGGTTTTCCCGTTTAAATTCCTTCAAATACACAAAACTATTAAATTCATATCTTAAATAGATAAAAACGAAAGTCGAAAATTTGGCACCACTTGTTGATCCAACCGCCGGTTCCCACGGAGATCCATTCACTTCATTCGCCAATTTACATTGTGACGAGTAAATTACAAAACTACGAAAATCTTACACCCGGGTGATTTGCACTTTCTTTAGACGGTTGATTAAGGTTCCACTCCCGATCATTTGTTCGACGCGATGAAGTTGATGGATGAGTTTAACGATCGATTAGACATTTGCTAAATTTAAGACCTATTGCCACCAAACGCTTCTGCACTGTGTACGCATCTTTACACTTTAGGTCAATCCCGGCTACGCACTCTTCGGTAGCTTTAAATCTCAAACTTATTTCCTCCTCTGCATCGAGCTATTCAGATGAGCAGCTACCGGCTAAAACAATGGCAAACAAAAGTGAAAAGCTCAACACAGTAACAAAATAAAAAGCACATTGTACATACGAAATTGTTTTCCTCGTCGCTTTCGCCGCTTACCTATTAAATGTACCACGACGCAGAGCTAGAGAATACAAAATTTTGAAACAAACTCCCTGTCTCCCCTTCCGCTCTTTTTGCAGGTTAAGACAAGGCATCAGAAACTGTTATGTGCTGTAAAAAATAAATAATCAACCGTAACCGCACACTGTCAGGAGGTTTAGCAGAAAAGTTAAACATTTCCCCTTCACAAAAATGTGTACATGCAACATGGTTCGGTGTGGTGCGGTGATGTGTAAAGTTTAATTGACTTGATTTGAAGCTTTCTGAAGTTTTTGTTTTCCTCTTCTTCTGCTCCCTCTGTGTATCTTGTCTTGTGTACCAAGTGCATGTTGCTGTTGGGTCAGTAGTTAAATTCAATTATATTTTGGACGAAATTACCGAGCTGTGGTTGCGCATATGGGCAGACAATTAATTATCGGTAATGAACAGCAAGACAAATGTGAGTTTGCAGTTTCCATCGTTAATCTTGTACAATTGAAGACTGCTACTGGTATTTGTGAAATTGCAAAGCGGTTAAACCGTTTCTTCGCTTCTTTTCACTCATTGAATCCGTTGTTAAAATTTGTTAAGAGTACAAAAATTTTACTAAGGAATTTTATGTATTTGACAGCCAAATCTCCCCAACCGTAACGTAAGAAATCATCTCAGTACGGTGTTAGTTTTTAAATTTAAGTTTAAGTATTACGGCTTGGGGCCGGACTCTCAGCTCTTCTTTAAATGATTTTGTACACATTTCCCATGATTTTCCCCTTGTTTTTTTTGTCTTATCCCATGCATGCTCGGTTGATACGGAATTAATTTTAATTACCCTTTTAATAATCAATATCACCTAAGCAAAATTTTCGAATTTTTCAAGGTTGAAAAAGAATTTCGTTTAAATAAAATGTTTTTACCGAGTCAAAAAATATACAATTTTAAAAGCTTTTAACTTTATTTTACGAAATTTCTTGAACTACCCTTTTTTGAACATTTTTCCGAAGGTTTGGAGGTTTTATTCTGCAAAAAATAATTTTTGACTTAAATTATCAACTTTAGCATCAAAATGATTTTGTTTTAGCTAAAAACAACCATGCTATGAGGCGAGACCGGCAATGCCTGAAGAAAGAGGTATATTTTTACTTTTAGATAATTTCCCTATCATGCTATAATCATAATAATTTAACAACTACAGCCCACAACAGTAAATTATTCAAACCCTACTTCACTTACCCTGTATACAAAACAAACTTCCACAATTCCAATCCTACGAAGAGATTTTAACCGTATTTTAGAAAACATATCCAACTGTCACGGTTTCCATCCCCTTAACACAGCAAATTTCTTTTCAATCATCCTCCAAAAATCCATCATCATCTTCAAACTGTCAACCTTAAACCCTTCATCACACATGAACTCATTCCTCCGTGCCGGTCGGACACGATCGTACCCAAACTGTTCCAACCCGCTTCTAGTTTAATCTCACCATTCCCCAGCAAACTGATCCATTCCACCTAATTGGCTTTCGGGACAACTTTCGCCCGATCACGTCCGATTAAGCGCGATCGCAAAACAAACGGTGAAAACGGATCGATCGCGACATTTTGTCACACGACCGCCATTGCACGCCACTATATCGAACGATTTCTATTGTAGCGTAAGTGGCCAAAAGAAAAAAAAATCTCTTTCCTTTCGTACATTCCCCTGGAAGGCACGGTCGTGCAGAAATTAATCCAATTTAAAGCACAAACAAAATACAATTGGCAAAAAAATATTTTAAAACATGGTCTCGTAACTTTCCTCGTCTTATGATCGCTGATCGCTAAGCCCGTTTTTTTTTATAAATGACACCAGACACACAACAACTTCATTCCCCAGGGGGTTGAGTTTTTAATAATTTATTACTAATTTCTTATTTTATTGCAAAAAAAAATATAACCAACCGACGTTAACCACGCTCCGGTTTTGTACACCGTACAAGACATGAAACCACCCTAAAAGTGGCCGAAAAATTGCATCGTTTGACTAATGAAAACTTGTGAAAACTTTGAATCGCAATGTGAAGAGTAATGCAAAAAACCACGACAAAAATTAATTTTCATCCAAGAATAGGTCATCGTCAAGCACGCAACCTATCACACCACGTTCGATGCACCACGACAGCTGCACTAATTCACTTTTGTTTATTGTATGATAATATTAAGCCATCTCAGCCAAAGGTGAGAAAAGGGTCTATTGTTTGCTTTGTGGTACACAAAAAAAACCCATCAACTTCCGTCTTATGCCGTTGCTTCTTCTCACTCTTCCCATACCACTCGTGTTTAGTCTATCATTTCAAACAGTTCTTTCAAACAGATAATCTCTCCGAGTGCAATGCGGTAGTGTTGTCGGTGATGATTACAGCAGCAGCAGCAGCAGCAGCAGCAACAAAAAAAGCCCTAAAACTTCCCGGTAACATAATTCGGTGAAAAGTGAGAATATGAAACAGTTGCTAGTGGCATCACGCCGCCAAACAACGAAACAATCTTCCGCCAACATATTAAGCGATAGCATCGCTCCGAACGCTCGGCCGAGGTGTGATGAACATTTCCGTTGTCTTTACCGTCTTGTTTTACCACCCGCCTTCAATTTGATTGTGCCTTCTTCTTACCACTACATACTACACATCTATAAAATTAGGTAAACAAACAGCTGGAAAGCGAATCTTTCGTCTAGCTTTTTCTTTTCTTTTGTTTGGTTCCCATGAACAAATTTTTTTCACGCTTTTTGGGGATGGCGGTAGAAGAAAAGTTACGCGTGCATACACAATAGGACATATCATGAGCGTGGGGCGTTAGGGTGATAAACCACTCACAAACACCACTACGAGAGAGATGGAGAAAAATGTAATAACTTAATAATGCACACACACAGCTTGCGTAATTTGTAAATTGCCCTCTGTTGATGCAATTGCACCGAAAGAAGGGTTTTAATTGGTGCAACGCGGAAAAAATGCAGAGAAGCAAAACAAATTTATCGTTATTATTTTCCTGCTTTACAGTGCAATTTTCCCCTAAGGAGATGATGCTTCTTGCAAGCGTCACATTTATATTTAGCGTACTGTGTGTCATGCCACTGTTTGATCATCCCGTGCTTTTTTAGGGGTTTTTTAAAGCTGACTTCTTCTAATACAACACTTTGATGCGATAAATGTCACACGAGGTGCTAAAAATCTGTGTACATAAATAAACTTCACACCTATTCCACAGCGCGAAAGGAAACTCACACATTTTGGAAGATTATCTAAAGCGCTCACGCGCTCATATACAGCGAGCTGCATCGACCGTTGCAACCAGTGTAATAAAGATGAGAGCATCTGATACGGTGATGATGATCAAATGGCTTGCAAAGGTCTGCCGAGGAACGAAACGGAGATGATGCGCGTTCAAGAAGAGAAAAACAACCTGTCGTACAAGGTTCCCGCTAATCGTGCCACGCACCCTGGCGGAAGCGGAGAGCTATCCCAAAATCCAGCTTCTAGCCTCATCAAATTGAAGTCACACAGAGTCGCGAGTTGGTTGTTTTTTTTCGCCTTCCTTTGGCTTTTTGTTGTTTTGTTTTGCAGCAGATCGCGTAACGGTTTTCCCGATTCCAAACAACGCGTAGCGCATACTACCAATGGTATAGGGTAGATGGAATATGGAAAGCTTTCGAATTCAGTGTTTGCTTTCTGTTCTCCAGAGGCAACAGACACTTAACTGCGGGCCGTGGTTTTAAAGGCACTCTCGATAGAAAGAATGCAGCAACATAAATGTGAGAAATTTTAAAGGTCTCTACTTAAAATCATTTCATTTCCGAGGTCTTGGGATGTAGGTCTTTAAGGACGAATATTATTTTACTTATTAAATATATATATTTATTCAAAATATTACAGCTCACCACCGTATAGCTAACACTGCTTCACTATTTTGAATGGAAAAAAGCCTTACAAGCTATTTCCTTCATTTGTTTTGAGTTAGAATGATTAATAAAAATAAATTTTTGGGTAGAACATAAATGTTACGGTTAATTTCAAGAATTTTTAATGCACGGCTTTGAGTGGGTTTAACATAAAGGACAATTATGTTACATGTGAGATCACTTCTCACATCACGATATCACGATCTTGATCTTTATCATGAACTATAGCGAAGCCATAACATTGATAATTATCTATATTTTACAAAAGAAAGACAAAGATATTCTTAGAATCATATTCTCAACTTATTTCTCTTTTCCATAACGCTTTAGTTGTTACCTTGATTGTAAAACATTGGTCTTAGGTATCAAAACAATCGCATTCCAACTATACTCGACCTGCAGAATTAATCTGAGTGGGTTAAAAGTCTCCACACGCCTAAGACAGGCCAAAATCAACAAAATGCCGCAGATCCCATCCAGTTAAAAAATCAATAAAAACTTCAAAACTGCGATAGTATTTTCGATTTAATCTCACTGTCTTGTGTAGCTTACAAGTAATATTCGAGCCATTTTTGAACTCTATTTAATATTCAGTAGAAGTTGTGAAGGTGAACCTTATCTCAGTTACTTTTGTTCGATAACTTCCAAAATGAATTGCAATCTTCTTAAGGTAAAAGAGGTAAAACTTCAAGGAAACGGAATTAAATTGCTCTAACGATTTTCCAATCATCATAAGACGCTAGGGCAACGTTCCCACCAATAGTCTCTCTCACACACATAAAAATTATGCTGCCCTCAAACCTACTCATAAACTGTAAGCCACAACCACACAACCAGGTGGTCAATATAGCCCCAAACTGTCCCATCTAACAGCATGTGAAGTATTTTCATGCATATCGTTTTACAGCGCTCTCTATCGAGCAAGGGCGCGTACATATGAATTCACCTGAAGCAAGTTCGAAGGTTTCCACTTGCATTCTAGAAACTCTCCATAACAGCAAGGACAGACCACAACACAACCTTCAGAACATAAAATACCCCTCCGGTATTTTGTGTCGATGGTATTAAAAAATGCTAACCATTTCCATCGAGCGTGTGGAGTTTTCCAATGGACTGGGAACGCATTCGAATGCCATGTAACAGATATCGAGCTCTACAACCACAATAGCACACGCGATAAATTTACCAGCCAGTGGTGTTTGTTTTGAAGGGATGAAGAGAATTTAATACTTTTGCACAAATCATTTGTGACGTATAAAGGAGCGATGAAGTTCTTTGATTAAAAGAAAGCGACGAACCTTTCTTTACATTTAAAATATATTTTTCCACGTGATGCTGATGTTGGTATTACATCTTTATGCAATCATTTACACAAGATTTGAATCATTTAAAGCTTTTCCTTTTACCTGTTTTTTTGCTCTTTCTTTTGCACATTAAGGTAAATGTTTTGCAATTACTTTTCAACCCCTAACCAAACTATTTAACCTCAGTTTTTTATAATTTTTTACGTACAAAAAACGCACCTCGACGACATGTTTGTTTTTGTCGTTGTTTTGTTTTGTTTAGATAGGATGTTTTTATGTACTTCTACCAATGTTGCCATCATCCTCCCCCAATCTTCCCCCAATTCCCCAAACCCCCCTCGATCCGCTTTGTTTCTATTCTATCTGCAACATTACATGGCGATTTTTCCATCGTTTTTCTCGCTCTCTCTCTCTTTCTGTCTCTCTCTCTCTCTCTCTCTCTCTCTCTCGCTTCGATCAGCTATCAACCACGGTGCCTGCTGTATGTGGCTCTCTGCATGGTTTCGGAATGAAATTGTATTGTTCCAGCCACTTTTTTTTTTCTTTCTACCCTCCCCTTGCTGGTGGCGCGCTCTCAAGCTCGACCAAAACTTAGACACGGTACGCCGGCCCCGGCAGTGTGCCGTATGGTAGTGTAAGTGTCCGTGTGGTGTGTGCCTTTTGTTGTTGGATATTCATGAACCTTCTCTACCGTGACCGATCGCGTTTGGAGAAAATGGTTGTCGGAGAGGAGACAGCAGGAGGAGAAGGAGGAGGAACTGCGGATGGGGGAGCCACCCTGATGCTGAGGCCAAATGTAAAATTATCTTTTTTTTTCTGTGATAGAAAAAAAAGGAACTGGGGTGACCAAAAACTGCCAACCGGGAGCATGTGTCATAGAAGCTGAGGGTGAGCGTATGTAAGGTGTGTGGTTTTCGTTTTCACGATGGCTAGCAGACACCGAACGACGGAACGTATTTACAATTTTGCAACAAACGTTTGCTCGTCAGTGGTTATGAAATCGTGTAAATTTTTTGCAGCTTAGCCATTGTTTTGTGTCTAAAAAGATTTTTACTTATATTACTTAGATAAAAGTATTTGAATAGTAGATCGGTAACACTATACTCACCTTCAAAACAAATCAATACTTTTGCTTCAATGAGATCAATATCCACGTATTCTCGAAATGATCCCAAAAAGGCTAGTTTTGAGTATTGTTGATTAAACTAATTTCACTATTTTAAGTAAAGGGACGAATCCAGCTCAAAACACATTTGCACCCTGGTTTAGCACTGCAGATGATGCACTATCATTCTCTTTTCGATACGATTTCAATTTATTAATTTTATTGATTCACTTCCTAACCTCGATCGCCATTACCATCGATTGCACACTCACACGCACACTAAAATCATTCACTCTAAATTGTGGCGTTTTGCAGACATTTACACTCACTACACTCACTTATGCGCAGACGTTCTTCGAACCACGATCGCGATCAGTAGAATTTTCTTAACGCTCGCTTTTCCGCGCTCTATTCTGCCTAAAGACTTCTACTACCACACGGCTATTAGAAAATGGTGATAAAAATGAAACAAAAACACACATTCTACTCCACACTAGAGTACACGATTACACACACATGTACTAACGCACGCACACACATACAAACAAAAGAGGGAAAAATTCTTCCCCCCCGTTACGAATTCACCTCCAATATCCGATCGTAGCTACTAGCATTCTTCACCGAACCTGATGTGGCCGTACAAAAGAAGCACACTCAAACACACACAAACAGAAGGGAAATCTTGACCAGATCTTGCGTGCTTCTTGCCTTGGACGGGCAGCTTCTTCGTCTTGTCTTTCGCTTTAACCAGGCCAACCTGCTGACCATCCGGATGATGCGCTCGCGGTTGGTGCTGTTGGTCCGTTCTGTCCGGTGTTGCTGCTTCGGATCGGGCGAAAACTGCCGTTAATTACGCTGGCAGGAACACCTTCTTCGATATGCAGCTCCATCTCGCCCCCACCACCATCCCCCGCCATCCACCACTTCCGCATCACATTTCCTCCTTTACCGTGGAACCGGTTCGATCGTCTCTAGCGAACGAGCGGGGTTCGTCGCTTCAGAATCGAACGGTGCAGTCTTTCATCGCGCATACGGAAGACTTCTTAAGCGGAGCAGAAGACGAAACCCGCGTGTTGTGGTGCTTCGATATGCTGTGTTTTGATGTGTGTATGTGTGCGTGTTTTGTGTACGGTAGAGAAAGGTTGCAGCAGCAGAAAGACAGGGGGTTACCCCGGGGTACGGATCGAAGATCGAAGGGAAATCAGGGAACCGAGGTGCTGGTGCTAGAGAAAAAGAAACCACGTTCCCAAAGAAGGCATACCTTCTCGGTGACCTGTTTCTTTTGCCTTCGATTCTCTCTTGATTTGAATAAAAATTTCATTTCTTTTCATTCTCCCTCGTTCGTTTCGAACGATGTGAACACGTAGTGGATGTAAAGCTTTGGGACTTTTCATTCTTTTCATTCTTTCTTAAAGATCTATAACCAGTGAGAAAGGTTTCGTATATAAAAACGAGAAAACTTTCAACAGCTCAATGTCTAGCCGTTGTTATCAGTGGAATGGATTAAAATTCTACAAATAATTCATTCCTGAAGCAATGAATGTATGCACAACATAAAGGTGCAAAAGAAAAATTTTCCACAAAAAAGGAAATGATCATACACATACAGCTAGCACACACACAAACACAGCACAGAGCTTTTCATCGCAGGTTAATGACGCAACAAGCAGACGATCTCATCGCATGATCATCATCATCATTGCGATCAACACCTTCAGTGTGTGTATTACGGGAGCAGTACGGATGATGGACGAAATCACACAACCTAAAACCGAACCACAAGCACACATACACACACACACACGATCACGCGCACACACACACACGCTCGTCACCTGATCACGCAAGAATGATCTTTCGGGAGCAGACGAACCGTACCGGGCATGCAATTAGCGCACCCTCTCTCGGTGTGTTTGTGTGTGTCTATTGATTGCACAAATTGTTGTACGATTTCGAAAGCAATTTTCCTCTTCCATGGGAAGTATGGATGAAGATCACCCGAGGAAACTTTTCAATCGATTCTGCCACAAATGCAGCCATAACTGCCGTCACGAATGGACATTTTCCCTCAGGCAGGGGAAAAAAAAACGACACGTACACTTTTCCGGTGTTTAACACTCCACAACTGCTGCCGTTACCGTTACTAGCCTGCGTACGCATCAAAGGTATTACTCCAACTGGCCATTGCCGTTTTCCAGCACAGTCTCACAGGTGCCACTGAACCCGCGGCTCTCTCCGATTGGCTTAAAGCTTTATTCTCACTCTCTTTTCCTCTCGTCAGCGATCGGTCGCTCTCGCCGATGTATGCAGTTTTGACAGTTCCACCCCTTCTCGGGGGTTGTTGTTGATTGTTGTGAACAGCAATAAAACAACAATTTGACGTGTTGATGGACAAATAAAATAACACACAAAAAAAACTTTCTTTGACTGAAAATGTGTTAATCGAGAGACATCCTTTCTCGTCTAAAAACAGACAAAACGGTTCACTGTTTCGTAGCTCAAACTGCACTGTGTAGACCAATTTTCACGCTCAAACGTTCTCCGCACTTCTCACCGATGCTCACAAAACGCGCCCTTACGCACACACAATACGGCTCAATAGCGGCCGGCAACCTCGATAGCACGAAAAGGCGCTGGTGCTTCACTCTTTCTCCGCCACGGTCTGTAGGCTTTCTCTGCACCTGAACGTCCGCTGACAGGTACGGTACGTGGAGGGATGACGCTTCACGCAAACCTTTTGTAGACGCACACACAATGCCAAACGCTTGACGGGGGCCAGAGGGACACACACAAATCAACAAAACCTCCGAAACGAACCTGCTGCTGTTCTGGCAATCTGTATGACCACCCGGTTTGAACTCGTTGTCGGGACTTTGGGTTCGGTGCCGGAAGGAAAAGGTGCGTTCGCTGGTGTTGCCTTTTCACGCTTCACGTACTCTTCCCCGATTTTCAGCATTAGCAACAGCCACCCCTAAGTCACGTTACTTCCGGTCCGAGGTTTCTCGATGAGCAGGGAACTGAACGCGATCGTCGCACTATTCGTAGTACAGCTTCTAGCAAGTGTCAACGGCAGATTTACTGAGCAAGAAAAACTCCTGCTTCTGCACAAAAACTAACCACCTTGCACCTTGAAACAAGCGTTATGTTTTTTTTTCTCTCTATGTTCACCAAACTCAGCACATACGTTACACTCGCGTACCGAATACGGTGTGTGTTTATTCCCTAGCGCGATATGGAATGAGCGACTCGGAAAAGGTACGAAAAGACTGTACATACCACCCCACAGAGATGGGTAAGTGTGTGTACGTGTGGCCGTGCCTTGGAACGTTGCCCTAATGCAAGCTGCGACCAACACTCACGCACCTTTTACTCACCGCGAAAACGCGACGAATGCGCGAACAGGTGAGCAAGCAAAGAGAGTTATCGCACTATGGGTGGAACGGGTCTACGCAGTGAATGATTCAATATTGATAAGAGTTATGTGTTTGTACTGCAAAACATATTTTAATAATTTTTAGGATTTTTTTTGGGTTTTAATTAATTTTCAGACTGTTGGATCTTTTCGATTTTCGTATGTATGTGAGTAATAATAAATAATAAACAATTATCTGTTCATCTGCCTATTAAAGAACTAATTTATTACTTAGATGCTTAGAGGCAGCTAGAATAATATTCAGAGAAGAGGTCCGGCAGGACCGGAACCATATCCCATCTGGGTCGTTCCCTCGTAGTGAGGACTGACTACCCAACTACATGGGCAATCCTAGCTCAGCTAGGTTCTTTAGGCGGCAGAAAACCTCGGGTTGCAGATTAACAAGGCAAAGCCCAAATTGATGGTGACACCATCAGCGGCCCTACTAAGAAATCCGGAACTACGTGGGGGTGATGTACGTATAGGAGATCACAAATTTGAAGTCATCCAAATCTTAACCTATCTCGGGTCAAAAGTCAGCACCGAAAACAGCATTGATTGAGACGGAGTTGCGAGCTAGGATACTGGCGGCCAACCGGTCATTCTACAGCCTGAGGAAACACCTCACCTCAACAAAGCTGTCGCGACGATCGAAGCTGGGACTGTATCGTACCTTTATAGGCCCAGTACTCACACACGCCTCTGAGACATGGTGGCCCTGTCTAAAACAGACGAAACCCTCTTAGCCGCGTTCTAGAGGAAGATGCTCAGAAGGATAGTTGGCTCCGGCGGATTGGCGGAAGACGACGCAGAGCCGTGAGCGGTTCCGGATTCTGCTGCAGCAGGGTACGACCGCAAAGCGATTGTAGCGCCTGATAAATAAGTAAGATGATTGAGCCCGATTTTTATAAAGACCTCGAGCGACCCAAGGAGAAATGATCCTGTAGCCGCGAGAATTTAATCGGTTCCGAGTTGCAAAAGAAAGCCTCACATAAAAAGCATCATGAGCATCACCTCTCTTACATGTGTTGTTCACCTGCAGAAGCTACAATACACACGCTACTAAGTAGCCCTTTACCACCTCCCTACTCATGTCGTTCATATTCAATATGCTCCATGATCCATCTCAATCCACCACAAAAAAATTTATAAGATGTCCCCGCTGAGCTTCGGGCTCTGGACTGATCACTAAATTCGCCGTGTTAGAGAATCTCAAATTTTGTTCCTTTTAGCCTATCTAAGGGCTGTTGCATTACCAAACAATCAATCTCACAACCAGGTGAGATCTTTAGCAGCAAAGAAGCAAACATGAAACGAGTCTTATGAATCAAAGTCTTTCGAAACTAATCAACCAACCTTCTCTTGCTTTACCATTGCATACAAATTAAATTTCAAATGAATTTCTTAAAATAAATCTTAGATCAAATTACAAAGATCCGTACTAAATGTTAAACCTAACGCAAAATTTCATTGAGAAACGCAAAGGTCGATGCTCGGTGGTGAGCGTTCACTGAATGAGTGAGTAGAGAGGTACTTGGAATTTCGGTTACCCTACTTCCACGCTGTAAGTCTAGATGACGGTTGCTAAGTCTTGATACACAGTCCTACCTAATCCTTTCACCCTTCCTAAGACTCGCCAGGCTCCAGTGTGCTGAACATTTCATGAAAATGGGTCGAGATCACGCAGTCCGTAGTGTTTTTGGGCCATCCAAATAACTTTTATTTTGTCACAAATTATAATTAAAATATACACTATCTCACATCTACCCTATTTTCATCTAAAATTCAAACTTTTATAAAATACACAGAGTTTTTATTCGAATGGAAAACAAATCATCCATCCAGTGCCTGAGATGACTCATTACGAAGGAGTTCCTGTTTTCATCAGCGTACAATGACCCAGTAGTCATGACGTACGACAGGTTATTAATGCTTCATTCCGTAAGGATCATCTTTCGTTTTATTGTACCTTCCAGTACTAGTATAAAGGTTTCGCTCCCGGATTTTCACGCTTCATGATGATGTCACTCCTGTCCACTCTTGTATCCTAACGCTCGCTATGTGTTCTATGAATTTTAAATTTATCTATTGTTTTACGATTGCTTGAAATTGTGTCGATCAAATTCATAACCACGCTTACCCCGTTGGAGAAAACTTTCAGCACCAACGTTCGCTAAATTTCTATGGCGTCAATTTTTACGGGTGCAGAAGATAACTAACAATAAATTAACTTAAAGCACCTTTTTTGATAATTTATTACAAAAAAAATCAAACATCTATGACGCTAAAGCCAGTAGCCAATGTTATACACGCCCTTTTGCGGTAGCTTTTTTGTTTTTCTGATATTCTGATCATTTACATAGCCGTTAAACACGCTACCAAACATCCTCCCCTCGAAGCGACCGTCAATTACCAGTTTCTCTTCGGCTTTTGCAGTAAGCGATACCGTTGTGCCGATGGTGCCGACAGAACCAAACCTAACAACAACAAAAAATGCTGCTAGCGTCTAAAACACAATTTAGCGGACGAAAGATGCGGAAAGATAAAAATGACACCGCGCGAAAAATAAAACAAAACATGATTCATCCTTTTATTCACACCGCGCTGCCGTCACCGAAATCGGAAATTTAGCAGCTCATTTGCCTGCGTCAAAATATCTCACGCTGTGTGAAAGTCAAATAGAAAGAACCACATGCAAAGTCATGCATAATTTACACGTAAATGTACGTACTATTGGGAAGAACTTAAAATCATTAAAATAACTTGATGAACGCTTCAGCGTTCTCCTGTAGTAGTAAACAAAATATTTACTTTTCTCCTCATAAAATAGTATATTTCCTAACCCACACCATACTCTCGTTATTTCCATTCAATAAATAAAAAAAAAAACAAATTATTCTTTTAACTAATTTTACTCGACATGATTCAATGGAGGCGCATGATCATTTTCATTCTAAGCACATGGCGCTCCACAAACAATGATCCGCATTGAGTAGCACAAAATTCAAGTGTGTCAGTTAGCAAAGAGCTGAATGACTCTCGTTCATTGTTTTATACTCTTTTTCTCTGATCATATCGTTCGATCTTCCAGGCAGTAAAATTTGGCGGCGCACTTCTAATATATCAAAATACACTTGATTCAACCACCTACCCACCTTAGTCTGATCGAGCCGCTATATAATCCATCGCTATTTTTTAAAACTAAGCATTTAAAATGATTTTCTCCAATGAATCTTTTTTCAACTTTGAAAAAAAAAAGACATTTGAAAATCTTTAAAAAACTATTGAAACGAATTGAATCCACAAAACCGCGTCAAAAATTCACCATTTACTAGCAACTGAAAACAACACTTTTCAACTCATCTCTATAGGATCGAAAGACTTGTAACGAAAGAACATCCTGAAATTGTGCAAATTAGCGAGTGTCTCGGCTTCGCTCTTCTATCCCAAGGCAGCACCGTTCGTCACCAGCACACCGTTCCATTTCCTTAGCTCGTCTGTCGTCTTCGGACACCGACGCGGGATATAATTCTTCCAGAACTGGTTGAACTGGCGGGCAAAAAAAAACCCACCCATATCATCCAGCGGATACCCGAAATAATCTCACGCCAATCGATGACCGATCTCGTCATCTGCGGTGTTTGATCGTACCCGATCGATCGGCTCATCATGATAGGCGGTTTAAGCGCTCTTGTGCGCCGGTTACGCTCTCCCGCTCGGCGAAAACATTTGTTTCACTAGCGAGACGCTATAAATGCGAGACTCGTTGGCGACTCTGCCTTCATTCAGTCGGTTGCCGGTTGATCAACCGGACTGATCCGTTGTGCGTTTGGGTCGCGGTCGCGTTGCAGAGGATTACGTGCAAAATCTACTCGATGTTGATTGACTAATCGTTAACCGATGTGCTGTTGTGTGTATGATCGTGTATCTACGGAGGATTAGTGTGTCTTTACGATCAACTGATTATGGACTGATTATTCCGGTATCGTACAATTAAAGCGCGGTAAACTCTTGCTGTACAAAACAACAGCCAACAGTGCATAAAGGCGCTTGGCTATAAAAAAAGAGAATCGCATAGAAAAAACATCAAGAGAGTGATCATTACACCCTCTCATTAATTAAACCGATAACCTTTGCGTTAAAAGGTTTGCACAGCTCGATTGTGCTCGTGCGCCCTGTTTGTGTGCATTGTGTGCGTAGAAAAATATTGATCCACCGATAAAGCGTGCAAAAAAAAAAAAACATTCGAGAGTGCACGCGAAACCACGCGAAGCCGGCGCACGATTAGATCCGGTCGTGCGAGGCAATGCTTCGACACGAGTTGGTTCACCGTCTTACTGACACTGTAACGATAATGGATTTATGTTGTGCAAAAGCTATCACTACACTCATCTGTAGGTAAACAAAACAGAGAATGAGTACGGTGTGCGTGGTGGCACTATCAAGCGATTAGCATCAGGAATCGGAGGGAGAAAAAATGGACAACATTGTGCAATCAGCATGATTTGCAGTGCGCATGGTTCTAATCAGCGCTTGATCGTTTTAAAACAATAATTAACAGCGGCATGTTCTTAAGTCATTAAAAATGCTTCAATTAGTGCTTTATCTACTCCCATGTGGATTTTTAATCCGAGCTCAAGGTTGCTGTGTGTGTGCGTGTGGTTCAAATGATAAAAATAAAAATTCTATTCTAGAGAAACTGTTGTTCCTGCTAATCGAGCAAATAGAACAAAACGAGTGGAGGTTGAGCATTAAAATGTTATAAATAAACATTACATTTGCGAAACGCAGTCATGTGTTGCCTAAAACCTTAGTTTTTAACAAAAGACTTCAACGCGCCAGCAAGCGATGAACCCCAAAATCAATACCGTTTCACCACTACCGATAGGAACGTTTAGTTCCGGTAGCGTAAACTGTACGCACTTAACAACCGTCCTTCAACTTATTAATCGTTGGACTACCGATGATACAGCCGTGCAGCATCTGTAAGCGCCAACCGTAGACCTTGACATATTAAAGGCGAGGCATTACAAAACCTCCCTCTCCCCCTTCGGCGATAATAATGGACAGGCACAGCTGAGCCTACCGTAGCTCTTCGGTCCAAGCACAAAACAATCGTGCGTAACAGTGCGCATCAGTCAGTAAGCGGCACCCTCAACCGTGCTTCTTTTTGTGTGCATAAAAAAGAGATTAGTGTTTTAGTGCGCATTATCGGTGACATCTCGTAAACATCGCCCATTAAACTCGACATTAAGCAAAGGATTAGCAGCGACGCGGATCGCGGAGCGAAGGGAAGCATCTCAACCCATCCACGTAACACTAAATCTAGATCCGCCTTCGCGAACTGGTTTCTGCTTTCTAGATTCGTCTCTTCGCCACGACGATCCTCCTAAGCGGGGCTAAGCTAAGGCATAAACTCATCGTCATCGTTTTGAATGATTTTTTTTTTTTGCATTCATGTTGAGTTGGAGAATATGCACACAAGCACACGCGCGCGCGCGCCAACATTCCGATACGCCAATAATCGAGTCAATCACCGCGCCATCAAAAGTCACGTGCACTTTGAATTGCTCCTGTCTATCAACCGCGCCATTTGTTTTTTCTCTCCCATTTTCAATTATACAGCCAATTCTCACAGCAACCAGATTCCGGCACCGGCGGCAAAACGCAAACGTTACGATCATTCGCTCTCACCACCGAGCAGCTAATTAAGCTGTAACCTCCGCTCGATTACCCCAAAAGCATCGGGGTAGCTGATACAAGCAAAAACAAAACTCAAATTATAAACACCCTAGCGTGCCCTCCGGGCGTGTAACACACCGAGGCTTTGAAATTTTCGATTCAAATCGTTTGCTCAAATCCGTTAACGGAAGCGAGAGCCCCGAACGAACGAACGGAGGATTCGCCAGAACATCTCAATCGAAGTACGACGACTTGACGCGACAGACCTGCTGGCGTTGGTCACCGTTGAATGCTGAGTGAGGCGAGGACGAACAGCGTCGGGGAAGGAAGAATTCTAGGCACGCGTGCGAGCGCCACGGTAGCAGGATGCGGAGCGCCGAGTGGAATGGCACACCGAGGAAAGGAAATTTATGCAAACTCATAACGATCGTCGCTGCGCTGGCAATGACCGTCCTTGCCCGAGGTAAGCCCATCCCATGACTGAACCGAACGAGAACAGGAAACGAACGGGAGGAGTGTTTAGCTATTTTTGTCGCCGGTGCAGATCCGGGCCGATAAACCGCGCTTATCTTGGCTGTGTCTTAAGACATTGGCTCTATCTATGTCGTTTTTTTTTGTTTCGTCTTCGATTCATTCTATTCATCTGAGGGCATCTCAAAGCTATTATCACCTTATTAGGTTGTCTGAAAAGTTTTGTAGGAAAACTTTTCGGATCTTTTAATGTTGCCTCTAGAGGATCATTTTCTCCTCATATTGGAATTCTCTTTATTGCTTCCAAGTTGATACGTCTTGGCAGCTGAAGAATTAGATTCTTTTCTTCCCAAAAATGTATGTTGGTCTTTACTAAGTTTACTAAGTTACTGCCAAACACTCATACTACACTGCGTGTTTTGTAAAGAAGTAACTATGTCATCTAAAATATTCTTTACAGTATAGAAGGACGCTCTAACCCTTTGGTTCCAAGGATGGTTGGGTAGGACAGACAGCCATCTCAAGAGAGATTCTTAAAACTAATTTAACTTGAATGCATCACCTTTTCCTTCCTTGGCTCTATAACCTCGAGAGGTCTCTATCTGCCATCTGATTTTTATCTGATTGTGCCTAACATAATTTAATCCATGGCTAGACAAGCTATTCTACGGCCGATATTCAGCCAAGAAGAAGGAAAAGAACCTGAGACAGAATCATTTAAAACTTCCAATCAAATAGCGAAATCTACTCGATACTACTCATGATCATCCCCGATCCATACAGAATTAAAAACACCAAACTTTTTCTCCAACCCCATCGACCACCATCGTCGAGCTCTAGTGAGATGCTCGTCTTACACACCTAATCAGCACATTACGGATGCGAATCTCGCGCTCGCGAATCGAAACGAAAGTAGCACCGAAAGCAAAAACGAAACATTCCCCCCAAACAACACTAATCGGCTGATTTATGTGCTGTGATCGGTACGAAATGGTGATCCGTACGCGTGTGACTGCCGTACAATCATTCATAAAATTTAATGCCTTGTTAGCGAATCCGGGATGGAAGAATAAATGTATCGAAATGTGGCATTAAATCGACAAGCGTGTCGGCTCTACACCGGGGTGTCCAAACATGCTCTGCATAATACGGTTGATAGGTTTTTTTTTTCTTCCAGTCTGATGCCTTCGGGTTCGAGACGTTCAACAGATGATGCCCGGCCCACCACGATCGTAGCAGAATGGAGTGGCAAAAGAATGTGTGAAATGATGGTGCAAAAATTTGAAATTATTATTCACCTGGCGTGTCATCCTTCTGATGCAAGAGAAGTACGCGACAAGTTCACTAGAACCTCAAACACTATCGTTTCAAATTCACTCACGCACGCGTGGTGATGCATGATTTATGGCAAGAACTCGATAGTATGACAATCGCCCTGGACAGATAGAATAAAAAAAACCGAATTTCAAACCGTGTCACCTTCCTGATTGAAGTACATCTCAGCTGGTGGCATCGGAGTGGCAGAAAGCGAAAGGAATGTAGTCACACGTTCTTCTTGAATCTTTTCAAGTATTTCATCAATCCAGGCTTTTGCAACCGATACATCTGCTAGCGTTAATCGTCCAAATATTCGTTCGTATTTCGTTCGATCCGTGGTCAACATACCAAAAAGCGATTGTTGGCATATCAGCGCATAATCCATCCCGTACGCGGCTGATGGACGTATGCGAAGGCAGATATGATTCTCAGGGCACGGAGCTCTTGCACGCTTGAAAGGTAACGGTCGGGTGGCCCAAGAATACATCTTCAGATGGGAAGGTTATCTAAATTTGCTTACATCAATTCTTAAATCATTCAAAGTTACCTCATACAACGCGTAGTCCTCCTGTAGAACGTACAATGTACAATCTTTCGGGGACACTGGCAAATGCTCTCGAATGTTTGCTAAGTGAAGCTTTCCTATTTCTTCTGAATCAGTCAAATTTGATTTCAACTGTAAAATTACCAGATTTAAATCGTTGTTGGAAAAGATATCCGCTACGGATTCATCAATGTAAAAGCTGTGGATCAGATCAGCAATTAAAATTAAACAATATACTCATATGTATGGAATACTTACGCTCCATCTTTTGGCCAAAAGTCACCACGAATCAATAGCACTCCCTTTTGCAACCAATAACCCGGACAAAGGAACTCTAGCCCAAACTCGTCCTCCTGGTACAGCAGAGCCGAGTACGGTGTATACTCGATCCTTAACTTCGACTCCATCTCGTCCGGATACCAATCCTCCTCCGATTCCTCACTGTTGGATGGCGTTTCGCTTAATGCGTCCATTTTCTCTGGGATAACGGTTATGTTTGCTTCAACTGTTACGATTTCTTCAAGACTCTCCGTTGTGGTAAACCAATCTTCGAAGAAACTTGTGTCTTCATCATCCAACGTTTGGTACTGTCCACTGGAAGAATTTTCTTCTGTAATCATTTCAGTTTTTGCTTCATCTTCTTGGTCCAGCGTTTCCTCATAGCTCACATCACATGGGGTGGGATCGAATTGTGCGCAACAGCAATAAAATGCCAATAAGAGCCAGAACCAAGTTAGCCACAACTTCATCGTTCCTGGGAGAAACACCTGCTGTACGGATACACGTGGGAAAGAGATCTGCTGTCGCCGATCGTTTTAACATTTCTGTGGTTGTTTTGATGAATGTGTATTTACCCTTTCTTCCGCAATACCCATGGCAACCGAAAGTCTACTAAGACCCGTTAGTGACGACAATGAAAGTACCCTTTTTGCAAAGAGATTTAAATTTAGAACGTAATGATCGTGGTGGGATTTCCCTCATTAAATGCTTCAAAGATTGCTCCCGATAGTAAACGATCACCATTGACGTCATTGGTCTCGCGCGATTCGGATTTCAAGAACTGGTGAAATCCGGTTAAAAAATCTGTTCAAATTCAATGTCGTCTCTTCAATTTTTGAGAAATGTTTCTGCCACCTTAATTCCTCCAGTTCGATCTTTCCCATTCGTCTAGGAGCTTCCTCCCAAGAGGTGACATGTTCGCATAGTGACGAGTTCTTCTACTCGCTGCCTGGATCTCGCTGTGGTGTCTATTACCGCTGCTACCAGAACCAACCGATCTACTTCAGCTGCATCGATGGCGCAATGTTTGACTTTTACCAGCAAAGATGTGTCCGCACGAAAGGTACCATTTTTTAACACTAGTACCGTAGGAACCAAAACTTGAAATGTCTGTTTAATGTCTTTCTTCTTCTAAGGAACATGCTTCGAAGCGGTCTGCATTGGTAAAACGAACGGAATGTACGCAGACACATCCCAAGGCTGTCACCGATCCTATCACTGCCGTGGTGGAAAGCTTACGACCATCGACAACTGTCCCCAGGGCATGCTGTTTGATAGGACCGGTTGTACCCCGGAAGAGAACGTTGCCTGCGAAAGTCCAGAATCAACGGCAGCAAGCATCCGGTACGAAGCGGATCCACGCTGCTACGGACTCCCCAACGGGAACCACGTGCTTCCCGGCGATGGAATGGATTGCAAAAAGTTTCTGCTCTGTCACAACGATCAGGTGTTGGATGTGCTGGAATGTCCATCCGGATATCGATTCGACGAGCGTAGCAAACGCTGCAGGCTCACTAATCAACGTGCCAGCTGCCGGGCATCGTACCAGGACTGGAAAATGGCGGACGATAATGGTTGTAGCATGCTACCGGATGGGTTTCATCTCGCAGTAACGTCACACGATTGTCGATCGTACGTTAAATGTCAGTCTCGTCGGCTAGCTAGCCGGCACGAGTGCCCTCCAATGACGGTATTCAACGGTCAGCAGTGTGTTCCAACGTTTCTCTACCATTGCCCACGGTTGGATGGGCCGGGAGATATCTGTCAGCATCGGGAAGATGGATATCTGGTTGATCCTCGCAAGGGCTGTGGGTATTACGTGAGCTGCCAGGGACAACGTACTGTGGAGCATCATTCCTGCCCGAATGGGTTCCATTACGATGCGCTAGAGAACGTGTGCCGTGAAGCGGTACAGGACACCACATGCCATCAGCTCCCGTACTCAGCCGATTGTGTGCAGCGATCGTCCGGATTCTATCAAGACTTTACCGCCATGGACGATGCATCGTTAAGTCCGTGCCGTGCGTACTTTCACTGCCACAATGGCATTAAGACGAGCTTCCACTGTGGGCGCGGGTACATATTCGATGGTGAAAACTGTGTCCCACAGGACAGCTACCAGTGCCCGGTGGAAGATGTCAACTCGTGCCAGGGAAAACCGAACGGTTATTACAAGGATGCACGGGCTGGCTGCCGGGCGTACCATCTCTGTACGCATGGCAACAAAATATCGTACCTCTGCGAACCGGGACAAATCTTTCTCGGTGGGAAATGTATCGACGGGGTACACAGTACCCACCAGTCGCATTGTGAGATGGACACGCCTTGCTCGGAACGGCCGGACGGGTACTACCAGGATCGGGATACCCAATGCCGCCAGTATTACTTCTGTCAGGGAGGTGAAAAGCTTCAAACACTTACCTGCCGAGGAAGCAAAATCTTCGATGGGCGTACGTGTGTTTCGCCGGATAGTTACACCTGTCCGACAGGGGTAGATGATGTGGATGCAGCTGCCAGTGAAAACTGCATCGTGCGCCACTGTGAACCGGCCTGCACGAAGGGTGGATTCTTTGCCGACTATGACAGCGGGTGTGAGCAGTACCATTTCTGCATCGATGGCAAACAGAGCACCCTGTCCTGCTCGGCCAATTATGTTTTCAACGGAGAGCTGTGCGTCCCGAAGGCATCGTACTACTGTCCACGATACTGTACGCCACCTGAGTCGTGCTAGAAGAAAAGACAAATGCAGCTAATCATCCGAAAATCGGTATCGAACGCCATACATACAGTTGAAACGCAAATACTCTTACTCAATCACTTTCGCTTACGCACTGCCCTGTGTAGGTTTGAGGTCTTTACTGGTGACACTGGTAAGGAATGGTGGAGAATTTCTTTAGCTTTAGTATACAAAGAAAACCGCGCAAAGTTAGTATAGAATAAGGACGTTTAGTTTTTCTAGTTTGTCCTAGGCCCCTCAATGAGTCTCGATGTCCGTTGCGAGAAGTTACGGACTGATGCTCATTATTCAATGTACGTTTGAATTCAAACAATGTATCGTAAACGGCTAATGGAGCTGTACCATTATTTATATGTACATGTTACCTTACTTTGCCAAATAAACTATTTTCATCAATTAATGGATTTTTTCAGAATCTTTTTAATTCATGCCGTTTGGGGCACACATAAAACAGGTAGGAGGTCCTAATGTTTAAATGATCACATTTGACGAGGCGACATGCGATATGTTCTAAATGTTAATAAAACTGTGCTACGGAACAGTACCTGGACTTTTTTTCTCTGAAACTCATGGGAACAGCCAAGCGTACCTGGAAGTACGCCATGTGTAGATCAGCTATTATAAAAATACCTTGCTCGTTACGAATCCGTTGACAGTCGTTTTAAACCGTCGGCAAGGTGGGAGGCTCTGTTCAAGAAATTTAGACACAATTGCACCATGTTAGCTACACACAAGGTGAGGTGAAAAAATTGCAACCAGCTACAGACTTCTCATTATCAGAAAGAAACACAAATATACGTGATGCAGTTCAAGCGTGATAGCGTAATTGCTTTATATTTGGATGGAAACCGGCTCGTGAACTGAACATATAGCAATATTCCATTCGGAAAATTTTGGCCTTTGAAGTTCCAAAAAGCGTAAGATCTGGTCGATGCACAAAAAAAGTAAGACTCACAAGAGTCAAAGAATTGCTTCTCTTGGCCTAAGGTGGTGAACTGCCGTAATTTGGGTTTCTCCGAAGAGAAATCATTCGTTATCCAGTAGTTTGTGAATGAACAGAATGATCGTGTTCATTTGCCAGAGAGGTCAGCTAAAAATTTACAATTTAAGTTGGCCATCAGACCTTAAAAGCCGGCCATGGTGATGGTGTTGTGGGCCGCCATAACTGCCGATGGTCGCTCACCGTTCGTATTCATCGACGGTGGAAGAATGGTTACGAATTGAGGTTCTTCGCTTCATTCCTACCGCACAATGGCCACCAAAGACACCAGTTGCCGATTCGTTGGACTATTGTTGGAGCTACTTTCGGGCAGCATGCGATGGCTTCGTTGGCCGTCTCTAAAGGCCAAAATTCGTGCCAAAGGTGGCCAATCCGAAAGAATCTGAGTTGATTGTCAAATTTGATGTTATTTCTGACATTTTTTTTTCTTTCCTGCAATAAAATTTTTCCAAAAATATACAACATTTACTTTGTTTGCAGTTTTTTCATCTCTCCCTATGCTTTATGTTGACCAGTGCAGGTAAGACATTTTAAAATATCATCATCGCATCTATTACACTCATGCTATCACTTCCTTTGCAGGAAAAATGGTTTACTACAATGATCGACAACCAGTAGAAACGGTCCCTAGTCCTTATTATTGGCCAAACGAAAATATCCTGCCAAGCGACGAACCCGACGCGATACATTATCCCACCTGGTTCCAGCTTCCATGGAGACCGTTCCCACTCCTTCAGCAGCCGGTTGCAGAAGAAGAACCCGAAGCGATTACTGTTTCGCCTGAAGTTGAGCCTCCGCCACCGACAACTACCGAAATGCCGGATGAAACGCCAGAAGGACGACATCTTCATCACGAAAAACCCCACAAACATCACCATCATCACAAGCATAAGCATCATAAGCACAAGCACCATCATCATCACGAGAAAGGCACCAAAACCGCTGCCACACCATTTGATGACTCGGAAGACCTGCAAAGTGCCAACGTTGGTCAGCTTAAAATGGTTATCCTGCAACTTGAAAACAAACTGCAGGAGCTTAAGCTACAACTTTTTGGCAGTCGAACACTAACGAACGACGAAAACGAAGACGACGCGGCACGTTTCGAAGTGCCGAATCACTCTAACAGTGATCCGGAAGCGTCCGAGGAGATGGAGCATCTGCTTGAAGAACTATCTAACACATCAACGGATGTCACTACACCGACTACGGTAGAAAAGGATGAAGGAAAACTTCTGCTCGAAGGACAAGATAAACCCACTGCCGAGCTAGTGTTGGAGCATCGAGAAATTGAACCAAATCCGTTTGACAATGGTAGAAGTTTGGCGGAAAATGTACAAAAGTGGTTCGAAGGTTTAGATCTCGGCAAAATTGCTGCTCTACCGTTGGAAGATTCGGTCGAGAGTGAAGATGTTTCGGGCATTATCGATGTTAGGGGTCAATTTTGATAAAACGGAGCGCGACTGGTAATAACTGTACCAAAACTCAAATGAATTATTTGTAACTGTGGCGAATAAAGATGAAATTCTGTATGAATTAAACACTTATTATTGAAGAGGAACGTTTATGAGAAGGTTCGTGGTCTTTTACTAGGCCTATAACATATTTGAAATTTTTTAAACTTGTTATTCTCATTTTAAAGCCTCAGCCTCAGGCGTGCCAAGAATTGTAAAAAAAATCCTACAAATAGTGGTGTAAAATAAATAGAAAAAAAGTAGAGGGAATCGCAGCAATTTATAACATTTTCCTGTTGGTTTTTTGATACGTTTCCATATATTTTTGTTCTTGTCCAGAGGTTTTCTTACGCGGTCCTTTATGTTTCTGTTTTTGTTACGTTACGTTTTTTTTGGCACGTGCCCAGATAGTTTTGGTTTCCACTACTGAATTTTTAATTTCATTTTGGTCTGCTAAAACTTAGAGTGAATTTCTCGTATGAACAATTATGAGCACTCTGAGCAACTCTGTAAAGCTGTTAATAAAACTTACTTTACTATACAAACTAACCAGGGTGTATAAAAAAATGTTTTCACATGGTTGATGTTATATGAATAATATATAATAAAGCTGATAAATTTCTGACCTTATTTTTAGTATGAATTAAATTGTACAACGATGTATTGTCTTGTTTTCAGGAGCACAGTCCAATCAGCCCCAATCGACAACAAATATTTACATCGAATCGAGTCGAAAAAATACTGGTAATTTTTTACACCCTGGATAATTTCTATATTCAAACATGTAATATTTACAGCTTTACAAAGCTTTACATAGCTCCTCATAGTGCTCATATACTTTTATAGGAGAAATTCTCTCTAAGTTTAAGCATACCAACACGAAATAAAAAATCAGTAGGAGAAAGGAGATCCGGGATCGCGTCAAAAAAAATCTCGGGATATCCTGCATCATCTCAATTTTAACTGACTGTTTTTAAAGGTTTTCTTCACTGTATGACAATTATTTTATCAATAAAATTATAGCTCCTTGGGTTAAGGGATTGCAAGTACAGAAAAGGGTCCTAAAGACTTTAAAATTCGGTTACATTAAAAACAAATACAAATCATCTCTTTTTTACCAATCCAGATGAATAAAACATAAGTATCTTGTTACTGTCCATTAACTCTTACACATGGTTTTTAACATTTCTTTCGCATTAAAAATTTATTTCCCCATAGACTTGTCTCAACTGTTATTCAAGGAAAAGATTTAATTTTAAGAGTTTTTGGCTCATGGGAACAACTTGTTGTGATCGATGTGCCGTTGAGATCGGTTCCAAAGCTTTCGCACCATTTCCTTGAAATGTGTACAGTTCTATGAGTTCTACAGACGGATTAGCCTTTTGCTGGCCCTAGCCCTTCAACAAATTAGCATTTTAGCATTAGCTGTTACCCCATCTGCTGCTCGTCCGCTGGCCCGGAAACTCACCCGGCTCGCTTTGCGGTTCTGGAGGTTGTAAGTGGACTACATTGGATGCTGTACGTGGTTAGGCCTCGAGTCACTAAACCAGCGCAATTGCAACGCCCAGAACGCTGTTAGTTCCGGGACAGCTACGAACTACTGGACAACCGCATCGTCCCGATCCTTGGTCGGTTCCTTTGACCTTTGACAATCCTTTGACGATTCTGATCCTTTGTAATGCATGTACCGTGAATTTAGCGTTGTTTCTGACCGTTACTGACCGGAAAATCGGCCATGTTTTTGTCCGTGTTTAAGTTTTAAGTCCACTTTGTTTTAAGTCCTTTTTGAAGGGGGTCTCACACGGTCTCCGCTGAAAACCAAATAAATAAACAAAGTAAACCTTCTTCACTGGATTAATCGGGAATAGTTCCTTCTAGTGACTTCCATACGATAAGTCACAAGGAATTATACAGAAACCAGCATAATTACCTGGTATCTACGAATTTTTTCTACCTTAATTTTCTCTACAGAGCTAACCTCTGGAACAAAATAACTTTACCTTCCAAACGAACTTAATACCTATAAAAAGAAAGAGAATAAATAAAACTTAAGCCTAGAGGTTGTCATGAGTAGTTCCTCATTTTTTACCTTAATCAACCAAGGCTAAATGGTAGTAATATTATGGTCTAGGTAGTAATATTATGAAAAACCAAGGATTACCACAACGGTCAATTTTTTGCCTGCGAAATGCACATATTCAGTATAAATATGATCCGATTTCAACCGAAACATGTCAGTCTCGATCGTTCTTTTGCCCCCTAACGTGTTATTTACCAACGTACCAACCAACCATGAAGATCCTGTGCGCCACGATCGTTTTGTTAGGCTTCTGTGCGACGCTCAACAATGCTGGTAAGTGAATTCAACCAAAACTTATCTAAACCCGTCGTGTAATCTCAATTTTCTTTACATGATCTTTTGTTCCACTCTAGGAATGTATCACTACAACAAGCAACCTGAAGGACCACCACCATCCCATCCACAATATCTGCCTAATTATGATGTCCCTTCGTACCAGGATTACGAAACGGTCAAGCACCACTCCTGGGGAAATCAACCTTGGAAACCAATCACCAATTTCCCATGGCCCGGACCGGAACATGGACACGAGCTGCACTATCCGCCACATTATCACCACGGACCAACTGTGCCATGCAAGCACAAGGTGCACACCACGAAGCATTTCACAACAACCACGACGACACACAAGCCTACCACGACGACGACGACCACAACGCATCGTCCGGTTGAAACCAAGAAGCCGCATCTGCTGCTTGAGAAGTTGGGCAACACCCATAAGCAAACCACATACTGAGCGACGTATATGTAACGTTAACAAATAAATTGATCTGGATACGATGCATCTTAAATACGTTATAGTTTTTACTTTAATCGAAAATAATAATCATTTAAATGGTCCTCAAGGTCTTGTGGACATCCCAACAGTTAGTCAGGGTATAAGTCTTTGCATTCCCTGTCTTCAGGGTACATGTTCCAATGACATACCTGAAGCAGCATTTGCTCAAAAGTCACCATAAAACTGCAGAAATGCGCTACTGCTGTCATCAGTTATTAGCGAACCTTTCAAAATCAAACACTCCTCATTAGCTGAGCAAATTGTTCATCAAAAGGAGAAGATGGAAAGCATCCTTCTTGCCCTCATTATTTTAACCGGGTTTTACATTATTCCCATCTGTTCAGGTAAACTGGCTGCACTATAACTTTCGAAAAAAATACTTAACTGATCTTTGTCTTTATATTTTAAGGACATCTTCCCTACTTCAACAGCCAAGTATCGCCATCTAGGGTTGTTTCCAAACAAAACTACTGGTATACATACGGTTCTCGTTCTTCGGCTTACCACCAAAAAGATAACCTTGCAAAATGGCACCAGTTTCCCTCTAAGCAAGCTGATCCACTTCCTTGGTGGAATAAAATTTCTTCCCCCCAATACAACGCCCTAAGGGAACCTTCTTCCGCCCTGGGACAGACTACGAAATTTTCACCTCCACTGCCACATCAAAATCGTGATCAAAATCGTAAAGTGGACGATTCATCAGATATTTCGACCCTAATATATCAGTTACAGCAAAAGCTACTCCAAATTGAGAAACAACTAGGTGAGAATGGTACTGCAACGAAAAATGAACCCCAAAAAGATCCGATTGATGTAACGCTGAACCCCAACTCAACTCCAAAACCAATAGAATCATCAGACAACGATCCATTTTGGGTACAACTGGATGTAGTTAACAAGCAGCAAGATCCGGAACGTCTTATTAAAACTATCAAGATTTTGTTGGAGAATTTAAAAGAATCTACAACGCCACCCGCCGGTGACGTTTCCGAGGAGAATGTGTACAATTTAATTGACATTCGCAGTAACTTTCTTAGCCGATAGAGAAGCAAAGAGTATTTGTGACAGTGTACAATAAAATGTCCCCTATCGATCGCATTGTTTCGAGGTTGTTTATTTAGTGATTAGTTTTATTATTAAATTTTAACAATATATCTCATCTATTTGCGAATTATTATTATTACGATTACAATGTACAGAGTTTGCCGGTTCGGTGTGTGCCGTATCTACTGCCACAGGTTCTGCCCACGGGATTAGTTTGTTGGGTCCAATTTGTTCAATTCAGTTTACAGTGCTAAACTCCGCTAGCAGGAATCGTCTAGAGGCCAATTTTCCTTTCACACCACATTCCATTCCCGATGGCCTACACAGTACAGGAAACATTTAAAAGCACCGACAACAATATATTGGTATCAGTTTTAGTCACGAGTTTGTTCCGATTTTCTTACACAGTACATTTGCTCTTTTATTTAGGCGCGGTTTAGCCATTATCGCCGTACCCCTCGTGTGTATTGCACTGTGTTTAATTTTTTTTTTTAATTCCCTTATTAGGTTTTTTCGCTTTGCTCGAGGTCCTCTAACCTTACTTTGTTGCACATTAGTTTATTATTTTCGCTCCTTGTCTCTCACTTCCAATCTGACGGTAGCGGGGAAATCGCTTCCTTTTTAACGCTAGTAGCGGATTTTGATTCGTTGGTTTTTTTGGTCCGTTGAAAGACGCAAAACATGTTCAATCTTGCGTTCTTTCATGGCATTTGCAAGCGTCGGAATCACAAGTAGACTCGCTGCTTGCTTGCAAGAGTGTCTCTTGTATTACTTAACGAACAAATAAAAAAAAACAGGGTAAAAGGGAATATTTTACGGTGTGTCTGTTGCGAACAAAGAAAAATTTGTTCGAACAGATATCACACGCAGCATGCACATTAAACAATACCTCGAACGATTACTGGACAGAAACGAAACGGCTACGATCTACCTACTTTAAACATCGAAACGATCGAACAAAGGAAATACATTTCAAATGGACAAAGTATTTCGCTCAACTGTTACAACTATTACTTCAACAAAGGTAGATAAAGCAATGGGGAACAATCAATAGAAGTGCCAGTCACCAGGCTAAATAACGGCACACAAGGGAATAAATAATCGATAACACTGTAGCACGGTCCCTTTCTAAACCGACCTAAAAGACCTCATTCAATATCTGCTTCGCTTACCCAGAACCCCCAGATCGGGTTTCAGAATTTCCCTAATATGATTAACCGCATTCACAAAGGATTATGTGTGAATACCATCACCAACGCCGCGAATCTCTGTTTCCTGTCCAACACAACACTACTAACCCCAGATAGAGGATAGATCCCAGATCTTGATGATACGATCCTGCCCAACGGTTAGCAATCTTTTCCTTGGTTCGTCCAAATCCATCGCTACGATACTGTGTTTGGCATCGTGGAACGTTGCCAACGAGGGCCGTCTAAGGGAAGAGTAAAATAAACCGAGCCAAAACATATTAGAATAAATCACCGGACATACTTATCGTACGGCCTCATTCCACACTTACTCTTCGCTCTTCAACCGCTGATGACACTGGTCGCAGACACGCACATCAAACTCGAATCCCATGATCGGTATGTTGATGCGATTGGTCGAACACTTGTCGCACACCGCCTTGCCACAATAGCGACAGTGATGCTGCCGAATGCCGATCTGCTTCTGATCGATCATGGCCCGCAAATTCCAGAAGAAGGCTCGCGTACACAGCTGACACGTGTCCGACTCGACCCAGTCGGGCGTTACCTTGCGCATGGCGTTCATTTCCCAAAACACAATTACCGAATCTTCGCCGGCCGATATCAGCTGCTGCGTGTTCGATGCGTACGACAGCGAGGACACCTTGTTGCTGGAGGAGAGAAAAGGATCATGTAAAGGTTTTAATTGTTTCGAATTCTCCACGGCTCAATCAAAATTGATCCTAGTCTTACTTGTGTCCGTGTAGCTCGTAGGTAGTTCCACGCTTGCCACCGACATCCCACACGATGACGGACTGATCCTGCGATCCACTGAACAACAGCTGAGGCCCTTCCGCCCAGTACAGCGAGCGTACCGAGCCGGAATGGCCCTTCATCGTTGTTACCATCGTGGCACCGGTACCGCTCAGCTTGAGCATCGTTATTTGTCCACTGTAATCTCCAACAAACACATACTTTGATAAGGCGTCATACCTAGTGGGCAAGACAACAAAAAATAACGGTTATTAATAGACAGGATCAGGCAGCAGCCGTGACGGATTCTTTATACTTACTGCATCGCAGTACACATCGCTTCGAACGTATAGCAACCGATTCGTTCGCCCGTTTCGGTACTATGGTAGGCGAAAAATTTATCCTTCCCGGCCGACAGGATCCATCCGGTGTGTTTCGCGAACGTGACACTGGTAATGCGCGCCTGGTGCGCCAGATACTCCCGGATCGGTGTAAGCCGGTTGCAGTCGTCTGACAGGGTAAACTGCGATATTGTTCCATTCTCCTGGCCGATGAAGAGTGTTCGCGTTTCGGGCGTGTAGCACAGGGACGTACATCCCGATGGCATGTACTGACAGATCGATGGCCAGTACTGGCCCGAATCGCGCTTCTGCCATACCCGTATCGTTCTGGAAACGAGAATAAAAAATGCTTTGATAATCTGCTCCACGACGGTGAAAATCAATGAATCGGAACGACTCATGGTAGAAGGCAGCTTCGTTTCCGCATTCGTTCGCTTCTTCTGCCTTTTGTCGCCACGTTCGCGCCACGTCGTGTAGTGCAGCCGATTCGATCGATTTGGCATGGCACAGCTCTTCCCGGAGCACAGGAATGCTCGTCGTGTGAGGGAAACGAAATTCAATTAGACCCACTTACTTGCCATCACAAACACTGATAACACCGTCCTCGCCCGGAATCAGTACGGCCGCATTCACGTCATCGTTACTGCCCTCTAGTTTGCTGAGTAATTCCGGCTTTTTCGTTGTGCAAAATCGGTCATTTGCACTCCTCGGTGCTGGCTTTATTTCCGCCGCCATCCTACACACACACGCACGCACCCACTCAAGCTGCACAACAGACCAAAAACCCAATCTACGGAGGGAGGCTGCTACGCCAACAGTTCACTCTTGGCTGATGACACACACGCAAACGCTGGTACGCGCAAACAAAACAAGCTTTGTACGCCACCAATTATGTCGTCGATCGGTCGTAGTGGGGCGGTGCGGTGTGGATGTTTGGGTCGCGAATGATGCCTGAAGGGGGTAGTGGCAAGGAATCTCGGGGTGCGGTTGAATCGAAACGGATGAAACTTGATTCGCACTTGTTTTCTTTCCACCCGATGACGGGGGGGTTCGTTTTTCTTTCCTATTGCTCCACCACTCCAATGGTATTTGTGACGTTCCAGAACACCGGAAGCACTAGCGGAAGGTGAGTAATACTTGTTTAGCACTTTTTTTTCCCTTCAACACGAAACCGAACGAAACGAAACCGGGATTGATAGATAACGCGATTGGAAAAACAAAAACACACTCGCTCACACAAGTTGCAGCAGCTTGGAAGCGGCCGACCGTACCCGCCCTTGCTAGAGAATGCACAGAAATTGGTGGTGCAGCACAAAATAACGAACGTGGACAAACGGGACGCTGTTGACCGACACTTGCTCGAAAACACTACACACAAAAGACTCTTTTTTCGCTACGATATTAATGCGCTTTTGCTCGTGCAACAGTAATTATTTGCCAACGATGATGGTGATTTTATTTTGCGATAGAGCCTGATAAAAGCAAACGAAGGCTGTCAATAAGAGTGTGTGTTTTTTTTTTCTTTTTGTTGTGGCTATGTGTCAAAATACGGGCGAAATCGAGTAATCGACGAACGGGGTAAAAATCGATCAACTATTTGAATGCGAATTCAAATGAGTTTTTAACGGATAGAGCAGAAATTCAATTCGTTATCGTAGATAATGTTTGAACAAAAAAGATGGAAAATAACCTTAACAATACGAGTAATGTATAGCTTTTGTTATTAATCTTCACCCGTAACAAGAAACAGAAATAAACGTAGCACGGTAGTGCTAAACGAGGTTAGATCATTCCATAGGATTTGAATTTCAAACGTCAAACAAAACGGCGGTGGTTTGCTCTACAAAACCGACATCATTGCTGGCGAAAATGGTACACTTTTATTTAAATCGTATGAAATTTTAATGATCTAGTTTTGCTTTAATAATTTTGTAAATCTATTTGGATAACTACATGCATCGTGAAGAATTTTGTCTATTGACCCAATGATACCAATGCCTATCTCTCACACGGAAAGGCTGGGTAACGAATCCCTAATGGATTGTTCCTCTTGTTTTTAAAATTGACTGTTGAACAGGTAAAGGATTATGAAACAAAGTCTTCTACGTCTTCATCTTGTTTGGCACTTTTTCTTCATCTATCCCGCTAGGTCACGCCGGTCATCGAATGGTTTACTAGATACCACAAAGTTGTAAAATCAATCCTCACTTCGAAGGAACGGTCCGGGTGGGATTTGAACTCCGGTCCTATCGTATGAAGAACGGCATCTCTACCACAACAACAGCCGGTGCGTTGTCTGGCTCTATAGTCTGGAAATCCCTGTACCAGGGATGGACAGGTCGACATGAACTCGATGCACACAAGTGCACTGACGGGTCGATCCTAACTCGTTGCACCAACGAACTTGGTTCCAATAGGGACGCTCCTATCTCTGAGTCGTTCTTCGAAAATACTCTAATAATTTATCACTAGTATGAACCAGAGGTGAAAGTGACCCAGGAGGTCCAAAGCCTCTTTAAAACTTCCAACAACGACAACTAGTATGAACTTGAAATTTAGCTCCCTCGACTTCATTTACCCCGCTGGATTATCAGCCCTAAGATAGATGCGAATGGCAGGTTTAATCAGCCAATGGTTAGAGAGAACAATACGCATAGGATTTGTCATCTTTACAATGCGATGAGCTGTAGTCGAAATCCCATTTTTCGCTCAACATATTAGTAACTCAAAACCCAAAATTTGTGAAAATTTTCCAACATATCGAGAGTTTGATCCGCGCTGGACAAATGGACTTGCTTGTCATGTTGTCGTATTACTGACCTTCATTTAAATTCTCAAAACATGTTCATAATCCTATAGATTCCACATGTCCCTTGAAAATTAAGACATCTTCCACCCGGCAGCATGTTCACGTCAACCAGCAAACCAGCTTGTATCGAACCGTGCACTATCATCATAAATCTCCATTCCGCCGTGCGTGCGTGCCAACGACCGAATAGGAAACATGTTTTGGAAGGCACGATCGCCACACACTGGTGAAGGCTGTTTATTAAACATTGGTCCTAGAATAGCAGTGGCAGGTAGTTCAGTGGCGGCCCAATCGCATCAGCGCGCTGTTCATTCATGTGATGCAGCATTGCAGCGAGAAGATGATGTTCCGCACGCTTGTAACAAACGATGACAGTACTGATCGGATCTCAAGTCCTTGCTTTACATTTGAAATAAAAAAAACACCTACTTCCTGACCAATATGGATAGTGTGAATCAACTCCTATCAGGTGAGATATCTGTACTGCACGTGTTATACTGGACAACTGGTAAATATCAGCCGACGTCCCCGTGAAAGTGATAGCCGTTGATTAAATTTTATATCAAGTGCCCCAGCGTAGACATTCTCCAATAACGGTTAGTACAATGTACCAACGAACAAACACCTTTCCAACATTATACCCTCACTTATTTCCGGTTACACTCTCTGCAGTCCGGGGAACAAAAAAAAAAAAAAACAACGAAATACGTGAATCTCCAGCTCGCACCACGCTTCCTCGCAATAGTTCAAGGTGATAAACAACCGAACATTGATTCGCAATTCTAGCGGCATCGATCAGCGATCGTGGCCAGCTCGTCTATTATAACAACACCTTCCCGAAAGGATAGCAGCTCATCAAAGCGCCATACCCGCGCCGGTGTCCTAGCTATTCGGACATCATACCCGCCCGGTTGACCCTAACCCGACGCCCGTTCCATTGCCAAAGTGCTGTGTCAACGTGCCCGCGTAGCTAATTAACATTCACTCAAAAATTTATTGAACAGCGCGCCGGATATCGGCCTGCCCGTCCACTCTCACGTTAGTGTATGTGTGCCACGTCTGTGTGGAACGTGATTCCGCCGCTGCTCACGTGCGTAGCACACGAACGTACGCACCGAGGCACGCACGCATGGCGGGGCATTTACTTGCACCTGATGTAACCCTGTACTTGAAGATCTAATTGACATTAAACGGCACATTTATGGAATCTCGCCATTTCCTTAAAATCATCCTATTAGCTATGATTATTATCGGCCCCAGTGGATGTCCCAAGCGGGCCGAGGATCAACCACACGGAATCATCCCTGACGCGGAACAGGAACTAGCGTGCTAGGATTAATTGTTTGCTCAGGAAACTTGCCAATGTTCCTTTCTATCCGGATAACGTACTAATGCGTCCCTGCCCGTTACAGAATAGAACTAAGCATCATCCCCCCCATATCCTGCTACCAACGATCGTGTAACACTTTCCCACGTGCAATGAAACGCGCGCCAAGTGAAGTGGCGATTAATCAGCAAAAAAAAGCGGGTAATTCCATATTGTGCATACTTTGCAGTGTTGCGCTTGCCACTGGTAAACTAGTTCATTCCGGTGTTCGGGTGCACTGATAGGAAGGAAGCCTCTGATTTGTTTCCATTCAACCATGTTGAAGTGGGTCATCAATACTCATCCCAGGACCTGAGACGGTGGTGTTTCGCATGACCCGATGTCCGCGAGTTATGACGTCATGGCGAGAGAGTTGCAATTGCACTGTACCTGGAGGAGTTGGTCACGGGCTTAACGACTGATAGGAATATTGCTGATAATGGAAAGCACTGATAATGTCACTGACAAGGATGTCCCCAGAATCGGATAATTCTAGACGAGTTCTAACAGGATAAGAGACTTCTGGACAGTGATCTTACTTGCATATCCCAAACCGAGCACCAATTCTACACCCAACCAAACCCGTAGCACAATAAATATTTCCCCGCCACCAAACACCAAACACATACACACACGGTCACAACGTGCACCACGCAGCGCACTTCAATCCATTGTCGATTAAGTAGTTCGGAGGGAGAACTTCGAAAGCTGTGCTCACATCAAAGTGCTACCAGATCGGGTAAGCCCTGGCTGATGCTAGGGTTTCGATGGTGGACCCCGTCTGTTTGAGCGGTCGGCGCACAGGTGTAGTCGTGTGGGTAGCAAGCACAGCGGACGAGGTGGCCATTTCACGCTTTATCAGGCTCGAACGATCGATTGTTTCTGCATTCTATCGGGTGCCTCCGTTCAGTGCTGAGGTGCCAATACAGCGTGTCGGTCGGGTCGGTTTGGTCGGTTTGCCAGTACATGATACTAGTGCGTACTATTCAAGTGCATTTCCACTCTGTGCGCGTTTGTGTGTGTGTGTGTGCGTGGATGTGGTGCGTATTTAGTGTCGTGTTGTACTTCCCTGTTTGGTTCTCATCCGTCCCATCTCGGCGTAACGTCGATGAGGCGTTGCGTGTGCTACTATTGTTTACGCGCCACAAAACTTGATCGGCAAAAGCCCGAACGATCGCGTCAAAGCATCCCCTGTTTGCGGATGCGTTGCCGGAAGCAGTTCCCAAACGATTAATTTAAATGTTGCTCGAAGTTTTTTTCGACAGGTGAAAATTAGAACAGAACTGTGACAGTTTGAACCTATTAGAAAATGTGTTAATATCCGGTCGGAAAGGGAAAAAGGGAAAAATAGCACAAGAAAAGAAAAACTAAACCTTTGTTTCAAGAGCTTTTTGTTTGTTCTTAAAATCAAGTTTTAAAATAAAAAAAACTCTCTGTAATAATGGGGTCCGATAGAAATAATCCCACAACGGAAGGAAAACAGACGCCCGACGTTACAAATGGTTCGGTGAAAGACTTGGAGCAGATGAAAACGTACGCCGGGGAAGGAAAGCCTCGTAAGTGCATTAATTTAAATGTTTTTTTTTTACAATTTTCAGAATCGCTAATCAGCAGCTCAAAATCGCTCCGATATTAAAGAAAATCTAATTAAAACTGAAGTAATGTTTACCAAAGCCATAAAATCAGCTTGTTCGTTTAGCGTCGTGCATTTAGCTACGATTCTACCCCGCTAACAGCCGATAAGTTCCAAATGAAATGGTTGCTAGTGGAATGTGCTTTTTTTTAAACTACGGTTACGATCGCCATCGAATGAACAGATGGTGAGAGCTTGAAGGAATTATGCGGCATTTTCACCACAAACAGACCATTGTTGTTTGATTCATCACGATGCTACACGATGCTACAAGCTGTTTACATTGTAATAGACTGTTAACGTATTGATAGGTGGTGAAGTTGGCTAAGTGGATAAACAGTGAGGTATTTATGCTTTAATTCCAATCGAGCAATATTAGTTTGCTATATCAGGATTAAAACTTTTCTTGGTTAATTTGTATTTAAATGAAAAACCTGCAGAAATAGCACATCTGTAATTATTTTAAGTCAGTAAAAACATTTTTTGGAGCCTAATTTGGAGTTACTTGGTTAAAAAATTATGAATAAAAATATTTTTATTCATTCATTCAATACAGCCAAAAGCAGAAATATGAAAGAAGACCTTTATAGCTCAATAAGCGGTAGTTGTTCAGTGCTAATTTCATCAGATTTAAATCAGAGATGTATTTCTAATAGTTTGTCATACGATCATGTTCGATCTTATATGGCGTTCTATGTGCTATCTGAGTTAACTAGAGTCATTATAACCAATGTTGCGTATGTTCGAGCGTCATCAAATAGGGTTTTGTTGATCAGTGCGTTATCGTACAATTTGTCGAAAAACGGCCTTATTTGTAAATAAATCTCGGCGATAGATGAAAGCAACAATAACTGCGTGATAGAGGAGCGTCATCAACCTATCACAACGTAAAGAAAACATACGAAAATAGGGTAGAAAAGTTAAATATAAACAAATCATACATTAAAGACCCTGTTTTGTAAGCATTAAAGCTCTGTTGATCAAAAATCTGTGTACCAAAAATCTGTGTACGGTGTGTCAGCTCACACACTTCAAATTCGAGAGTGCACCATCAGACCGTCAAATTGTTTGTCCCATGTTTCCGCTTGCTTGTAATGCGGATCATCGGCGGCGGAGGATATAATCTCCGGAACAATGGCACAGATGGATCGCGATCTGCTTACCAAATAAATATAACTCATCCCAGTTTTGCAAACACCGACGACAGACCAATAAAAACAGATTAAACACTCTTCATGCTCGTCGCATATAATGTACAGGTGTTCGGGATTCGACCTTCCCCGGACGGTACAAACGGTCGGTTGCAGACATGCCTGCAAGGGTCTTTAACCTGCCCTACACCGCCCTCGTCTGCCTCGTCTCGCCGGGATCAAAGAGAGCTATTTCTAGGCTGATGGATGTGGGTTTTATCGTTCAGCTGCAACTCTTCCGCAATATATGGCCATTTTTTGTTTGCTTCTTATTCCAACGTTCGCTCATCAACCTGCTTCCATGTTTCACCCAGAGCAAAAATCGGTTCCATTCGTTCTGGCATCCGTAAACAGTCCCGCGCTCCCCGCGGGAGCACGACCAATCTAAAATGTCTACAATGCAGCGTATCGAATCCTTTCCAAAAACCTTGACCGTCCTTGGAGAGTAGAATTCAGTGTCGACGCACTTCAGCGGCGCTACCAATCCGGCAAGTTTCGAACCAAAACAAAGCACACTGGTGGCGGTGAAAAAAAAATTCCACACGAGTGGAATGAGTAGCAGACGGAGTCAATCAAAACAAACCGCGAATGAAACCGCACACACCAAAAAGAAAAAAAAAAAGAGTCAACGCGGTAACCACATAATGGCGCCAACTCCTTCCAACCGAAGAATCAGGATCGTGCCGAAACTTTCGCTATGTGCCGTTGTCGAAAAGGTGAAGGTAATTCTCAGTTCAAACAAGAATGTTGAACCGAGGTAGCAAACAGCAAACGGAGTAGTTAAATATTTGTGGCACTTAATGCGAAATTCCTAGAGGGATCCCCTCCCGCACTCGACGCAGCTTTTGGTGCCGACTTTGCAAAAAAAAAAGGATCGCCAATTTGTGCAAGATCACGGGACCACTAGAGTGCGCGGTGTTTGTAAACAAAACGAGTTCCTTTGGATGGAGGAATTCTATCGGCTTGTTTTCGGTCTCCTTTTCCTGCTCACGCCGCTCGAAGGCTACCTTGGGGCATGAGAATTGGCCGTAAACCGTGCGCCACCTGTCACATGCACGCCAACCTGTCTGCAGTGCGAGCTAGCCCCTCGTGTCACGGTGATGGTAGCGCTACTTTGTACCGGTAGTTTCTCGCAACGACCCTAACCCTGTCCTCCGCGGGGTGTCTGCTTTTGATGCTCGATCGTGTCCCCACCAACGATCGTGATGATCTCCCAACCAGAAAGGAAGTTCTCGTGAAGTGTGCTGTCGCGAGATCTAATATCCGGACAGCTGGCGACGGGAGAGTCAGACAACGCAAAAACGCGATCTGTCGCGATCTTCTCGCAGTGGTAAACATGAATCCGCGCACCGTGCCTAAACACATCAATCAGCTCGGTGAGTTAGTGTGGGCTCCGATTTGATGGGAAGTTCCGTTTGACATTCACCCGGTGCTCATTTTACTGCGGCTTTAATTCCGCTGAAGTCCGGTTGCGATGCATGCCACGTCGCCTGATTTATGGTCTTCCATACCTGAAAGCCCGTAGTTATTTTTGTGTAAAGTTCAGTTTTGTTGTCAAAGACAGCTATACCCCCTGTTGATGTGCTGGTACACGTGTGTTGGGAGACGTACGTGTTTCGGTGACATTCGCTTCAGAACCGGTGCTGGAATTCCAACGTCTACGATAAGATGACTTTATTGCAATAGCTTATGATCAGACGATTTCTTGACGGGCGGGCGATTAGTGGAGTTTGAAGGATTGATTGTGTGAATATAGCTGTGTCGTGTGCTGTAAGTTAATATGGGCAGTTATTTTCTCATTTGCATGTATTCTATTGACCGTGCATTTATACGGCGACAAATTTCTCTTCAGTCTGCACTCTATTTAATAACCTTCAACTTACTAGCGCTGTACAGACGGGTTACTTAACCCTATCTCGGGACAGTTCGTCAAGTGTCCTTAATCCACTTACATTCGCATAAACAACTGCATCATAGCGCGCCCTACGGTCTGATAACCCGGTCAATTCAAGAGTCAGTTCCATAATAGTGAAAATGGCGTCTAAATGCTTCTCTTGTACCGTCCACTATCAATCAGGTCGATGCTGTTGTAAAGATAAACTCTCACGGTCGTGTTTAAGATGCCCCGATTAACAAATCATGCACCAATCAATTAGCTCATTAGAACACAAACCACTAAGCCTGCCGGATAACCATCAGTGCCCTCGAGTGCGTTCTTCACTCGGGTTGTTATCGCGCTCGCGCTTTCGTTGCGATTGTTATCAGACTGCGTGGGTATTAAGACTACCAACCGCAAACAAACCAATGGTGCAGTAGAAGGATCCATGATCTTTACCGACAGTTTGTGACGTGACACAGCGTTGAATGGTGTCAGCAATATTTGGGAGTACCAGACACTGCCACGTATCGCACTATATCTGTCTTGTTCAAGAATTTCAAATGGCCCCTTAGGTAACGCACAGTTGTGCTAACACGTACCACACAGCACTGTCCCGGGACCCAGGCCTGCAAGGCGGTCACGTTCCACAGGGTGCAATGGTAGTTAGTGAACTGTTTATACTTCCGGTGCTCAAGTACGATCACTGTCGGAATAGCTGCGAACCAAATCGTGCGTCATGGCGTTACATTGATGAGTATGATTTGAAGTCTGTTTTTTCTGTTCTGTTGGGTGGGGTAGAAGACTCGGATTCGAATGACAATAGTAATGGCTTTTAACCTCGGGAAGTTGAGGTGTTGTTTGTGGTACAGCTACGTCAGCCATGCATGAGCTCAACGTATTGCTTACTAATTCAGATGAAAGTCAGTCAAATTCTTGCATTTTTAAATTCGAAATTTAAAAAATGTCTTGATCAAGGCTAGATAAATTTGAATCGACTTATATCAAACTATCTTAGTTGGTTAGCAGACATACAATACAAAAAGTTTCTAATCAAAAGAAGTACTTTCTTCTTCATCTTGGCTTAACGGTTTTCGAAAGTCTCGCCAGTCATCTAACGGCTTGCGAGACTTGCTGATAGCACGTAGTTGGATAGTCACTCCTCACTATGGGGTAACGATTCGAATGGGACTTAAACTCCGGTCGTACCGCCGTTGTCGCCTTGATGTACTTTACGAATAAAATTTATGCGTTCAATACATTCTACAGATCACAAAGAAAGCAAAAACTGTTAGAATTTCTGAGAGTAGAAACTAGAGAACAGAACTTTAATAGCGCAAAGGAAACAAAAGGGAACCAAATAGGCACATATGACGATCCCTTAAACTGACCCTGTTGCAACGAGATTCTATAAAGTCATTGGATGCGATTAAACGCTAATCTCTTGCCGCTGAATTCCTAACACCCTTGTTATTAGCATACCGTGTGGTCACCCCATGTTTATTGTTTCTGGACGCGCACTAGCAAGCATCGCCTGCCCGATTATCGCCCATCAGGACATTCAAGGGCAAACGTTACACTGCTAGTGCTAGGGGTGATCAAACACCAAACGGTGGTCACGTTTCGTAACCAAACGATTCCCCCACTTGATCGATCACACGCGGTCAAGTGCGATCAATCGGTGCTGCCGATATTGATATTCCCGCCAAAGTGTCCAAGAGAAATTGTTTCAAATTTTACACTGTTTGGCTTGGGCATACTACCACATACTCTTATCGATCAAAGTTCCTATCGTTACTAGCAGCACAACAGAGCTACCGACTGTTTACCGAATGGGATTTGTTTGCAGTTTGATTTCTTCGTTTGATTCTAAACACTTCGCCCGGTTACAACTCTGATAACGCGTGGTAACTTATTGGTAGTGTCGTGTGTGTGTGTGTGTGTGTGTGTTTTTTATCGATATCACCCGACCCCAGTCCCGGGGGGAGGAAAAAGCGTCACGGTGATGCAATGATAGCCCACTTGGAAGTAGCATTCGCGTTTGATTAGTTGATCGGAAATATAGACCCGTCCGACACATTCGGGCAACACAAGAGCTCTCAGCATGGCGCGGAATCGAAAAGACGAAGGTAATTTTAAACACAATTCTAGTACGAAATATACGTTACAGTGTAATTTCCTGTTGTGGAGGAGGAAAATAATTTTTAACCTACTGTTTTTAATGTGTTGAGTGCAAAAACAGAATAACAACAACGATCTACTGGTGAACGTCCCATTCGTAGAGCACACATCGTACCACCCGTTCGGAACAAAATACCGGATACCGGAAATATTCGAGGTGGGAGAGAGTGAAAAAATAACGTATTGTATCGTTGGTGCTTGCAGAAGCTGACTGCAGCAAGTGTTAAATACTCGATTTGCAGCTGCTTGTGCTAGGTTGCCTATCATATCGGTTCTAGTCTCGGCAGGCTTATGCTCCGAAAGAAAAATCACTCGCAAAAACCAACATGATCGCTTGTTTCAGTGTTGTTAGACGTGGTAAAGATTAAAAGTAGCTCGTAAACCACGGAACACTGTTGCCTCCAGCACAGCCACCTGCTGTTTTGATAAGCGAAGGATCTATGGCTTTAATAGCACTAAATATAGAAATCTTTCCATGGCAAAAATTTGTATCTGTCTGTGTGTGTCGTGATATACAATGCGTGCCGGAATGTCCAATAGAGGTTGGCATTGAAAAAAATGTGCCACAGAAAATTTTTGTTCAAATTTGCACCGTTGCGCACACCACGCCCGAAGGAAGTCCTTCGTATCGTTCGCTTTTATCACCGGTGAATTATGCATATTTTAGGTGATTAACATTTATTAGAGACACGACACCATCGGAACCGGTCTCGGCACATGGCGTGGAAAACGGAAGGGGGTCGATATGTTCGGGAAGCTGTAGCAAACTGCCAGATTTTAAAACCTCGGATAAAGCAACCGCTTCAAAGTTCATGGAGGGCTGACCAACCAAATCGTTTGTGCAGCGGGCCACAATCTAGGGGCTTGATGCAATTTGTCGTGCAGTGATAAGGTGCGAGCGCGCGCAGTTGCGCGCCACATGTGCTTCTAAACAGCTGAGAGCACGTGTTTTGGGTGTACCGCCGACATGTTAGATGAGTATCGCGGCCATTCTCTTTATTACATCCACCCGCTTCATGCTATAGCGTTGTGTTTGTAAATAATTGGATCAAAATCTGTAGCCAACACTCTCTAAACAACCTTTCACGGGTTGCATTGTGTTTGTGTTATAGTCATTAACGTAATGTGAAATGATTAATAAGTTAAAAATTTAATTCAATTATGGGAATTTTTACTAGCAGCTAATTTGATTAGAAAGAAAGGGTTGCAAGTAATATATTTTTTTATAAAATACCCCATCAATCTAGTACTTTATAATAGCAGAAGTTGGGGGCAAGTGATTTTCCATCTTTTTCTAAAAATTTCGATTACTTAATCTAGACGGCCGTCCTACCCGATATGGATGGAACTCTTACAACAATACACAACAAAATCGTCACATTTCGAACTATTTTTAAAGCTTTTATAATTCGGAAGTTTTTGTATTTATTTTTCTTTAGTCGCTTTTTTGAACATAATTAAGTGAGTTCCATTATGTCCCAATTTCCGCTACCCTAACATTAATAAATAAACATTAGTTTTTATTGCATTGCTGCATCGTTGCATTGAAATGCATCGCGAAGCTCCGATAAATGCATTTTTGTCTGCACACCTTGCCAATCCCTGGATTTGCACAACCAAGCGAGAGAGAGAGAAGAGAACGTCCATTTCTCACACACTGTCAGTGCCAAACAGAGAACGCATGCTATTGTTTACGTGTATTCGTACTGCATGAGAAGAAAAGAGACAGAACCAGTCGCTCGGTGCAACAAGCCCCGAAAGCAACAGGTAACACCACAAAGCAAGAAAAAAATCTCTGATCAATTTCTCGCGTGAGAGAATCACAGAGAGCAATTGTTTGTATCGGTGTGCGTTCTCGCCATCAGTCAGTCATGCGTGTATATACGCGCTCCAAACAGCTGCTGTGTAAAATAAACAAGCAACCATCGCGGTACAGACCAGATCAGATAGGCACACAATTTTTACAATATCAGGGCCCTGTTTTGCGAAACGACTCATCAGTAACAGCAAGCAACGGCACAGATTGCACTTTTACTCTCGCGCACTCGGTTTCGGTTCCCGTAGTTAAATAGATAAAACTGGATAGAAAATGCAGCAACAACCGAATACGTGAAAGTGATTGTTTTCGTGGCAAATTGGGGTATCTTTTGCGCTGTGGAGAGCGACACAAGCCACATATTTATGTAGTGATTCAAGTTACCCTCTATTCTGGCCTTTGTTTTGTGCTCTCGCCTTTGTTTCTGTCGCGTTCCACCCGTCGTCGGAAGGAACTTTATCATCGTTCGCGCTCTGCACAAACCGCCTCTACACCATATGGCTTCTGGCCGATATAGTTCATGTGCGCTGTGACCCAACCTACCGTCCGCGTCCGTTCACTCACACCCGGCAACTCAAGGAAACGGAAATTGCAGCAGAAAAAAAAACAGCGAAAGCTATGCTGCATGAAGGAGCTAACGTTACAGCGTAACGCTTCGTAACGCAAACATATTCAAACGCAGCTGATGCATTCGGTTGGTCAGTAAGTCCGAGTTTGAAAAGGGCTCTAGCTGCACCAACATGCCTTTCTGTTGCGGTTGTTGCGGAGACAGTACGACGAGATACGAGTACCGGCCAATCGGATTACCACAGCCACGTAATGATCATTCCGCTCGTGATTATAAGCTTTAAGATCACCCTTTTTCACTTAAATTCCCTATAAACTGAGCGGTAATTAATTCCATTTTGACGTTTTTTTTTCTATCCGACAGCAAGCGGTTTCGGTGCACGCCATGTCCAGACACTGTTGCTCTTCTTTGGCCTTACCATGGCGTACGCGCTGCGCGTTAATCTGTCCGTCGCGATCGTTGCGATGATCGATCGGCGCGCCGCCAACGAAAACTTCGAAGAGTTTGATTGGGACGAAAAGACGAAATCGGTCATCCTGAGCAGCTTCTTCTGGGGTTACGTGGTAACGCAGATACCTGCGGGCCAGTTGGCGCAACGATTCGGACCAAAAGTTTTGCTACTGCTGTCGATCGGTATCTGTTCGGTGCTTGCCGTTTTGACACCATTTTGTGCCCATATCGGTGATGCAAAGGTAAGGAGTATTTTAATTAGATTTTTACAAAGCAAAGGACTAAACATTGCGTTCGTGTCTCCACTCGTTACAGGCAGTTATAGGCCTTCGGATAGTGCAGGGTTTAAGTCAGGGATTTATTTTTCCCTCCACGCACACGATGCTGTCCCGGTGGGCACCGGCATCCGAGCGTGGTCGGCTGGGGACACTTAGCTACGCCGGTGCACAGTTCGGTACGGTGATAATGCTTGCCGTTAGTGGGGTGCTCGCTTCGTCCAGTATGGGATGGCCAAGTATATTCTATATTTCCGGTGCGGTTGGAATGCTTTGGTCGGTAGCGTGGTTTTTCTACGGTAGTAACTCACCGGCCGAATATCGTGGTATTGCTCCGGAAGAGCGTGAGTTTATCGAGAGTTCGTTCGGACCGCAAGATCACAGCCGTCGCATCGTTACACCCTGGGTAGCGATCCTAACGTCGGCACCGATGATTGCACTCACGATCGCGCACAGCAGCCACAACTGGGGCTTCTGGACGCTGCTAACCGAGATGCCAACGTACATGAAGGAGGTGCTAGAGAAGGACATCAAGAAGAACGCCCTGCTATCCTCGCTGCCGTATCTCGTGATGTGGATACTAAGCTTTATTTTTAGCCCACTGTCCGATTTCCTTATCAATCGCCAGTACCTGTCACGTGTCACTAGTCGCAAGCTGTTCAACACGATCGGTCTGTGGGTGCCGATGGTTGCGCTGCTAGGGCTAGCGTTTGTGCCAAAGGGTGGATCAGATCTCGCGATCGTACTGCTTACGCTAGCGGTCGGTATCAATTCGGCCACCTATCTAGGCTTCCAGGTAAACCACATCGATCTCGCACCGAACCATGCCGGTACGATGATGGGCATCACGAACTGTGCCGCCAACATTATGTCCATCATTGCACCGCTCATCGTGGGACAGGTGATAACGGACGCGGTAAGTAATCGGGGGAAGGGGGGGGGGGGAGGTGAGGTCTATTAAAAAAATCTGTATGGTTAATGACCGCCTACCTGGCGGTCGTTTTGAACTTTAATTCCTTAATATATTTTGATAGGGAAGTTGTGCACACTTTAAATTTATAAAATGCATAAACCAATGTATTTTTCTCTTTTTTGATCATTTAAATTGATCTTAATTTTTTTTTTTCGATTGATATCCCTTACATCTACGAACCGCCTATCCGGTAGGTGGTCGTAGAACATCGTGTGGTTTTTGTGTCGTAGACACAAAAGTCGTAGTCGTTTTGTCGAAGTCGTTTTGAGTCGTAGACACTACGATTAAGGCAAATTTGTATCGAAAAAAGCCTCAATAGTGGGTATTAAGGAGATTTCTTCAATAGGGAAGCGTATCGCACAGGTTCATCGCTCATAACGCTCAATTTCCATCTTCCAGACTGACCCGATCCAGTGGCGCCGAGTGTTTTACATTGCCGCCGGTGTATACTTCTTCGGCAATCTTACCTTCATCATCTTTGGCAAGGCTGACATTCAGCCCTGGAATGAACCAGTATCGCCAATTCCTCGTACCGTCTCCAACGCTAATGGTATGTAATGGACACGGTTATCTTAAAGGCGCATGAATGATTGTTTTACTAATTCCAGAAGCTCAACCTGCGCAACGGAGTGCAAACAACACGGCAAGCAACAACGAGAATCATAGCGATTAAAGCAAGCGTGAGGGCTGTTTTCTAGTCCAGCCAATACTACTACTACTACTACATCACTAGGGTGAAAAACAGAAGAAACCGCCCAAAATCGAAATAACAGCCCAATCAAAAGACAGAAACTATATTACAGGAACTAATGGGGGAGTGAGATAGAACGAGCCGGGGAGTTGGAGGATTTTCTTGTTATAGTCATATCATTTAGTATTATAAGCAAATTTACGACAAAGAATTTACAATTAGAAACTCTCGGGCCCGGAAGCTCGTGAGCGAGAGATCTTTCCGAACAACTGCACGCAAAACGTGGTAAAAAAAAGGCGAGACACACAAGCGAGAAATGTTGATGTTTTGTCTGTTTAGCGGAAGTTGTATGCGTCGTAGAAAGATTGCCTATATTTATAAATCGTTATGTAAAATAAAAGGAAATACTAAGCCACAATCAAACGCGTACGGAAGGAGGAATAGTGAGATCAGCGAGCGTGTTGTGATTGCGGCTCCACGGTGACTTCCTCATAGCAACTTTTTGTTCACCTTACGGCCCACCTTCAGTATCACGTATATCAGATACATACTACCGATCCAACTGACAATGATGGTGGCCGGTAACACGAAACTGTACGATGCACTGTTTCCAACCGGAATCAGGACACTTATCACCGTCGGAAGGTTCTAAATTGAGGACCGAAAAAATATTATAGTTTTAACAGGCACCTACCATGTCCTCGCCAAAACTTACATTGAATTCCATTTCATCCCACTCGCACAGCTCCGCCAGATGCAGCTTATCGTAGTCTTCAATTTCCGCACTATCCGAACAAGGCAGATTCGCTTTCCCCACCGTTCGCAGCGGATATTTGGTTGCCTGTACATTGCTGCACCTCACATACAGTGTGGGACTTTCCACTTGAATCCGCTCGAACCTGCAAACAAACTTCCATTACAAACATTGCGCTAGATAACAAAACAAACACACATACTTGCGCCCGGACGGATCGTGATAACGGAAATGGATCGGTAGTGTAATGTTGATTTCTCGCCGCACTGATTCGTACAAGTACACGGTGAATGGGTCCGCTTTGCTGGCCGGTTTTTCCACATCGACGTACAAAGGCACGTAGCTATTGATTTTGTGAAACCGCTTCATATCGACCAGCTGATCCGTGTTGACGTAGATCGCGGCCGGCAGTTGCTGTACGAGTAATAGCTCGCATGACATCCGGCCAATGCCACCAAACCGAAGGCCGTAATGAATATCACTGCGAAAGAGGACAATTTTGAACCTTTTTTTATTTACAACCGTGACCGAACTTACCGATGAAATCCACTGTTGTGTATGGCAACGTTCAGGAAAGCGCTCAAGGCTTCCGTGGACGGGAGGAACACAATTAATGCTGCACTAACGGTATGGAGCACGCTGAAAGTTGAAACCATTTTCTGCTAGCACTTATCGGAATGCACCGGACAACAAAACTAAACGTGATAGGCACTTTCAAACGAAAGGAATTAAATGATCCATCCGCGTGAAAAGAAAAGCCCGGCGGTACACCCGTGCCGCTCCGAGGTATTTGTTTACGATTGGTGAGCCTTTGACAGCCGGTACTAGACAGGTGTTAGCCGATATACGCAAATTTTCTGTACGCTAATGTTTTAAAAACTGGCAGTTCATGCTTTTTATTACGAAAAAAAATCATGAATCTTTTACAAATTGGGCGTATCATATTAATGCGAAATATTAATTATATTAGTAGTAGTAATAATCACTCCGTCCCGATCAATAGCGTATATCGGGGAGCTACTGTACATTCTGTCAAACGGCTGTTATTGTGTTGTTTTGTTTACATTTTAAAAACGCAATTTCTTGTTATGCTTGCGTGATGATCGAACGAGTTTGCCTTATTCGTAACATTTGGACGAATGTTTTGTTTTAAATATATAAAACACTATATTTTAAGATTTCGAACGAACTTTACTTTATTCCAAACAGTATCAGGGAGAGTGGTAGTAGTACTAGTAGTACAAGCAGAACGAATGATGAACGCAATAACTTAAATGGATAATTCAAAAAAATAAGGACCCTGTCTAATGCACTGCAATTCCAACATTGTCTTTCACTATTCGATGCACCCAAATGTATGCGCGGCTCTATGCGCCAAATGCTAAATGCATAGGAAATATACGCGAACCCATTTTAAAACTGATCTTCGCCGCGAGCATACTCATCGCGCAGCTTGGAAAGTTTCGCCAGCAGATCGTTCACCGTTACCTCGCCATGCACCTTGTTGTCTCGGGTGCGCACGTTTACCGTTTCCGAGCTTCGTTCCTTCTCACCGACCACTGCAAAAAGCAAGCAAGCAAAGAATACACTCATTATAATATTATAACCCGATAATAGAATGAACAACCCCAATTTGTCTTACCCAAGATGAAGTTAAACTGTGCCAGCTGTGCGTTGCGGATTTTCTTGTTCATCGTATCGCCCGCATCTAGATCAGCCTCCACCATGAATCCTGCCTCGTGCAACCGTTGGCGAACCGTATCCGCATAATCATCGTACGCCGGTCCGACCGGTACCACCATTACCTGCCTCGGGGACAACCAGAACGGCCACTTGCCAGCATAATTTTCCGTCAAAATTGCAATCATACGTTCTACCGAACCGAGCACCGCCCGATGAATGATGACCGGACGCTTCTTTTCCCCATTATCGTCGATGTAGTTCAAATTGAACCGGATCGGCAGTTGGAAATCGAGCTGAATCGTAGCACACTGATGATTGCGCTTAAGTGCATCCATAATCGTAATATCAATCTTCGGACCGTAGAACGCACCATCGCCAGGATTCTCTTTCCATGGCTCACCGAACTTATCGAGCGAATCGGCCAACGCTTTTTCCGCCTCATTCCAAACCTCAATCTCACCGAGATATTTTTCGGGCCGGGTAGACAGTACCAGATTGAACGTGAATCCAAAAATCGTGTACACGTGTCGCAAAAAGTCCAAACAGCCAGTAATTTCCTCACGAATTTGATCTGGCATACAGAAGATATGGGCATCATCTTGCTGGAACCGACGGACACGTGTCAATCCGGTCAGCGCACCGGACAGCTCGTTACGATGCAGCACACCGAAATCGGCCATCCGCAGCGGCAACTCACGCCACGACCGATTACGATGGTCAAACATCAAACAATGTCCCGGGCAGTTCATCGGCTTCAGGGCGAACGTTTCCTTCTCGCTCTCGAACGAAAACATATTCTCCGCGTAATGCTGCCAGTGGCCGGACGTTTGCCACAGCTTCGCATTGTAGATGTTCGGCGATATGACCTCCTGGAAGCCACGCTTGCGATACTCGCTACGAATGAATCCCATCAACGTGTTGTAGATATGGGCACCTTTAGGCTGGAAAAAGCACGAACCGGGCGAGAGTTCATGGAAAAAGAACAGCTCCTGCTCCTTACCCAACTTCCGATGGTCACGCTTGGCCGCTTCTTCCTGTATCTTTTCCCATTCCTTGAGCTGCTTCGGGTCCGGAAACGAAATACCGTACACGCGCTGCAGTGTTTCCGCATCCGCCTTACCCTCCCAATAGGTGGCCGAATTTTTCACCACCTTCAGTGCCTTCACCTTGCCCGTATTGCGTACGTGTGGTCCACGACACAAATCAATTAGCGGTCCGCACCGATAAACCGTAGTGGTATCCGTCGTAACCTTCTCGTTTAAAATGCGCACCTTAAACTGATTGTACTCGAACATCCGCAAAAGGTCGGCTTTCTTCATCACAAGCCGCTCGAACGGTTGCTTCTCCTTTACGATACGCTTTACCTCCTGCTCCAGTGCACCGTAATCCTGGTTGGAAATTCCACTACCTTCCAGGAACATATCGTAGTAGAAACCGTTATCAATCGGTGGTCCATAGCACAGATGTCCACCGTACCGCTTTTCCATCGCTTCTCCAAGGATGTGAGCCGAGCTGTGCCAGAAAACGGCTTGTGCGTCGGGATCATCAAACTTCAATAGCTGCAACTTGCAGTCTCCCTCCAGCGGACGGTCCAAATCCCACAGTTCGTTGTTTACGCGCGCAATCACGGTATTGTCGGCCAGTCCTTGGCTGATACCGCGTGCCACGTCGTATGGCGTCGTTTGCCAACTCAAACCCTCGACCTGCTTGCCGTCCGGTAGCGTTACCTTAATGGGAGTTTTCTCTTTCTTCTCAAGCTCTTCCTTGTACTGTGCCATCAGCTCGTCGTAGATCTTAATCCGGTGATCAATAAATTCCGGCCCATCCTTGCTGGCTTCGGCACCGGATGCCTGGCCGGGCTGAGCAGGGGCGGCAGCAGCAGCTACGGATGACAGAAAAGAGGGTTGATATTGCATCAGAAAATAGTTTCACACGCTATGCAATTCAGGACGATGCGTCATACCTTTATCCGCTGCAGCATTCTTCTGTTTCTCCTTCTTCGCTTTGCTTGCCTACAAATTTAAGCAAAAAGACATCATGTTATCGCCTTGTAACTGTGCCGTACAGGAATAGGCTTATTTTAAAGTAAATAACTATAAATAAAATCGATTCTATTGTACTGTTTCGAGGTAGAGTGTGACGTTAGTCATCCGCATATGTTCAAAACAAGCCACTAGATGATGAGTTCTCTGGAACCCACACCCACGATTCCGATCCAGTTCCGTTAGGTTGGTGCAACCACTCTTTCTGGAACCATTGGTACCGTCCGGAACCATCGGAACCGTTCGGAGCCATCGGAACCGTTCGGAGCCATCGGAAAAGCCCGTAACCGCCAGAATCGTCCGGAAGCGTTATCGACTAGTATGAGTAATAAGTAAGCGCTGTTCCGCAGGTATCCTACGGTCCCGCGTCCCATCCTATTCCTCATCTTTACAAGCCACCCTTATTGCCCCCCCACATGCTCTATATATGCTAGGTTATGTCACTGTCGTGTGTATATTGCAGAAGGAAACTAACTCTCAATGTTCGATTGCACAAAACATAAATGAAAAGAACCAAAAAGAAAGCATATTCATGTTTCTCAGTCAACCAACGAACCAGTGTTGCAAAAGCTCGATTCTGACGAGGCTGACTCCCAATAGTAGGCTGCGCTAATCGATGCAGTTGCCGTAACATCAACCATTCCCGGCTGCCACTTCCACGGGATGAAATCGTCCATCGTGCACAACGGCGCACCAACACACCCACTGTCTGTTGCATTCTATCCAAACTTTCCAACCGTTTTTCTTAACTCATTTAACTCAATATGTTTTCCGTTTCCGATACACTTTTTCTACGCTGCCACCATACACCACCGGGACAACAAAGTGCCAAAACACACGTTGGCAGACACTGATGGCACTGAACACGCACACACGAGTGCCAAATGCTAGTAGTAAAGTAAAGGGATGTTTTGTTTCTTTTATAACTCATGCCTTTTGCTTGTTCAAATCCATTTTTTCCATCTCGGCGACAGGAGCGTTTTCCGGCATTTTTTCAACAGAATTGAAAGCACTTTTCTTGCTGAACTGAATGCAATCGATGGTACAACAAAAAAACACTTTTTAACTTTGCTGTCGTGGGTAGAGCGTTTATTTGACAGCGGACGGAGCTGTCAAATAGCGAACCATCGATCTCAAGCTACATCGACACACTCGTACACAATGTTTACTGGAGCTGGAGAGAATTCGATGAACAACCGTGGTTCATCGATCAGATTTTGCGTGATTTTTCATTCCCTCTTACAAAATGCATTTTTTTTTTTTGAGAAATCACAATCAAACGAGAAATCAGCTTCAATTTGCTTTTGCTTCCACTAATGATGCACGGCCACACATTATTTTCATGGTCCTTCTCCAGGTTCCAGTCTCAACTGTTTTCTTCTATATGAATTGCATCATTTCAGGCGCATATGCTGTCCTTCCCGTTGCACAAATGCAGCATCAAAATCTAAACTCTATTTATGCTTTTGCAGTTATGTGTATGTCGAGACACGTTCCACCACATGAGGGACACCCGCGTAAAGCTATTTATACGTGGAAAATGATGGCCGGACACCGGTAGCCATTGTAAGGTCCGCATGTAACAACGCACACTGAGTTCCTCAAAAATAAAGCTTACCTTGTTGTTTTTACCCATTATAATTACGTTTTTCTACTGCCGATAGTCGTAGAAGTGTGTTGTTTCTGGTTTTCTAAACCGTAACAATGATCTGGATATTGTTTACTTGGAGCAACTAGCTAGATCAATCACCAGCTAAACAGAAGAACTGGGACCATTCCCTTTCGGTGTAGATGCAGGTGTGCGAATGGTTTTGACATGACCTTTAGTGCGCAGAATCCAAATACGCCAAACCGAGCAATTGTGGCGAGACTGGTCCATTTTGCAAGTAAACAAGAACCGTTTATTCAAAATCAAACTAAATTCGTGCCGAAAAACGTTTCAAATTTTCTGCGTCACCATCCGCAAAGCAAAGGAATTGTGTAGCCCCAACGTTCCGTATGACACCTTTCAAGGCGATATTGAAGAGTAGACAGGAAAGTCCGTTTTCTTGCCTCAGAGCCCTGTGCGATTCGAATGATTCTGACAACATGATACTCTCATTTTGCACTGGCCACCTCGTCCATAGTGGCCTTCACCAGCCGGATCAAATATCCCAGGCAAGTGGCGCTGCATTATGTTCCATAGCTCATTGTTTCGTAGGATGCCTTTAAGCATATTTTAATGCCGGATAACATACAGCATCTTTATTCCTCGAGCATGATAACGTACCCCCATTCGTTTGTTTTTGTTACTGACCTACCCCACATGGGTGGATAGTCTTCCCAAAACAAATAAGGTTCATTCCTTGCCTTCCGGTAACCAACATCTTTGTTCGCAATCGACCGGTTGTCAAACTTTCCCAACACCACCAACGACGCATGCTCCAGCAAACATTCGCGGATGTTGCTTGCCTTTTTGTTGGAAAGTTTTCACGCTTTTTTTCCCATTCTCGTTCCATCAATCGGAAAATCAATATCACCGCAGTATCAGTCGTACTGTTCTGCTCCATACGACCGAGACAGTGTCTTTGGCGCCTTCGTTCGTAGCAGTGAGAAAACAAGGATTCTAGGCAATTTCCGTACTTCAAAAATTGATCCTCGCAGATCCTTGATTGATCCTCCATTGCTAGGCAGTCAGAGAATCTGTCGGTACGGTCAAACTGTCTGGCAGTGGTATCATATTTTCTATCCGCAGTGAGAACAGTGTCGACTTCACCCTCTGAAGGAGGAAAGTTCCGGAAAGTGATAGTAACCCCCAGCAGTGGTAGTAGCAGCAGGAGCAGCAGTGTCGGTAGAGGAAGTCTGTGTATTCGAAAGTGGCGCTGGACAACGGTATCAAAACGCAGTCCCGAGTGCATCCGAGTCCTGGTAGTGCTCGCACTTTGGTGTGGGCACTGCCCTTGACCGCATCATGCAACATGGTCACCGAGGAGAGTGATCATCCACACCATCCGGAGGAGGAGAAAACGCCAACGCAGGAGAAGGATAGCAACCTGCTAGCGCGTACCGACAGTAGCGAGATACTGATCCAGAGCAGCATGGATGACATATTCGATGTTATCAAATCGGGGTAAGCAAGCGAGCCTCCCCTTAACGTCCATCCAACACTAGATAACCTCCTCTATCATTCCTTACTTTTAGCGAACTGTCGGAGGTGGAGAATTTGGTAGAAAAGGTGGGCCAAGAAGCGCTCAGTGCTCGCGACAAGCATGGATACACCCCGGCCCATTGGGCCGCACTCGATGGTAATGTGGAGATGATGCGCTATCTCGTCGAACGCAATGCACCGGTCGATTTGCCCTGTCTGGGCACTCAAGGCCCACGTCCGATCCATTGGGCATGCCGTAAAGGACATGCAGCGGTTGTGCAGGTACTGCTACAGGCAGGTGTGGCAGTGAATGCTGCCGATTTTAAAGGTCTCACACCGCTAATGACGGCATGCATGTACGGCCGTACGGCTACGGCCGCTTACCTACTGGGGATGGGTGCACAAAACCATCTGACCGACATAAACGGTGATACGGCACTGCACTGGGCCGCGTACAAGGGACATGCCGATCTGATCCGACTACTGATGTACTCTGGAGTGGATCTTCAAAAGACGGACAATTTTGGTTCGACACCGCTCCATCTTGCCTGTCTGTCTGGGAACTTGCAGTGTGTGAAGATACTGTGCGAGAAGCGTAATCTGGAGCTGGAACCGCGTGATAAAAATGGTAAGACGCCTGTGATGCTTGCCCAGAGTCATCGGAACAGTGAGGTGGTGAAGTTGCTGCACAACGAGATGAAGAAAAAGTCGCGCTGGATGCCGCCGATTTCGGAGATCTGGGGTATGTTGTTCGGTGGTGCTGGTGCTTCGAAGGGTCCATTGATACTGTTCCTCGTGTCGGTGTTGCTCTGGGGATATCCGATGTACATGATACGGGTAAGGAAGTGTGTCTAGAGGATCCTTGAAATATTTCTCGTCTATTGCCTGTCTGTTCCATTTTCACAGTGCATTCCTATCACGTGGAACATCTTGAGACGATCGCACTATTGCTTCATTTATTGGAATGCGGTCATGTGGATCAGCTGGATAATAGCGAACCGTCGGGATCCGGGCTACATCCCGCTGAACTCCGACACCTACTATCGAGCTATCAAGCAGATCCCGTACTTTGATAAATGGAAGAAGCGAAACGTTATTCTCTCACGCCTATGTCACAGCTGCCGATGTTTGAGGCCACTACGTGCGAAGCATTGCCGCATATGCAATCGTTGCGTGTCGTACTTTGATCATCACTGTCCGTTCATTTACAACTGTGTCGGTTTGCGCAATCGGATGTGGTTTCTGCTCTTTGTACTGAGCATCGCCATTAACTGTTCCTTTACGATCTACTTTGCCTGTTACTGTGTCATGATCGAGGGCTTCAGCTTGCTTTATGTGCTGGGACTTTTGGAAGCTTTTGTATTTTGTGGACTCGGTTGGATTCTTACCTGTACCTCGGTAAGCTTAAAGCATGCTATTGGATCCACGATACGAGCTCCAAAAAAATATTTTACTTACTCTTTCAGATTCTCCACGCCTGCATGAACCTTACCACGAACGAAATGTTTAACTACAAACGTTACCCATACCTGCGGGACAAGCGGGGCCGCTATCAGAACCCATTTTCCCGCGGACCGGTACTGAATCTGTTCGAATTCTTCGTCTGTCTGCCGGACCGTCAGGATGAGCAGGACTACATACTGGACGAGAACCTTTGAAAATTGCCCAACAACTCCGGCGAACGCCGGAAACGCATCACCAGCAGTGGGAGCAACAGTAGCAACAGCAGCTAGCTCGAACCACGCCACTAGAGCAATCGTTCCGAGGTTCGTTGAAACTGCGCGCGAAACTACTTTGAAGCATCTATTTTCTTTTCGATCTACGCCGCCATTTGCATAGCACACGTGTCGTCGTTGCGCTTCAAGAGCTTAACGGAAAACACACGCTATTGGCAAAGCAGAACACGAATTGAAGATTAATTCTAAACTCAAAAGGGTTAAAGGTTTTACATTTTTAAAACGACATTTTCTGAATTCTGCTTTATGTTATCGAGCAAGCAAAACCGTTAAGCCGTAGCTATACTGTTTTAATTGGAAATTTACGTGATTTTAACTTCAATGTTAACAACGGAAATAGGTAAAACCGTTACGCTTATCCATTGTGGTGGTGTGTGATAAGCGGTCGTGTGTAGGGTAACAAGTTGGACCTTCTGTTTAACTAACGTACATTCCATACCAGCTCCCGGTAACGCACAAATCGATGTCTCGAAGTCTCTTACAAATAGAAACTAATTTTGTCCCAACCCCGGGAAATTTATAACATAGCTTTACAGGCGAAAATCTGCAGCATGACAATGGCTGCTTCAGCAAACACTGTTCCATTCTAGAGTGAAATAAATGCTTGTACACGAAATGATAAAGAATCAACTAGTTCGGGAAAGTTTTCTGTTTTTGTAGGTGTAACGGAAGAAATGCAAAATTTGAATTTTGCTGTGCAGCGCTCAGTTTGACAGCACTGCAAAAAATGTCAACAAACCGACTGACAGTCCGGCAGAGGACGGATGAAAAACATAAACAATCGCATGTGTTGCTGATTTAGCGGCCTGCGCTGGGGAACGTGTATTGATTTATTGCAATATTGTGAATTTTGCATAGACCGTAGCTATTACAATGTCTAAATCGCTAGTGAAAAAAGCATTTGCATTAGCGGAGCAAGAGCTTGCATCTTCATCGAAACACAAAGCAGATGGTAAGACCTTCCGATTATGCCCTTGCTGTTATCAAGCAGCACATTTGATTCCTTTGCAGAAAAAGCGACGAAACGAAAAGCAAGCGCCTTCGAACTGATACCACGACACCAGCAACTTGTGAAATTGGTTGGCAAGAAGGGAAATAAGGTAGAGAAAGATTTGGTTCGCCGCCGGGAGAAGCTTACCGTCACGGACGTCCGGAAACAGATTGCAAATCGGCGTGACCCTACAGACGATAATATTAAAAAACTGCTTATGCTAACCACCTCCAACCTGGATGATGTATCACGTGAAACGGTAAGAATGTTAATTGGTGATTATTGTGTGAAAGTAATGTACATTGCTTGCTTTTATTGGATAGATCCTGAAACGTGCCCGCACTGGTCATTACGTATCGCGAGTACGTGTGCCAAAAACGAACCGAAACAAATACGGGTCCACGATGTCAGAAGAAGATGAGCAAGGTGCTGCAAATCACAGTGTATTTACGGATGAAGATTTCGCTAACTTTGCAAAGGAGCTTGAAACTAGCGCACTATTGCAGAAATAAAGCAAATACGGGTGGTTGTTAAAGTATCTTAAATCAGGTCCGGTACTTCGTCTTCGTTTAATCGGGGCGGTTTTGCACTGTTGGAAGTATTGCAAATGTTCCGAATATCGACAGTTCCCGTTAAACCAGTGCTGTTATGAGATCCCGCCGGCTGTTTTACGGTTGAAGGTTTGACAACAATTCGTTCAGGATTCAGCTTTGGCATCACGATTAACATGTGTCCGGTAGTTTCCGATCGCTGGCAGGTTGATCGATCCGTTTGGATGTCTTGTTTGAGTGCAAGTTGAAATATCTTACCTTTAACCGTCACGCGTACGTAATTGGGCTGAGCGTCCACCTTCACTAGCGATGTGTCGAGATACTTATACAGATGCAAGTCCAGCTCGAATCGATCCGGTTCATCACGAAACTCAAAGCTTAACTTCGATTCATTCAAACTGTACGGACGACCACAATCAGCAAACAGCCTACGCTTTCGTTTCTTCTCGTCCGGCTTATCGATATCGCTCGATGGGCGATCTTTGACTCGCCGAGAGAACATTGCCATCTGGATACGCGTTTCAGGGCAGTGTTCGCTTTTCTGTTGCCAAAATTCGTTAGCCTTCCGCTCATCGTCGTCCGGTAGATCGCGTACACGCGCCTCCTGTTCTTCGATTGACTGCTGCACACGAACTCGCTGCTCATCCCGTTCGATCTTGTGCAGCGCTTCGAGCTGTACGATCTGCTCGCGTAGCGTAGAAAACTCTTTGGCTGCACGCAAGCGCTCACTGCGCGTAATTTCCTTTCCATCGAGATGGTCTAGCTGGGGCAGAACCGTTATGACGTATTCCCGATAACCTGGGAAATCGGTGCATGGGTTTCCGGTAAGGAAGAGCTCGCGCAAGTTGTAGTTTCCGCACAAACTTTCAACACTCGTCAGCTCACCGACAAAGTTCAGTGTTAGATCTAGTTTGCGAAGTGCCTCGAGTCCTTCCAGATTTTCGATGCGTTCGATGTTGTTGATGGCCACGTTAAGATATTCAAGTTTTTTTAATCGATTCAAGTTCTCTAGCTTCGGGATAAGGTTGGACTGCAGCAGCAGTATCTTAAGATCCCGACACCAATGACCAATGTGCTCGATGCGCTCGATGTCTTCCTGATGCAGCGAGAGTTCCTCGAGCGTACCGATGATAAGCTCGTTGTGCTCCGATTTCTTACGAATCAGCTGTTCCGTTACTGATGGGATAGTAATTTAACACATTTATGGCGATTTTTTAACCTTCATAGATTGGCTTAATAATACTTACTTCGGACCATCGCTTTGGGACGTTTGAAATAAGCTTCGAACCCTACTTATTTAGACAAGCTGTTATGAGGTTCCCATAGCAACCGTAGGTTTTATGCAACAGACGTATGCTTTGTTTTGAGGAAGATTAAAGATTTTTTTTTAGATTAAAACGAGCATGCGCGCTGTTTGTTCGGAAAACGTAGGAAATTTTAAATTCAAACTAAACCGAAAACATATTTTTGTAATACAATTTCATCTATCCAGTGGCTTATCGCTTTCATGCATGGATTTACAATCAAGAAGCATCACCGGACGAGTGAGACTGAATTGTGCTAACTTTCATGCTTGCAAAGTTCCGAGCGCTGCCTAGAAGAAGATAATTTTTAATATTAAAAACTGGGTAATAAACCTCTTTCATCTGTAAGAGAAAGATCTGGTTTAGTAACATCCTACTAAGTAAAAAATACTCATGTTTAACACTAGAACTTTCGGACCAATCACTTTGACTCGTCCAATAAATTTCAAGTTGGTTAATTTTTTATAGTTAAACAATTCTGCATGACTTTTGTACATTCAATAGGATGTTCAGTTCTATAAACTTAAAAATTAAAAATCTTTGGATTGAAGGTTTCAATAACCCTTTGTACTATATCGTCTTTAATATCAGTGATTAGAATTGTGATTTAACTAACCGTATCACACATCAAGATTTTTTGAAACCTTATCGTTCAACGATACTTTCACTGTTGAAACCCGCAAGTAAAAGAAAAAATAATAAAATCGACAAATTCACGTGGTGGGAAAACCCCGTACAAAGCAGAGATAGCTTATCGCTTGTAGAATCGATCTTATGAAAGAAGGGCTTTTTTTATACGTCGTTCCCCAATGTCATCAAAATCAGTGTTTAAAGTACAGACCAGAGAGATAAAGTTATTTAATTTTTTCATTTAATTCTTCTTAATTTTCTCCTTAAGCTATACGGGGTTCCATTTCACTTTACAAGGCAGTTAAGAAGGCACACGTGAGTTTTTGTTTGTTTAGTTTTCAAGTTCAGGCGACAGTCTATAGAGTTTCAGCGGTGAGTACACGTGCGCACATCTAGGGAGAGAAACAATATTAACAACTCCACCATGAACACGCACAAAAAAAAACCAGCCTCAAGAAACGGACAAAAACTGAATTCACATCAAAACAATCCTAGTCTTGCAGTTCGTCCTTTTTCTTAAGATTGCACTTCGCTAATGTCTCACATACTATTTCTCGTTGACCGAAGGAATTTGTAGGATTAAATGAGATTTAATACCTGGACACATTAATAATTATTTTCATTTTTTTCCTGTTTGGTGTATAGCATCCAGGAAGATGCCTTCATTTGCTTATAACCGATGACCGAACTGCAGTCGTTAGCGTCGAATTAAGAGATAATGGTATAAAATATATAGTCCACACAATACAAGCCTCCTGATAGCCCATGCTCATACTTAAATGTATTGAAAAAAAAAAAACGCCAGTAAGCGCCTTATGACCTTATGGTACAGGAATCAAAAGCATAACGAACGAAGAATACCAAACGAACGGACGCATCCTTTTACATCTTTCACTAGCATTGCGCTCGGCGCAATTTGTTATATCACAATCGTTTCTTTTTGCCGTTTTGCTTGTGGTAAACTGCGTACCTTCTCTAATATAACCCCCGAAAACACGCATATCCCTCTTACTCTAAGCTTAACTAAAATAATCTAACTACATCTGACTGGCGGTTGTCTACCGAGTAATACACGTTCTTCCGTACAGCAAATTGAATTAGGTAGAAAACTGGGTTTGCAATGATCGAGAAATATTTGCAGACTGGATTTAAAAAAAAAAAGTGGTAATGTACAACATCGAATCGACAGCTAAAGTCTCCTCACATTTGGGAGAAAGAGGTGCATGCATGTTTGTGGCACTTTACAATAAATTTTGAATAATCAAAAGGCTTATTCAAAAGTATGCGTCACAACAAGAGACTGTACAGATTCCTAACGAATGTCTACAGCTAAGTTATACCTTATTTTATGGTGTTTAAAGTCTTGTTTTTTCATCTTTCCTTCTGTACTACTTCAACTGATCGTGGCCATAAAAAGTCAGTTTCTCAGTGAGAGGAGACATTTTCCGTATCACGCTGGAACTGATTGTGCCCCATTGTCTTGTTTGTATTACGCTGCACTAGGAACTTGATTAGTTCTTGCATGGGAATCTTCCAGAACGGTTGAAGCACGCTTGCACTTAGGCACGGAGGTTCAGGAGGACCCACAGCTACATATACGCAACACTTTACGCTTAATCCTTCCTCTGGTGGGTGGGCCCGTCAAACACGATGAGGTACGATGTGTCGACGATCAGCAACCAACGGTGATGATGATGATGGTATCAACTTTCGCGTCCCGGCAGCTTGGGCGACTTCTTCGTCCAGGACGCCGGTAGGGACAGTGGGCAGTCGTACTGGAGCGGGATGGGGCCGCGCACGTTGCGCTCAAAGTACCGGAAACCGAAGTACCACCATTCTCGGCCGATGTAGTTGTTACCATTTTGCTGAAAAAAAGAACCAAGCGTTGAGTAACTTCTACTGTATGAAGTTTTGAAGACATACGCCTGTTTTATATAGGATATCCATATGGTTTTGACGTTTTTTCTTGGTTCTTTTTGGAGTTTTCAAATATTTTAGAATCCGTCTCAAAATTTGGTGCCAAAATTCCAAATTAGGTTAGAATTCATCGAAAAGGTTTCTCTGAAATTTTTGGATTTATTTTAAAATCTGATCCGACGAATCCAATAAAGCTTGGATGTCTAATATTTGTTTTCATATTTCTAATCTAAATAGGAAATATTTAAGTAATTGATGAAAGTAGTGACCTCGAGAGCTAACGAGAGGCATCACATCAATAAAGTGATAGCTCTTCGTCCTTATGAGGTAGTTCTTCGCATTCTTCAAGCTCTACGCCCTCTCACAAGGTATCTCTTCGCAATCTTGGAGCTCTTCTCCCTCACGAAGTAAATCTTCGCACTCTTCAAGCTGTATGCCCTCACGAGAAACCTCTTCGCCCTCACGAATTAGCTCTTCGTCCTCATGAGGTAGATCTTCGCCCTCCTTGATCGTGGAGGTACTGGGAGGCCTACTGGGAGCTACTAGTTGGAAGGATTCAAATGAGAAATCGTCGAAACAATCCTTCAAAATACCCTATATTTGGCAAAAATAAATATTTTTTTTTCGTATTTCCTTTTGTACATACCTTCAACAGTAAGCTATTGTTGGCAAGTGTGTGGTACGTCCAGAAAAGTCGCGTCGTAGCGTAGTACGCTATTAGTACATCGACCGTATAATGCCCGTGCGCAACCAGCACCATCACCACACCAGTCAAACTGGCCAACCAGTAGATCCAATGTATCGGCCAGAAGCGTTTCGGTGAATCTGTGTGAGAACGTACAAAGCTATTAGCTCCCATCGCTAAACGCATACAACGCACCACTGTAACTTACATTCGGATATCACTAAATAGCCCAGCACAAGCGTTACCGTATGGCCACTGTAGATGTAATCACCGCAGTAGATCTGTTTGCCGTTGATCGACAGACCCATGCCGGAGATTAGCTGAAACGCTCGTTTCACGATAACGCCCGCACTGCTTGCGTTTGACTTTGGGCTGCAGTAGTACGTCCGGCTAGACACCGGCAGCACCGTGACGTACATCGTAACCGACCGCATCATGTAGAGAACGGAGAGGAGCAGGAAAACGCGCCGCATCACGATGAACCGATGCTTGTGGAAGGTGATCAGCAGTACGCACGAGTTCACCACCACCATGATCAGTATTTCGCTTACATCAAGCGCCCAATCCTGGGCCTGCACCCGGTCCAGGAATGCATCCGGCAGTGGTTCGTGCGTATCCCGATCCGGTACCCGATCGTGCACGAGGGAAAGCGATACGGTGGCGAGGAAAAAGTTAAGTGCCAGAAATACTAGCGCCAGTAACGTTTTGCCTATTTCCTTCGGGTAGCGCTGTTGATCGTCCCGTAGCGGTGACGGAGTGTCGATCTTGATCATAACCGCATCGCTCGAGGGACTGCCGGTGTCGGAGGGTGGTGGTTGATTTTGCTGGTGATATGGCGAACCCGGGTGTGTATAGCCGGACGGATGGCAGGTGACATTTGGGTTGTTGTAGTCGTATGAGTCAGGCACTTCCTGTAGGAAAAGTACAACGAAAGCATAGAACGTTAAATTTAAATGTAACTTAGTTGTGATGAGTTTTTTTTCCTGTGTTCCAGGGAAACTGCACCGTTCGCAAAAAAAATATGGCACAGGAAATGCACTTTCCATGTCCACAACTATCTTATCTTTGGGCGCACACACGTTTCTTCTTAGCTATCGTCATGCCATAAAATAATGAAGAATAGGATCGACCTGTTCTTACACTCTTGGATAGCTTTTAAATGTCCGACGCCCCCTTACATAGAGCTTTACATGAGTTTGTCTTGTGGAAGATATTTCGCTGCTATTTATGAAGGAAAAGCAAAACAGATCATAAAGCTAGCTATTTCGGGAGGGGTTTTTAAAAGCATCAAAGCAAGGTTTTGTTTGTTTGTTGTTCCTGTTTGCAGTGGTTAAATGGAGATAACGATCGCGATAGAGGAGGAACAACCGTTGAATGAGAATATTACAAGAAACAACCTTGTAAAAACTGTTTCCTAGACGATCGTTCTTAAGTAAAATGCGTAATTAATTTCCCAAGCAATCCCAGTCATACTTGAAAATAAAAAATTAAAAATAATTATTTTTATACAAACATCTTCTCTGTGCCGATGACTTATTTGAATGAATCACAGTGTTCGCCTTGATTGTTGGGAAACGTAAATTCCCGCCACCATTCAACATCGTCTGTATTTTGCCTAATCCTTGCGATTTTTTCTAATCTCTTCCGTAGCGTGCGTCTGCTTACCATTAGCCAGTAAATTCCCCGACAAGATATCGCATATTTCAAATAGCTTTGCTTTATCGTCGTCCTTCACAACAGCTGCATTAATGTTATCGCCTTCTGCTAAATCCTACTGATCCTTATCCTGTCGATTTTAACGGCCTTTTCCAGGTCTGAATCCGAATGACATCTATGTTTCAAATCGTCAATCCAATTGCCACCACACGACCAGCTTTTCTTTGCGTGGCCTGTGAGTCAGGCAGGTACCTACAGAATAGGAATCTGTTGTTTACAGGGTAAGTTAGAGTCTTTTTTAGACTTCTTTGAGGTTACAACCTCGGGAGGGCTTGACCTGCCGTTACTAGCTTTTTCGTTGACTTCGTTTTACTTGTGGAAACTTTCCTATAATTTTATGAATCATTTCCACAGTTTTTTTTTATATTTTCCTACAAATTTCTTGGCGATTTTTGAAGGCTTCCTTCGAATATACTTGAATCTGTCTCTAGGTTTTTAGGCCCTTTAAAACTCAAATAAAAATAGATTTAAAAAAAATTTGGGACAGCAAATTGGCATTGCTATTGCCCATTTCTCCAAATTACGGTGTATTTGGAATTTCAAATTGTTTTGAGATAATTTGGATGGATGAGTTTGAATGGATGGGTATTGGTAGAGTTTTTCCTGCAATACTTATTTTACTGTACATCATACGGATGTCACATCTGCCATACATGTTACGAAAGGTTGCACAGAGATCATTATGACACACAAAAATTGGAGATTGGAGATTCAAAGTTAACTAGCAAGCGGACAAAAAACTGAAGGACGGATTAAAAAATATCCCGGAAACCATCCAACATTATTGGAAGGTGTCCATTTATCGAATTTCCCGACTGGGTACGACTCGGTGAATCCTAAACATCTTCGAATGACCCTTTCTCAGCTAAACAATGTCCAATGTAAAGATTTATTCGGTTTCGGTTTCGGTTAAGTCAACAAGAAGTGTGAAAGTGAAATAGGATTTGATATGCCTTATTGTGAATTTCATCGATTCAAACACGCCTTTCGCAAAACTGCATCCATTGTTCGGTGCATAGTAATCAACAGTTTGCAGAGAAACAAAATGTTCCCTTCTTATCAGCACAGACCGATTCCTGCTAGTATCTTTATGGTCAATCGCTATCAAGATAATGTAATTTCTGGCACCCAGCAAAGCTTTGATGACAATTGATCGATAAGTCGATTGCGAGTAGAGTTGTTTTATGTACACACACACACACACACACACACACACACACACACACACACACACACACACACACACACACACACACACACACACACACACACACACACACACACACACACACACACACACACACACACACACATGTTTTTGACTCATATATTCAAAAATAAACCAACGGAAAAAGAAAACGGATAGAAGTTCGTTTAAAGTTATTGAAACACGATCGCTAGTTTCCACACAAATTCGCTGTAGATTTGCTTACGCTTTACAGGAGCCTCCCGACAGGTATCCTATTACAATTTCTCAACTTGCGCTTTCGTGTGTAGTAGTGTGGCGCTAGACACTTCTAGAGTGTTCACCTTCAAAGGCACGATCGTACACACAACTCATTTGGACGGCAAAAAGCAATAATCAGTAGTCAAGATGCGATTACCGAATGGCGTCCGAAGTCTACCCCCTAGGGAACGTCGGGGGGGCCATGAGTTGTAACGCGAACTAATAACATTTTTCCTTATCATCCACACATTACACACATCACCATCAAATTCCAACTTGTTTCACATTTCAACCGACACACAACGTTTTTGTCCCCTAGATTCCCAACACCTCGTTTTTTTTTGGAACATCACGCGACCCATCAACCCCGAAAAAACCACTTGCCTGGCACGGAAAGTAACTCCAAGGATACACACTGTACGTGGACGAAAGCCTTTGTACGATCTTTGTCGAGGGCCATGCCGTCTTGAGGATCACCTTCATTGTACGGAGCGGAAAGACACAACCGATGAAGACCGCATAAACGTTCTTCTGCCGGTAAACTAGACACACACACACACACACAGTGTTTCTATTTCTTTTTACTAGAGTGCAGGAAATAAAAGGCACAAAACAAGATTGAGGTCGCGACAGTCACCACCCGGTGGTGACTACTAGAAACAGTTGCACACAACCGACACACAAAACACGACCGACGCACTGCACAGTTCTACCACAAATGGTTCTTGCGCGAGTGCTACGAGGTATTTGCCGGGCTTAAACAAGCGGACCGCAGTATGAGTGTACGCGGATGTCTGGCGCGATCGTCATCAACGGTGCTGTCGTCATTGTGTTGAATCAGCAATGCGATCGTGGCGTTGGTTGGGTGACTCGTTAGCTGAGTTCCCGGCTTAGTAACTTTTTTTTCTGTTGCTGTTTATCCTTATCTGATTACAGTGTGTGTCGGAAAATGGATGGAGTTTTTCAGAACAATTTTATATTAGAGTATTTAACAGGTGTTTATAAATAGTACATTTTAAATTCATTTTTAAATAACACTATAATCATGTTCAATCACCTAAGCAAAGATAATAACACAACGCAGCGAGATCTTTACTAATAAAAAAAAAAACAACCCAACGCAACGTCAGCTTGAAATGGTTGTTTATCCTTCCAGTCTTATTTAATTTACTTTATCGCAACTCAAAAGTTTGTACAAATCATCATATCCCCAGCTACATACTGCACATACTACTGCACCCACAGTTATACATCGTCCCGGCTCATCTACAACCCAGACGTACATGTCTGGGAGTAAGTAGTGTATAAAAACGAGGGTTTGACGTTTGCCGCAATGTTGATGCAGCTGTCACAGGAGACCTCCGCGAAGGTACGTACTCGCACGACGCGCGTGTACATGTAGATAGCATCATTATCAGAACTAGATAAAATAATCTCTCGCTTTCCATCTAACCGGACGGTGCACGTCAAACACGGAGGAGGTTATCGCGGATAGGGAAGTTTTTCGTACGAGAATTAGTAAGCAAAGGTACGCAACGGTTCGGTGCAATGGCATTTTTTGTGGCTTTTAGCCACCGTACGATTGCTGCCAGAAAGATAACGCTTGTGTCCTAAAAAAAAAAAAAAATCGGTAGTGTAACAAGGGAGCGTACGATACATCGTACGTATTGCCCCGGTTGTAAACAATACACTCCTTCTGAAATTGCCGAGATTTGGACAAACCTTCCCACAATGTCGCTGTTTGGTGGAAATGTTATTTCCTACGGTAACAAACGCCTTACACCTTTGTGTACGCCACTCAACGACCCACTTCAAAGTAACAGCTTGTAAGTAAACAGAATTATTATCACCAACCTCAACCAAACGGCATTCGCACGTTGGACATTGTTGGACTCGCGCTAAACCAGCCTTCTCTCCCCATACTTCGGCCCACTTCATGTATCTGACTCATCCACAACTCGTCAGACGATTGGACCTTGATTGGCTGATAAATATTTATTCGACATCTTTGCAGGACACAAGCGCCGGATGTTTGAGTTGCTTGAGGCTGCGAAAGGAATGTAGCTCAGCTGATTAGTCCTAACCGACCCACGAGAACGAAACAAATGACTTCGAACATTAACATACAGTGATAGAATTGGGAATACTCGGCCCAACATTATCGCACGCATTGAAAGATAAACGCCACCGCTAGTATCATTAACCCACCCATCAGGGTTCGGGGTGTATTAGGTATCGAAATGTCAAAATCAAACTAATAATCATTGTCCATTGTATTTGGTTTAACTATACCGACTAACGATGTTCCCGTGACCAAAGTTACAGATCGTGACCTTACGTGACATGTGATGGTCTAGCAGAGATGACAGTAAAACAAAAAGGGGAACGCACGAATGATCCGCTGATACGGGCAGAATACAGAAAAAAAACCCAACTAATTGATGGTAATGATAGCGTATGCGACTTAATGTTCATCAGAATTGACAATAGGCTGATTATGAAGGGTGCCAGGAGAATAGTAATTTGACTTATCGTTAGCGCATGAAACCGCTTCAAACATTGTCCGGGTTAAATAATTCATCCCGTGTGTAGCAGCGTCCAGTTCCTATTTCCTGCCTAACCTGCTGCTAAAGCGATCTTTGAATTATTCAAACGCTTGTCCTAGTACATGGACTGGTACTTGGCTCACTATCGCTCACGATCGACGAGATGGAATGAACTTTGAAACGCTAATGCAAATAGGGGAACTCTTCCATTCAATCAAGCGTCACGCTTTTTTTTTTTGTTATTGCTAATCTATCAATTGCGTATTGCCAAAAATGATGGGTGTGGTCATCGTACAATTTCTGCTTGCTTGTGGAATAAAAATAGGACTTCTTATCACCATCAGAAGCATAAAGATAATGTTCTTTTAGTCCCCCCCTGAAAAAAGATTGCGAGTAGCGTTTCATGTTTGATTGACACTAGCAGCTAGAGCCCTCTCAATAGCACAACTCATCCATCTTCAGCCTTCTCCAGATTGTATCACTACGCTTTGCTAGTACCTAGTCCACTTAGTGCACGAGCACCGAAACTTGTGATGCTGCGTCTTGCCAACGAGCGTTTTCTAGATGATGCACAGAATCTGATCACTTAACTGCGCCCTTGAAGTGAGATATGACGGTGGTAAACGATAATGACAATAGCCGTGTGGACTACTTGTCACTCAGCTGGGCTTGTGTGCGATGATAGTTAGGCTCTATTTGACTACTTATCACCTGCGATGGACGCTCCGCTGGGCCAAACACGAAGGACATGGACTTGGTGTATCCGCTTCATGTCTAAATTGATCAATTGCTTGATATTGCACCGTGTTTTGTTGTCAACGTTCCAAAGAAAAAAAAAAAAGCTACAACAATCTGACACATTTCGCGATCACGAAGGGCGCGCTATCGAACAAAACGCTTCCATTCCAAACTGGCAAAGTGTTTGGTGTCCATTAATGTACCCAGTAAAATAGGGCTACAAAAATGCAATGACTAATGGTTTGTGCACATTTGCATCAGCGTTCGCTTCCTTCCTGCCACCTAAAAGCGGTATCTATCGACGAATAAATTATTCCACCTGCCGTCCCACACAGCTCCCGAATCCAACATCTTTCCGTACTTCAATTGTCCGCGAGTCGATCGCTATCGGCTACAATCGGGAAATGTGTTGCTTGCTGGCGGAATTAAGTGATTTGCTTTCAGGCTCGCATGCGTCGATGAGGTTGACAAATGGAGACACAGACTTTGATAATCGCGTCAAAACTCGTGGCGGCCTTCACATCGCTCCGGAACAGCTGTCGGTCCCAAGCACCCAATATCTGTGCCGCCGATCGATATTTATATTCGCAACGATCCGCTCGCTGCAAACGAATTGCTAATTTCCGCACTCATCGGTGTGTCCGAACGTCACTCACGGCAAACAACGCCCGCCACAGTCTGCTGGGTGGGGTGGTGCAGCTACTAAACGGCTATCAGTAAACACCGTTACCCAAAACCAAGGGACCGATCGACGATAGAATACGAAGCGCTACCCGGGATGCGGGAAGGGTGTTCTATAAATAATTATAAACCCACCGCCATCTTACCGGTTCCGCAACACCTACGGAGAATTCATCGCGAAGCGTCACATCCCCCGATCGCATTCAGTGTTTCGTTATTTGAAATGCGCGTCGATCGTGTGATCGGTTGTGGTCGCCCAGCGAACCAAACAACAAAGCGTCGCGCACCAGCACAAAGTTCGACTCGAGCGTTTCATGTGGCGTGAAAAATGTGACGTACAGCAGTTGAATCCGTTTTGCCAACCACAGCGATATTAATTTGCTTCAATTGATTCCCCGTAACAATTCCTTGCTCTCAATGTCTACAAATAAATCTTCTGTTTGTAGACCTTGGCCCTGATGCAAAACAAACCAATAAATGATACGCGCTTGTGTTGCTGGATATCGTCGATTCTAACGGCGAAAACGGAACTTAAGAACATTCCACATTGTGTGAGAAGTACTGCATGAATGGGGCGGCGTTTGACTGGAATTTGGTTGCACAACATCGCGACACCGGTGATTATCATATTGACGACGGGAGAGATCATACTAGCCAAGGACGCAATGCATGATAGTGTTGCCTGGTCTCCAGTGCTTGGTGCTTGATGGCAGAAAACAACGCATTGTGTTAACTTGGTTCAAGTGCAACTCTTGAAGGCAGTTCCCACTTAGTCCGGTGGTTACATATTGCTACTTGTTTGATGTATTCGCTTGGCAATGTTTTTCCCATGTACGGATGTTTAACATTTTTGGAATCATTGCTACAATGGTGTCACCATGTAAACTGATTAAGTGAACGGTAAGTAGAACGGTAGTACAAACAAATTTTCTTGTTAATTGGAGGTAAAGATAAAGCAAAGAAAAGACACACAAAGATACGACATTGTTGTAGAGTCAGTCCTCGCTGTCGATCCGGTCGTATAGAATTTGAGCCCCGGTCGCATCTAACATCGGACAGCCTCATATCAATCCCTGTTTCTTTCCGGAACAAACCCGGAAGCAAGAATCATCTGTAAAGGATGCAAAGATCATGATCCATTGGTGGGTAGATCACGCCAATTGATGACCGATCCCGGACTCTCGTGTCCTTGCTACGTTGTCAGATCTACTATGATCAATCGGATAAGCATTTTCCTAGTTTGACCAGGACTATTTTCTACCAGTAGATCTGCCTATCTACGGACTTCGGGCGTCAACAGCTTCGCTAAGGTCGGAGATTTAACTTTTTCCCCATACTAATTAGAAAAAGTATGAGTTCAATCAGGGACGATTCTCTCTAATTCTTCCGACGGATCAGCCAAGCACTACTGCAGTGCGGAAAGGAGGAAACTTCTACCCAATCTCAGGGCTGGCCGGGCATCTCCAGCTTCGCTCAGGTCGGAGTGGTAACCTTTTTCCTGGACTGGACTGGAGCCAGGAGAAGTATTTAACCGCGGACTCGAGTTGGCCGGTGAAGATTTTTCCTGAATCCGATATCTATAGGGATGGCAAAGGTGAAACTTCGGTCGATTCTGGATCCCATCCTAAGACTTACAATCCCTAAGAGAACTAACTATAAGGTCTATCAAATTGAGGATTAATGCGACGAAGGCTAAGTACATGCATGCCGCAGGCTATGTCCACAGTTTATTTATTTGTTGGTGACGATCTCGAGGGGGTAACGTAGTTCTGATGCCTTGGTACGATTGTACCTTCACTTGTTTGACAACAAAGTGCTGATTAATCCGTTAATGAGAGTGCAATCCTATTCCAGCATCAGTGCAAGATAGTATCCTCACTGTTTGGCTGGCGTTTAGCAACAGTTTGAATCTGTCATTAGCCATTTATCAATAAATAAGCTTAAGGAAGTACTCATAATTAATCATGCAAAGAATTCCCACTGAGGACCATTTAAAAAGCAAATTGTTTGTATAAATTAAATCTACAGAAACACATCATGATGAAGCAGAATAAGTAAATAAATTAAAACAGAACTCACGCACCAAAAAAAAAACGTCGTTGTTGCTGCGTCGCATCGACTCAAAAAGCGTCGACTGTTGCTGGTTAACCGCAAAGAGCAAAAAGAAGGTGCATTCGTAATGGTTTCACATTACTTTTCCTTTCGCAGTGCAGCAAGTAACACATTTCTAGAACTTTGTACCGAAGCATGAATCAGCATGGCCTGAATGTTTGTTCATGTGGAAACCGAACGGTGTCCGAAAAAACAAAAACAGCTGTCTTGTGCTTGAGTATTTCTACAGCGAACAGGAAAATCCCTGTTGTTCAAGTGTTTTGGTTGGACAGATTTTCAAAAACTGAACCAACATAACGCGCCACATCGATTTCGTACGGTACGGTTTGCAGTTCGATTTGTGTGGCTTCCTGGCCGGACAACTCCGGATGATTGGTTACTACATTTACCTGCCATTCTACTACACAACTACCACAAAGTGAAACGGCCACCATGGAAAATATGCGTCGTCAGTACCCTTGGAGACTTGGCGCCTATAACACAAAACTCAAAACTCCCCATTCACCCCCTTACTACCCGTCCCGGGCATCAGCTCAGACGGATTGACATAATTTTTGGCGGCGTAATTTTCCACAATATAATATAAAGCAAACAAACGTGCGTCGCCGCGATACCTACACTTCGTTCTATTTTGACCCATAAACGAACGATCCTCTCGGATTCTTGGTTGTTAGGGAAAACATACGCCCACCAGGTCCACTCGGGTCCACTCTACCAACTGTAAGTGGGTTGGTGGCGGGCAAAGAGTGTTTATTTATGCTGCTTTTCGAACGAATCACTGTGTATGCTTTCGAAACATTCGGTTGGGGTTTATTTTTGGGATGTCCCTACCGTACTTCATTCTAAAGAGCGCCGGTAGTTTCAGTCCACTAACTAGCGCGATCAGATCATGCTGATCGGTGCGTATCGTTCGAGTTGATCATTCGCCTGAAGTACGTCAACGCTGCGTTCGAAGAACCTAAGTCCGAAAGGGCTCCGGTCTGAATGGAATAGTCGAGAAATAGAACGGCTTGGTGTGCCGGTACCTTGCGTCACATGGACCGGTAGTAGTCTGACACTTTCCCACTCCCTCCCCACTACTTACTTCATAGTGCAGCTTGCGGAATGTTGAACAGTTGCTGTATAGTTTCTCGTACACGGCCCTCAAGGTGCCTCCTCCCGGCTTTGCTTTCGGTGCGTAGTACGACATCGTCGCGAAGAAGGAAGCAGACGTAAATGACGGTACACTCACAAAACACACCAGTTTGTGTTACAGCTGACAGAACGAACCGAACGGATCGAATATGCAACCCTTCTTATCCCTCTTGCTTTTCTAAGGTCGTTCAGCGTTAGACAATTTTCGACTGGTAACCTCTCACAGAGTTCTATCCTCGAAATGGAACCTTTTTTTCTTCTCATACACACTGACAAACACACGCATCAAACGGCTATCGCAAGGGAACGCGGAAGACGACCCTTTTCGAAAAAAGCGTGCGTCTCTTGCCTTGAACGCCGAAATGGATATTCCGACCCTCTTTTTTTCTTTTTGACTCTTCTTACTTCTTTACGCTGCACTTGACGGACACGATACTAAAGCACGCACGATCACGGTTATCGTAGCAACATTGTGGCCACAACGACCGTTTGCTGTCACGAGGTTACAGCGAACGCCCTCGTTTTTAACTTCTTCCGGGCCAATTATGATGCGTACCGCGTGTATCTGGCTGCAGGTCGGTCGGTCTTTACGGGTTCAAGATTCCTGCACCAAACATCGGCCGGAGAAGTTCATTGCACGCTGCTCACAGCTTGGGAGAAATGCGCTCCTTAGGGTCGTATGCACCCTTCGCACGATCGTTGCTGTACTACTGGAATACAGGCGCGTACGGGGATGCCCTTTTACCTCACAAAACTTCTCCACAACTAGTCACTGCTGTTGTTTTCTTATCACTCGCTCACTCTTACCCACTGTACTGTGTATCACCTTTTCCAATGGGAGGAAGAAGTCGAATTCACCCTCCTACAGGCACGGCCAACGGGAACGGTACTGAACCGTCTGCTCTGCTCCTATTATTGATTGACTGTATCGCAGACACAACAAAGCGGTAGATGCAACACAATGCTCACGCATCCCCCATTCGAGAAGAAACGGTTGCTGTACTCCAAATTAAAAGATTCAAACAATCACCATTCTCGCTCTGGCTTAAAGGCGCTCGCTATTTGCCATCGCACACGCACAACCAAGCAGCACAGTTGGATGGAAAAACACGTACGCGATCGCGCTGGTCTGTAGATCGACGGTAGCGTAGAAATGCCGCGATATTATGCCGGCGATTCGACGAGTTCGAAGAACAACCTTCAAGTAATACGCCGCGGTAACCAAACAATCGCTGCTGCGTACGGGCAGGCTGTACGCTTTACAACTGCTAAGGGAGCAGAGGGCACGAAACACTCGCTCTACACTCATTTGAGTTCAACCGTTAAACTAGGATGCCGCTTTGAGTGAGAATTGAAGGTTCATAAAATAAATTAATTGAAACAACAAATAACTACTAGATTGGTCCGTTCTTTACATGGCAGAATGGGGTATTATGATCTAAGAGGTAGATAAGACAGGTGGAAGAACTAAAAGATATAATTTTATGATTTTTTAAAAATTACATTGCTGTTATCCTGATTGTTTGGTATACATTTGGGCATGCGTAAGGACCGATCTAAACGGTAGAATATATTGCATCGTATTGGCTTTGTTTAACAATATTGCTCGAGCATTTATAACAGCGATCACCCGCCTGATTCGCCATATTTATTTAAAAATTCTTTTCTTTTCCTGTAATATCAAGGGAGTTACATTTGAGCTGTATTACCTCAAAGAATAATATTATTTTTGCAATCTCAAGTAATTAAAATCTCAATTTCAATGAAGAAAAGGACATGATTGATTGGCACCGATCTCTTTACTTGAGAAAAGTGCCATTTAATCGCACGCTGAGTGCTATTTTTATGACACGTTTTTACTCTGGGTGTAATTTTGCCCCATGTTCCCTTGGGACTATTTTTTCACTCACGCTTGTTCGTCACGGATTGCGTCTGTGTGTCCGTTACATCGCGCCAACAATACTCACGGCACTCGTGAGAGGCAACGGAACCGTCCAGATGCAGCCCTCGCGGCCCTTTTTATTACCGGTCCACAACTTCATGGTACGATCGGACACTTGTTGGGATTCTTTAGCTTCGAAAAGCATCGAACTCAGTACCGAGAGAGCTTTGTTTTAATGTTGCATTTTTAAGTTGCACAATTTACCTGACAAAGTAAAATATTATTATTGTTTATAAAATAAAATATCGCTTTAAGATTCTTGTTATTACCCGAAACCTTGAACTTTTTCCCTAGAAGACAAAACGTTTCAGGAGAATTTATTCTTTTGTTAAATTAATGGCTTAATCTTATCGATGATAAAATTACTCTTCCTATATTACCCCAAACGGACAACTTTCGTTGATGGGCTTTTGATTAGCTCTTGAAGACTCAGAAGTCCAAAAATCAACTATTTTTTTCCAGTTTTCTATAAAGCAAAGCCGATTATTCCAAAAAAGTTTGACACCCTTGAAAGCTGCATTTGTAAACAAACTGAACCGCATTTTTGTATCTTTTTTACTCTGTTGCATTTTTGAGTTGCCGGAATTATATCTTTTGGCTTTATTCTTACAATAAAACAACTTTTAAAAAACTAAACTGGAAACTAAACGTATTACTAGGGAGATGAAAGCAATTTAAACACCCCATTTAGCTTCACCCGTCTTATTATTACCGTAATACTTCTCCTGTTCCCTCTCGCATATCACACCAACAGGTTTGTTTGATGTTGTTGTTGCGTAGCATTTTTCCAACTTTCTCTCCCATTCCCAGACAATGCGCGCGGCGCTGCTGTTCCACGGCGATCTTTCGAGAGTTTCTCGCCCGGCGACCGATTTCCGGTGTTTTGTTGCAAACCATCAGATGTGATGGTATTGGTGGCGTTGTAAAACAATTTTTCTATTTCGTTATAGATGCGTCAGCTAATCCGGTGAACGGAACAGGCACGGCGACGGTCGAAACGAAAGGAAAACGCCAAGAGAGCGTGTGTGAGCGTGCAGTTGAGAGCTGGCTGCCGATCGCGGAAGCGTTGCAACGGGCGTCTTTGAATGCACCTCTTGAGATGGTGAGTGCATGCATAGTTCGGGGTTCGGGGTTGAGGAATGCGATCTGGCTTATGCATACGTGAAGAAAATTAATGCTGAATTCCTTCGTGCAGTGCGGCGTGTTGTGTAGAAATTAAAACGAATCGCTTTTTCAATGTTTATTTTTTATCGCAACTTGACAAACATTTTTTGTCTGAAATAATAAATCAACAAAAGCACTAAAGCGTATTTTATTGCTGATGTAACAATCCCCAACGGAAACATGGCATTGAACTAGTTCCATACACTTCTCGAAACATCAGACAAAAGGCACGGGTGAAATCCAATTACGTTTCAATCATTGGACGATGTTCACTTTTCTAGCCTTCAAGTTCCATTCCTACGCAGCATTACGCTCGATAACACCAGCATTCGATGAGTAAGCAGCTGGCTAATACCAGCACACATTCCACGGCAGGGACAGCAGCACACATGAAACAACCGGAAAATGGTTTGTGGAAGGAAGAAGCTTCCCTTTTCCATATTGCCTGCCTGTCGGGAAAGTGAGTTTTGTAATGTGAAAATCCAAGCCTGTATATAGTAGAACCCCCTACACTATTGGCAGATAAATTATGCATCAGCTGATTCTAGCGACGAAGATCGGGGGAAAATGGGGCCACAGAACATTGGTAATTGAAAATTGAAACCTCACACTCTCACGTAAGTTGGTCTCATGACTGTGTAATCAGCTTTCAGCTGGATTGATTGTAATGCAAGTTTGGTTGGATTGATTTTACTTAAAGTTAAGTATTGTAACACGAACTAGACCTAGAACTGGAAAAAAAAAATACTCACCAAAGGTGTCAAACCCTGGGCGAAGCGGAATTTTTCCATACGTCACGAATAATGCTGATCGTACGACATTGGTGACTCATTGTCTGTGAATTTACTAAACGCTCGCTAAATCACTTTGGTACGATCGAATGTGTGCCATAGAAATGCGACAGACCAGAAACAAGCCTGATCTATCGGAGACAGGAATTATTTTGAATAATATTATTTAAAAGTTCAAATAAAAGGTTATCTCAGGGGCGAGCCGCCAGTGATGTGGTGTAGGCGACATCGGCGCCATGTCTTCAAACGTCAGGACCGGGGTTCAAATCCCATCCAGACCAGCCCCCCCCCCCCCCCCCCCCCGTAATGAGGACTGACTTACCATGCTACGTCAAGCAATACGGCCAGGCCGTTCTTACGAAACAAAGCAAAAAAATATTAATAAAAGGTTATCTCATAATTTAAGAACTTCCAAACGTCTACTTTATTTAAAAAAAAAAACTATGAAGCTATTTGATCCGCACTGTCGCTTTAAACAGCGGAAAACACAAGAACGAATGAAAGGAAAACAATCACTAATTTCAATCAATTAGCCACGACAACCGGAAGCCACCCGACGTCCTGTGCAATGAGCTGGGCAGTTTGCCGTTGCAACAGCAGGAAGTGAAACCATCGTTCGAAGGATTAAAACCTTCCAGTACAGATTGGCACCTATTTGAGCGGGAAAGCGGCACACGCGCCTGCCGCTTTCCACACACTTTCCCGAAGGAGGGAACTGCAAAAGAAAATCGCATATTGCGTACGAACAAAAAAAAAAAAAAACAAATGACACCGTTAGAAATATGGACAAGGAAAAAAAAAAAAAGAACGGAAAGGACATCCACCATTACCGTCACGCACGGAATATCCGGTTGGCTTCCCTTTCTTTTTTTTTCGTTCATCCTGGGAGTGTTCGAATTGGTGTATGGCTCGCAGACTAAATAATTGTGGTGTCCCTTCCGTGAGCTTCTTTGTGTGGTCTTTTTCTTCCTTGACCTAATTCGCTGGTTGGTTGTGGACCGCGCCGCGCACAATCATGCAATCCTTTCGATATCCGTTTTTCCGCCTCGTAATTCTGGTCCGGTCAATCGTGGTCAACAACACACAACCACACACGAACGTCAGCTCTACAGGTTTTCCATTTGCTGTTGTACCAGCACGATGGCCCATTGACCAGGCAAGCCCTTGCAATGTATACCCTTTCGCGAGCCTATACTTATGCGGATAACATTCTGATCCTTCCCTGTGGGGAACACACACACACATACACACACGGAGCCGCAGACATATTGGCGTATCCAATTTGGAACTGTTCCACCCAGTCGGCGTGGCCACTGCGTGCTTCATGATTGATGGTGATAAAAAAATAATATATTGTGACATTTCGGAAGATTGCTGTCCATGGGGGTGAACATCAGCAAATACAGAAGTAACCGCTTACGGGCAAAAGATCATTCCGTAAATTGATGTTCCATCCGTAGAAATAGTATTGGAAATTAAATTTTGTGATAACAATTCTAGCAGCTCCGAATAGATAGATTGAAATGAATTTCGCGACAAACGCTTAGCTAGTTAAGGCTATAGAATTTGAAATTAATTTCTACTTCTCAATATCTAATTCATCCCATTAATGACACTATGTCATGGTGCCAAGATTCCACAAAAAACCCGATTATCGTACATCATCAGTGAACCAACCGTGGACAACTGGACACACCTTGTACAATTAGATCCTTCCAGAAGGAACAAAAGGCGACTTTGGAAGACGACTCGACAAGAGTGGTTTCTTTGGAACATTCTCGCCGGATTGACGCGTGATAACAGCGTTGGGTAAGTGCCATTAATGTGACAAACACCGACTACACCTTACCAAAAATGAAGAAATTACAATTTCTCCAAATGTGTATGATTTACAGGACGGTCATTAAGAATTCTAGCGTGACGTCCTAATGGTACGCATATGTCTTTTCCATGTCGTCCATTCTAGAGCATAAAAAGACGGTATAATAAACCATATTTTAGTCTCTTTTCTTCAATCGCTACAAGGAGGCTAGAAATTTAGTTATAGTTTAGTTTAGTTAGTCCATAATTTTACGTAATATTTTCTTGAAAATAGGAGCATAATTTTAGTTAATTGAGGAGTCCATCGGCAGCAGTCTCCAGACATCAGGAAACTTGCTTGAAGTACAATGGACAACAAGACACGTTAAGGTACATATATACGAGGCCTCTTTCGACTACGAATTCTTTTTGATAGGTGACGTTCTATGGACTAAGAGGCTCCTTCAACTACAAGGTCTGTTGGGGAATGAGCATTTTTGTTACTTTTCAGCTTGGTTTAAAAGTTTTGTGGATGTTTCAATATTCGGCACCACAAATTTTTCCGTATGATGTCTGCAAACGGGCCGGTTTTACTCCCATGATCGCTATGTGCCGCAGCGAGGAAGGAAATATTCTGTCGGACGAGCGAGAGTTAGTCAACAGGCGCACAGCCAGCATGACGATGACAAGGTACCCCCGCCATCCCTACCTACCAAGCTGGATTTGTTGGAGGCAAATCGACAACTGACGAAATCTTTGCTCTACGGCAGATCCTCCGAAAATGCCGGGAGCACCAGATCCCTACGCACCACCTGTTCATTGACTTCAAGGCGGCCAACTATACCATAGATCGGACCGAACTATGGAGCGCCATGCAGCAGTACGGATTCCCTGGGAAACTGGTACGGTTGCTAAAGGTCACTATGGAAGGGGTTCAGTGCAAGGTGAGAGTTTCGAGCATGCTGTCGGAATCGTTAGAATCTCACCGAGACTGAGCTCACCGAAACCTGAGGCAAGGTGAAGGACTCTTTGTTTGTTGTTCATCATCGCTCTGGAGGTTGTCATGCGAAGCGGGAGCTTCGACATCCGGGGCACGATTTTCACCCGATCTCTCCAATTCCTTGGCTTCGCGGATGACATCGACATCATCGGACGGACAACCCTCAACCCCTTGTCGGAGGCTCTGACCGTGATAGAGCCCGATTCGGAAACAGAGTATCAGTTGACGGCGACGATCTCGAGGTGGTAGAGGAGTTCTGCTACTTGATGTTCTGGTACGATCGTAACTTCGGACAACAACGTAAGCAGCCTAATCCGAAAGCGAATTATTCAGGGGAATCGTACCTACTAAGGACTCCACAAACTCATGCGATCCAGAAGACTCCAACAACACACGAAATGCACGATTTACCGCACTTTGATACGTCCGGTAGCCCTCTACGGGTACGAGGCGGGTGCTAAGGACTATCTTTGGCGGTGTGTGCGAGCAGGGCGTGTGGCGAAGGAGAATGAACCACGAGCTAGCTGAGCTGATATCCTGACGGTAATCAAAGCCGGAAGGATACGTTTGGTGCCCATGGCTGACTTGCCTTAACAAGACGGTACACGTTCTTGGTCGTACTCGTTCCGCACGAGGCGTAGAGGAGCCCAGCGAGCTCGTTGGCTGGATCAAGTGGAGTCTAACCTGTCGGAGATCAGATGCAGTCGTGAATGGAGGACTGCAGCTCTAGAGCGAGTTTCCTGGAAACTGATTGGAGACCTGGCAATGTCTAAGCGACGTGCGACCAGGCCAAGAAGAAGAAGAAGATCTCTGCAAACATACCTACGACACCTTTGCAGAATATCTTCCTATCTATTTTGACTAAATAATCGTTTGTTTTTAGCATCTCTTCTCTTTTTTTTCTAGCTTTTCTTAACTTAAATTTACCCACAGCTGGGCAGTCAGTCCTGTCCATAGCGATAGACTGTAAGTATATCGTATAAACCACTCAATAAATATGACGTCTTTTGCCATCTACTTTTACAAGTTCTACGAAAGCTAAAATAAAATGGGAACACACATTCTTCGACCCTATTATACCGTTGCACCTGAAGCACTCGGTGGTGCAGAGTTGACCTTTATGCCGCGGTTAATGGCTTTTTGAGGGAGGAAAGGTAATGAAATAAGGTTGAAGATATGGTCCACGGCACAGTTTAACGGCGCTTTGCTCAATATCTAGGCGGAAGGTTATTTTAGGGTTTTTTTGTTTTGGTTACTTCGTTTTTTTTTACGGTCCCGTTTTGTTTCCGCCGTGAAAATGTTCCTCTTCGTTGCGCTTTCCAACAGTATGGGATGTTCCGAAAAAAAAAAGCCGAGAGGGGAAAAAAATAAGCGCGATCGTATGGGAGGAGTGATGCGCGATTTAGGCTTAAAATATGTTCCTTTGATTTGAGAGCTTTATTGTTACTTTTATTTAATAAGTTTTTAAATGAATTATTACTCTCACGAATCAATCTACAATTTGATAACACGAAGAAGAAAAAAACCCAGTGATTACGCCATTCACTGACCTTACTCTATTGCACACAGAAACACTAAACACACAGATAACGAACATAATCTCACATGCTCTACACGAGAGCACGTCACAGAAGTAGCTAAGATAGTGGCAAAAAAAAAGAATTAAACCAAATTTACGAAGAAATGTGTCGATAAGATGGAACAAACTTTCGTAGTAGTAGCCCAGCCCGCACAAGTCAGTGTTATCATTTCCGCCAAAGGAATTACACACAAATGCCTTACGGAGGCTTACGATAATGGCAGTGGCGCTTTTCCCCACCCAGTAGCGTATGGGCGTCTTGGGGGATGATTCATTGCGCTCGGCGGGAAGGTGTGTTCTCCCTTTGCCAATCGGTCGCATGATTCATTAGCTGATCTCTGTGCGGGAGAGCAGTTAAATCATCAGCTAAAAGCATGCATCACGCCAACATTCGAGATGACGGATCAGGACAGGCGAAGTGACGATGTGGATTATCACATTTTCCTGGAATTCGGAAGACCTTTGATGTGTTGTGATGATGCCATAGTATAGGACAAACAATAGTTTGTTGTCCAACAAAATTTTAAACGTTCGTTTAAACGATTGATTTTATTCAATCTGTAACTGTTTTATAAACCAAGGGAATCTGATAATTTCAACGTTAACAGCGGCAGCGAACGTCACACGACAGGGCAGGGGTTTCTGTGGATAGTTGATCGGGATCACTATCCTTGATCTTATAGATTAAAGATCAGATTTTCTAGCCTAAGACAGCGGAAGAGAGTGGAAGCCTTGTCTTACTTAGTACCACAAAGATCGTTTGTATCACAACCACACATATCAATTATCAGTGGAGAATTCTATGAAAAAGAAGCAACATGATTTACTTCAATAATTCGATCTTTCTGGCTTCTCAAAAGCTAAATTTTTGGCCACTAAATCGATCTTCGCCGTCTGCCACTGGACTGTATTTAGAAGATCCTCGTGTATAAATCATTTCAACTTCCTATGAAACGTTAATTTGTAAGAGAATGGCACTGATTTAATTTACTTTATGTCCCAGTCCCATAAATAATACATAAACGGACGACAAGCTAGTTCCGTTACCAAATTAGTATAGAAAAAACATGTTGAAACTGAAAAAACGGCCACAAACAAATTGTCCTAATATTTCCATCGATCGTGCAAGCGCGTTTGGTGGTGCAATTTTTGAATTCAAAGCAAATGCCAAACGAAACGATCGAACACAACGCGCATAAAATGATTTTCCTACAAAACGCTCACACACATACACACATGAAGGAAAAAGAAAATCTCAAGATCAACGCACTGGCCGCGTGGTGAAAAAGTCTTTTGCAATAACTTTATGTATCATTTATAACGCCTCTTTCGGTGTGGCCAGCCAGGGTTACGGTGGTGGTGGAAAAATGCCTCACACGCCCATGTGGATTGTTGATCAACGAAAAACATCCGCCCGCGTGCGCGCCATATGGCCTTCACCGTGTAGATACCGGAGGGAAAGATTCCAGAGGTCAAGACGATCGAGCGATTCGAACGGACGAATTGAGGGTGTGAAATTGTTCAAACATTTTCAAATTTTTAGAGGATTTCAAGACGAACTGGCATCATTAACGCACTACTTTAAATGGAGTCCAATATCATCTGTTCGTTGTGACGATGTACTATTTTGAGCCTCATTTCCATTTTCCATTTCCCATTCAATTCCTACAATCAAATCTGTTTTTATTTGTGTACCTTTTTATTAGCTTCTTCGGCTCAGCTGTCGTAATGTTTCGTTTACATTTTTTCCTGTGATTCCCGCTAGTGTTGTGCCGGTCCTACACACCCTCCTCCTCCATAACAGTTTCAGCATGTTTATGAATGAAATTTAAAAATAGTCCCATCGTTCGGGAAACTGTTTGCCGAAGTCAAACGTAGGAGACAATTTGCGTTCTTGTCCCTCCTCACCATCACCCACAAGTTCCTGACCAGTTCTCTCTTATTTGTATGGCAGGAATGGGATTATTCATTCATAGCTTTGCCTTGTTATGTACGAACATATGACATTCTGCGGATGTTATGACGAAGTATTTCAAGGAAGCGAATAAGCGAATAAAAAACCCCCCACACACAATCGGAAACCATGACAGGTTTAAAAGGGGCAGTAGTCAATTTAGAATTGGTTATGTGTCCTTTCCGGTGTTTGGAACTGGATTAAAGTTGAGCTATTGTGCGCTATTAATAGCATCTCCGCAAAATTAGACAGCAAATTTTTTCGAATGCAGTGAGGAAGGGATTCGAATGCAGTGAGTGCTGCGAGGACATTAAGGGAATTAGGCTAATAGCTTCTTGTTAATGTTACATTTGGTAAATGGTATTTGAACTTTACGTGGACACCAAAGTGCCAAATAGTGTGGCGTTTTCGAATCCGTACCGATTCTTTGGAGCGATGATCCAGCGATGATCTGGTAAGTGTCATTAAGACATTATCTTTATTCTTCTTGGCTTAAAAACCGTCTAGGTCACGTCTGGCTATATGTATAAGTGCATTGGAAGGTAAAGCAACCTTCAATTGGCTATTTCAACATCGTTTGATGTATTACAAAAATTGCAAAACAGCAGCATTATGTTACAAATGCTGGTTAGCTGCAACTGTAGGCTAATACTGCTTGCAAAATTAACGACGAAAAAAAATGTACCCATTAAACTCTTTCATCATACAAGTGCACTACCGTCTGGGTTTACTGCTTATCAAGGTGTGCTCAATTTGTGGTGTTTTGCAACGCCATAATCAAAAGAGCCTTCAAACCAACCACACCTATTGCACCTTCGAGACAACATATAAAATTAGTAAAATAATAAATCACATTGATTTAGGAACTTACCATTACGACCGTTGCAACATCCAGCACTGAACTGTTCTTATTACTTCCTCTGGTGTTAATTTCCATTGTGATGACTAATAACTGCTTGAGTTTTGTGTTCCACGTGTTTATTGCGTCTTTAACTGTTTTAGACTTTAATATATTCTCCAAAATTGGTTCAGCTTCGCTAACGAATCTCTCTAGACACCTTTTAGACAAGCTTTCTTTTCCTTAGGGACAGGGATGACGCGACACCTGTGCAGACAAACAATACACACAAACGAACCGGCACTGCTCCGAGCACATTCGCTACGTGTAAGCACTTGTTATTTTTTGGCTCAAACGCAACTCTTTTTTTTCTCGACGGCGATGGACGACTATTTTACGGGCGACAAGTATGATTCATATTAACGCTTATTATAGAACACTTTGCAGCATGTACCGTATGGCTTGTTTTATTTGTTAGCTGAACAACAAACTCTGCGAACCTTCACTAAACAGCACAATGACTGTTTAACAACAGGAAAACACATACCCGCAACAGAATGATTCGATTATTTCGCAAGGCATAATAGGTAGTACACACAAAAACACTACAAAAAAACAAATCGATTTCTTACACTCAAACCTTTCTGCAATATGGTTCTACTATCGACACACAAAAACACACGCTGAATGGCGCGAATAAGAAATGCAACAAAATTGCAGCACACACTTCGGCTGCCCACAACCGGTGCCAGCTACTATTCGATTTTGACTGAACGTAAACAACGACCGCGTGCACTGGAACAGCCGTTGCGTTCCGAACGCGTGCTGAGTACGTCATCGGCGCCTATGGGCGTAACGTAATCGCGAAACGGTTGCTCGTATTGTTGGAAAGGGTTGAAATAGTAATGTGGGGAGGAAGTATCAGCCTTGGGGATGGGGAGATAATTGCGTGGGTATCGTCATTACTGAAGAATGGTGGGTGAGCAGATTGATTAGATTGTTTTGTTCTATGCTTCAAAACTAGCGTGTGTTTTGCTGTGAATATAGGAATAAATACTTAATTTATTTTGTAATAATTATTAGAAAATGCATTGAAAATATTTTTTCAAAACTAATTTGATTTTCTTTTAAATAACATCCATCCAACGAGTTCGATCGCATCTGTCAGAAAAACGAACTGTCACGTGTATATTAAGCTTAATCGCGTTCAGCTGTCAAAAGCAAAAAATTGTAAACAAACACGTCTGTGCTCCATTTATTGCGCGTCGTTTTTCATTTCCTGCAGGGAAGATAGGAAATAATAAATAAAAGGCTACAAAAATGCTTCATTTACAAAGCTACGGCAGTAGCAGTAGTGATTCTGAGCCGGAAGACGGTAAAACGAAAGCCGAAAAACCACAAACAACAACAGAACCGTCAGCGGACGCATCGGCCCATCTAAAGCCCGTCGACAGTCAGTATTCTGTTGGGAAATCGTTGGAAATATGTGCTGCACCGTTGGTGGTACCGATGGTAAGTGGAGAAAACCCATTACGCTCGCCCCTTTTCCGCTACAAAGTGTCCACTACTTACAGGGTCAATCGGAAGTGTCGCGTGCCGTAGCACCAACGGTGAAGGAAATCAACTACAACCCACGCTATGAAGAACTGTTTGCTCCCGTAGCTGGACCGGAAAATCCGTTCCTCACGCAGCAAATGAAAGCACCGAAAAACATGCTGACGGGATTCGTTGAGAATGCACACATAAGTGACTTTCAGTTTGAAAATCAGCGCAAAACGTTCCACAGCTACGGGTATGCGCTGGATCCATCGGTCGACGGGAAAGGAACGGCACCGGAAGAGGGACCAAGCTATGTCGGTCATCTGCAGGCTGCGTACGACACGGATGGTGCGACAGTGTTTGAGTCTTCAAAGTCGAAAGTGGCCGCCGGGGAGAAGCGAAAGCGGGTGAAAAATGACGCTCCGGAAGATGTGGAAGGATTCCTGGGTCCGTGGGGTAAGTATGAGGATGAGCAAACGGTGGCACGGCCAAACGAAAAGGAACGAGCCGAAATCGAGGAAATGATGGCCAAGAAGCACCGACGCCACAAGGTTAAGGAGGACAAACCCATCGAGGAGAAATCGATCCTGCATAGTAAGTGTTGAGAGGAAGTTGTTTTTTTATTTGTCGTATTTTAAATAACGATTAATTTGTTTCGCTTCCTTTCAGTCAAAAATGCGTTCGATTATCAGGGCCGATCGTTTCTGCATCCACCGCACGATGTTGGAGTTAATTTGCGAAAAGCTGGCGCACCGGATCGTTGCTTCCTGCCCAAGGCACACATTCATTCATGGACCGGGCACACGAAGGGCATATCGGCTATTCGCTGGTTCCCAGTATCGGCTCACTTGCTGCTATCTTGCAGTATGGATGCTCGGGTAAAGCTATGGGAAGTTTACAACGAACGGCGCTGCGTACGGACGTATTCGGGCCATCGGCAGGCCGTACGTGATGTGAGCTTCAACAATAAAGGAGAACGATTCATCTCGGCCGGATACGATCGCTACCTAAAACTGTGGGACACAGAAACGGGAGACGTCATCTCACGGTTCAATTCGCGCAAGATTCCATTCTGCGTAAAGTTCCACCCAGACTTTAACAAACAACATCTGTTTGTGGCTGGAACTTCTGATAAGAAGATTATCTGTGTAAGTAGCTAAATTTGCCTTGGACATGACATGTTCATTCTCAACTTAGTCGTAACTTATATTCTTTTCCTTTCCTTCCAGTGGGACACCCGTACCGGTGAGATTGTGCAGGAGTACGATCGGCATCTCGGTGCCGTCAATACGATCACCTTCGTGGACGAAAATCGACGCTTCGTGACAACCTCGGACGATAAGAGTTTGCGCGTGTGGGAATGGGATATACCGGTGGACATGAAGTACATTGCCGATCCGACGATGCACTCGATGCCGGCCGTTACGCTGGCCCCGAACGGTAAGTGGCTAGCGTGCCAGAGCCTGGACAACAAGATTGTCATCTTTTCCGCCATCAATCGGTTCAAGATGAATCGCAAGAAAACGTTCACCGGCCACATGGTGTCGGGATACGCGTGTAATCTTGACTTCTCGCCGGACATGAGCTATCTCGTGTCGGGCGACGGTGATGGCAAGTGTTACATTTGGGACTGGAAAACAACCAAGCTGTACAAGAAGTGGCAGGCGCATGATAATGTGTGCATAGCAACGCTCTGGCATCCGCACGAAGCGAGCAAGCTTGTGACGGCCGGTTGGGATGGATTAATAAAGTACTGGGATTGAACGATGACAATGCGCCGTCTGTGGGCGACCAATCATGAAACAATAAGTTTGTATGAGTTTTTTTTTATAAACGTTTTATCATCCGAATACTGTTCTAGAAAAAAACATTCTACGGTATTAGGGGTTATAGAAAAATTGGTTTGAATATTGATCTTTGTATTGTATTCTTTGGGGTAGCGATTTTCTTATTCTTCTGATAGGAGGACCAGAGCTGGAATCCTATTTGAACCGTTTCCTTGGTCAGCATTACCTACAGGTCTTTAAGTCAAGAAGAAGAAATGTGACTATCCTTGATTCCAGATCCCAGATCCCACAATCCAGATCCCAGATTTCCGCTCCCAGATCTTCGATATCAGATCCCAATCCCTTCTCTTTCTGGCTTCCCAAAGGAGATGGTTAGGTCATAGGATTGGAGGAACCTGAAATCTGCGATATGGTAATAAAAATTAATAGGTTAGCGAATCCATGTAGGAAAAAGATTGGGAAAGGTTTTGTGGTATGTACATATTTGGTGTATTAAATAACCTTCTTAGAGGGTCTGTCGGTGTAGAACTGTTCGGGAGTTGGATGGCCATACTTTTCTTCAAAAAATGCAGAAAACTGTCCTCCTGGGAAGATCATTCGGATTCGGTTTTAATAAGCTTGGAAGGTCAACAAAATTTAGATTTCCAAGCAAGTTCACGTTACATTTTATTCGTTTAAAAATACTATTCAACTATTTCTATCTAAATCTCAAAGACTTGACGTTAAATGTTAAGTGACTAATATTTACATCCATTTGTGCCAAATCATAGTTCAGTCTTTTTGAGTAAGCGATACGATATACGAACACTTTTCTGTTGCCACGTGCTTCTCTTCCAAGAGCATTCTTCACAAGATTGTCCAATTCTTGGAATTTCATTTCGTAGCTTCATTGTCGCACCACGTTGAGATAAATCCTTGGTTTCGGCGCTGGTGTTACCGTGGTAAAGAAGCGACAGAACGTGCACGGTCTCAGTTGATTCTGGGTAAACGTCCTTCGCTTCGGGCTGTTAGTATCCGCTTCCGGCGCAACTGGCGGTTCTGGTTCAAGTAGATTGTCACGCTTGCGGTGGTGTTTGTCATCGCTGGGAATTATCGAAACGTGTCGTACGCTTCCACTGCTTGCCGTATCCAATTTCACCGATGGTGATGAATTGCTGTCTGCCCGGCTGATCACTACCGCACAGTTTCCTTCTCCGAACGTCAGCACCATGATCCCACCAATCAAAAGGGCCGCTGAGATGAAGTTTAACCGCGTAATCATTTTGTTCTCACTTTTGTTACCAAGGAACGATCAGGTAAGTTGTGAAATGCTGTCTTGTAAGGTTGGATGGATGGGTACTATTGACCAGAACCCGGTGGATCAGTGCTTTATATAGCTCAATTAATCTTCGCGTTAAACGAGCCCCTTTTTAGCTAGCTGTAGGTCAATCTGCTTTTTGCTTGTTTGTTTGCAACGCATCATAAGCACCGTTCCTCTCACTTGAGCATGAAGAAGCACTATCGGGTCATCATTGGGAAGGAACGAAAAAATAAAAACAATCAGTTCTACATGCGCAATGGAGGGTATTTAGCGGTGTAGGTGCATACGTAAATGCGAGTACAGATCGCGTGCTTGTTTGCTGCGTATCAACCCCATGTGGTCGGTCACGAGAGTTTTACTTTCTTTTTGTACTGCGTCGGCATCAGCTGTAACGGTCTTCCCCCGCTTATCAGTGAGAACAGTTGCGGTAAGCCGGAATGATTAATAGTAAATAGCCCGTAAAATTATATATGAAAACTGTAATACATTACAGGAAAAATGGTTTTAATAATGTAATAAATAATATAAATTTCAATCGATATAATAAATCTATCAGCAGTAACAAATTTGATTACTAAAAGTAATCTTAATTTGTTTTGAATATTTTATTCAATTTTTATTTTCTATTTATTTACTGAATTATTTAATTCAATATGTTATGTAATGTTATTTTAATAATTTAAAAAAAGTAATAAAAATGATAAAAGTACCAAGATAATTTAATAAAAAAAGTTTTTTTATACGTTTTCCTTTTAAATATTAACAAAAATTTACTGAACTATTGTTACAGTAAGGTCCATTGCACCTGAAGCCGAGACCGAGAAGCCAAAAAATTCGGATGGTGCCCTCTCCATCGCTGGGACGAACTGTTGCCGAGTGGTCCTTTTTGGTCGACAGGGGGTCTATCACATTTTGGAACTTTCCATCCGATTGATGGGTGCCAAAGGTTATCATCGTCACATGTGCTTGCTATATTAATCACCTTTAATTTTATTTTTGGGGGCTTTGCTTTCGGTCATCAGGTTGCAAAAAGTTGCACAAGAACTGCCTAAGCGAAGGTACAATGACTACAACCGATTGAGAGGTGGAACTCTATCTATCTCTGATAATATTTAAAATTAAACGACATCAGCTTATAGTTGGTACCTTGTTTAGTATTTACCATTTACTCTAGAGAAGGAAAGCAGTTGAAAAACATCCCCCTGGCACACAGCCGTACGTTTGCGTCGCATGATGTTCTGACGCAATTATGGACGCATAGTACGTAAGGAAGTAGATGAAAAACATGTTGTTGTTATACACGCCAAGAAAAAAAACGCGTGGAGAAGTTTATATTGTTTTGGTAAATCGATTTATGTTATCAATTCAGGGTAAAAATTGTTGCAACTTTGCAGCTTTGTTGAACGCCGAGGAAACACCCTTGATGACTATTCTGGTGCATTTTATGTAGGTGGCCTTTCACGGTTCGGAGGTATGCCTTCCAACTAAGGTCAAAGATGCTTTATTTGTCAATTAGTTTTAAGCAATACGGCCAGGCTCTCAATCTTGAATAAAAAATAATTTAATTGGATGCTGCTATTATTAAAATATATTTAGATGAAATCATATTTTTTTCGTTTTTAGTCTCTGGGAAATCTGCGAGGCAAGAGCTTGAAAAAAATATTCTGTTTCGATCTTAATTGACAATAATTGTATAATTTTAACACGCTCTTTGTTTTACTTTTTTTATAATTAAACATTCGTATCGATCTATATTTTATTATTCGCCGTACAAATGCAGCACGTGGAAAAATTAGAGAAATTTTAAATTAAAACCATTTTTCGAAAGCTCCTTACAACGCCGGCCTAGCACAGCATTGCATACTAACAGGCGCACAGTCGACATATTCGTTCAACGAGTAAAATCAACGAACTTTGATTGCTTCGTTTAAACGGTGAAGCATTAAGGCGGTGGGAGAACCAATGCTGGGAATAAAAAAAAAACACTCCATTGCTACTAACACACTATAAACTCTTTATTATCAATATTTGTTTGTATAAAAAAATATGTGGTAATCGCTAAATCAGTACAACCAAAGCTTAAATTCTCTCTTTCTCGTGCACTCTCTCTCTCTCATTCGCTCATTTTTGCGTTATCAAGCGCCATGACGAGATACATTTCGCGCAATCTTCTGCCAAGTTGCACCCGAAAACCCATCACCATAACGGAACAGCCGGGACAGCATGGTACGGCCTGACATGGTCCGTTCAAACACACCGCAAGCACTTAACGAATTAAATAAAATACAAACGACAGTCACCCACCAATTGATGATCGTTGTGTCGACGTGATTTCCGGTCCGGACCGTCCCATAGTCTCCCGGTGCTATTGTACGACGCTTGTATACCGGCCCCGGTCGCATTCGGTGAAATGTGGAAGTGTCGACTCTGACGCAAATTGCGCATCATTCGCGACTGCAGGATCGATGGAGGTGACGTCGTTGTGGTTGTTGGGTGCGCCGAACGTCCTGCGTGCATGATGCCACCTAGCCCGTAGTAGCTTCGCGGCAGGTCATCGCCATTGCCGGGTGCTGCTAGCCAAACCAGCACCGCTACGAAGCACGCAAACTGCATTCCACAGAGAGGATGTGTACTGATCTAAGACCTTCCTTACTGTAACCGGACCACGGTATTACCTCCGAAGCCGAACCGATTAACATTACACAATAAATACACAGTCGTATATTACAGAAAACTGCGACCACACGATCGTTGCCACATCGGAGGAGCAGGGACAGATGTGAGATAAGACGAATCGAAACCGGATGATGCAAACGTACGGAGAAGAGGAGGATGCCTGAGTGGTGGTGCCATGTATGGCCGGCTTACGTTCACGTTTGAGTGCTCGCCTGTTCGCTCGGTTCGTTCGTTGTGCTGTCGGGCTGGGGCTGAGCTTCCTGAGGGTTCGGCGATGGTCCAAAGTCAAAGTTGGCGTTCACCTGGATGTGCGGGTTCTCCACCTCCGGTGGTAGCGTACTCGTCTCACCTTCCCCATGGTGGTTGTGGTGGTTATGGTGATAGAAATGTTCCTCCGAGTTTATTCCATGCTCCGCTGTGCCGTGATGATGGTGGTGATGATGATGATGGTGTCCAATGCCGTGCGCTACGTGCCAAAGAGCCGCACCCGTTAGGATACTGCCCATGCTGAAAGGACTCGATCCACGATGATGATATCCGTAGCTAGATCCGTAGCTAGACCCGATCGCATTCGAATCACCGTACAGTGCACTGTTGTGGTTGTAATCGTAGTGGCGTGGACCGACAAGTGGTGCCGCCGCCGCATACGAATGCTGATGACCTACGGCTTCGGCATAGCTGGGAGGATTGATCTTCGAGTGTGAGTAAGCCGGCGGTGCTCCACCGGCCGGCACGGCATGATGTCCCAAACCCGGGTAGGCTGGCGGTGGTCCAATCGGATGACTGTTCGAGTGTCCATCTACGCTCCAGCCAATCGGTCTGGGAGGTTGTATGTCGGGTACCGGTGGATTCCGTACCATTCCACCAACGCCTTCCTGATGCATATGGTGATAGTTCTTGCGTGAATTACGGCCCAGCGCACTACCCGTATTGTGATTGCTTTTGCTACGCATTCTGATCGCAAATGCACGCTTTCCGTCCACTGTAGTAACACCGAACAGCATCAAATGTAAGATTAGTACGCAAAAGATCACCACCAAACGTCTGGTACGTCCTTGCGTTACGCGAAAGCCACAACGTGCGGCCATTTTTGCTCACTGCGCGTCGCTCTCTGAACGATGTTCTGGTATAAGTTTCTCAAAATTGTAAAGATTTAAAACACCACAAACAAAACGGAACTTTCCACCGAAACTTTATATATCTTCTGGCTACCGCCAATGGCCAAAGAGCTACGACTCGTTCGCGATCTCGAGAGGAACTGAATTTCACAGCACCCGTACCGTGCTGAATACATCCGTTGGCGTTGGCACTGATTGGTTTGCTAATGAAATGATTGGTTTGCCTCATTCATTCCCTTCCCCTTGGGGTTATGTTTTGCCAGAATCTTCACACAGCCGCAGACCGGCCACTGTAGCATGGACGGTGAGCGTGGTGAAATGATCGCCGCGTTCGCATACGCACGCATTTCCTCTTGTCATATCACCGTACCATACGGCACACTGATCAAACGCATGTCAGGATCAGTGACAAAGTAATCTGGAGCTTGTTTCAGCTCCAGGCATGAAAGAAGATACGCTGACAGCAACCGGGCATTATCTAATTCTGCAACTACACAGCTACTGGGGTTGCTGGTGGGACAACCGAAACGATCATAAGATAAGGGAAGGCTTATCTGCGTAACGATCGTGTTGTTGTTTTTCTTTACCATGATCGCGAAGAATTTGTCAACGCGTAATTGAATTAAGCGATACGTACAGAAGCATCGTGGCGGGGTACAGCAGGATGGTTATGGATGTTCTACGCCATCGTTTTGTTAGTAGCTGAGATATGGGTGCGAAACTGAGAGGGAATAATCTACCCAACAACTCGATACACAAGATAACGCAATAGGCAAACTGTATGTTTTGGTTATGCGCTACGATCACTTTCTCTGTGCGCAGTTCAGTCTGGAACGCATTGGATTGGATTCAAAGGTGAAAGAAATAGTGGAAAGTTCCTCACCACTCGTCCCAAGAAGATGCGTAAAATATGGTTCTTGGAGGTAAAGTTATGTTTGATGTCTCTAGACGTATCCCAGCAATGGCTGGATTTTGGAAAATGAGATAAATCATACCAACTTCTTAACTAGCGACATGGCCAGCATGTTTGTCTAGAAATTAAAAATCCGAGCTAACAAATGACGTTTATAACATGTTGGCCATCGTTTGATGTTACTATTCAGCTACGTCTAAAATAGGAGCCAGGAAAAACAGAAGCGACATGCCTATATTTTATTTATTTGCATTGTAGTGTCCAGGAACAATTAAATTATATAACAAATCCTTCAGAAATGATGAGGACTGCCTTGTGTACGGAATTTGGCATGGAATGATTATTTAGCATAAAAAATCTTAACAGATAGCAAACGAAAACTGCATAGACGAGCTGTTCTTCTAAGGAGAGCTTGGTGTCGAGAAAAAAAAACGCTCATAGCCTTTACACTTTTGCTGCCCGAGTGCCGGCCGATTTTGGTAAAGGACGAAAGGGAGTCTCTGAAAAATGTAAAAGCTTCCAGCACCGTACACGGCCGATCTATCTATCTGGCCGAAAAATTTAAAGCCAGCACCTGTTGAAACGATTTACATGAGCTGGCTAGAACAACACACAATCCTTAAGCGCGCGGGCTTTGAATGTAGAATGCCCTAACTTTGGCTATTCCTCGACAGATGGCGCCACAGAAAACCACTCGTGGAGATCCTTCACAGAATAAGTGGATTTATTTTCCAAACAATTTATCACACGTTTAAAGGATTTTTACTCGGATTTCTTGTTTAAAAGGCACAACAGAGGATAAAGATTAATTACGCTAATGTTCTTTAATCATCCTACCGACAGGTTTTGGAAATAAAAGCAGAAAACCTAATTTCTTTTTAGCTAAAAAACAAAAACTCCTTTTTAAAAATAGTAACAAAATTATAACCGATTGTTTTGCAGCTGAAAATTAGAGGTCAACAGATGGACGATCGTGATAGTGCATCGGCACACAAAAATCCCCGAAAACTAATCTCATCCATTTCGGAAAAGGCCTTTCAGCGACCCAAATTCTTCCCAGCTTTCCGACCAGGAACATCCATTAAAGTACATTCGAATGTTGATAATACCGTGATCAGCACAAACCGATCCTCATTACTGTTTCTCTTTCTTTCCCGCACTGATTCGCGTACAGTCCTCTCCCGTATACAGCATCCAAAGAAGCTTGATAAGCACACGTAAACACACTGTCTAGCCGTTGTAATTGCATCACGCAGTATACTTGAGCAGCAATCATGAAGAACACTACACGTTTGACGCTGTGTTGTTGTCTTATTTTGTTGGCGATCGCGACGCCACGCGTTTTATCCGATGAAGATGAAGAGCAGGTAGCCGAAGAAGAACAGACCACACAGCCACCGGAAGGTGAAGCGGAAACGAACGAGGGCGAAGCACCGGTTACGGAGCAACAGCAGGAGGAAACGGAAGGATTGGAATCGATTCAGGGCCTGTTGCCGCAGCAGGTACGTGTAATCGATTGTAATGGACTTTGGTGTAGTTGTAATGGTTGTAAAAACCCTGCCCGTATGTGTGCTTTTTCCAGATCAACATTCTTCTTGCACCGACGGCCTGCAAACCGGGCTATCGTGTCGATCATAAGGGCAAGTGTCGCCCCTCTCTGTGAGGTGAGTAAGTGAGCACACACATAAAAATGGACGAGTCCTCCTCTGAATGCCGAGTCCGAAGTTGGGGGTATTTTCCATACGATCTGGGATCTGGGAAATGATTGTTAAACGAATCATCGCACTAGCTCGTCCAGCCAGTGTGAGACCAGTGAACGTGCGAAGATTAAGTTGAGTGCCACAATTGATGGATCTAGCGCTTTCTTGATTGATCGTGACGTACTACCATCGCACCGGTGGCGGTGTCTACGTGATACCCTTGACCTTTTTTTTTTTTGTTGCCGTATATTAACCGAACTCCACAACTGGACCGCGTGCAAATAATGGCGGAAAAAAGGAACAAGAGATACACATTAGTGTGATGCTTAAAATCAAACGCTCAAGTATTCACGGCGATCAATATTTGCCCATGAGCGTATGATACCCGGACGACCCGTCGGCGAAGCCTCCCCACCCACCAGACGCCATCGATAGGAGGGTTGATATGGGTATGGAAAGGGTGCAAACTCATTGATAAATTTACATCACGTCACCTGGTCTTACCAGGTGAGGGTAGGTGATCAACTTGTTGCATCTCGTTTACTCCAGCAGGGCGGTTCAAGAGCGCAACGGAATGGTTTGTGTTTTCCCCGCTAGATACAGATTTGCCCGACATGGTATCGATTTTATCCTACCGCAATGGGAGGCACACGGCACCCGTCGATTTAGTACAAACGAGGTGTTCACTACAATAGACACACAAACGAACGGTCAAGTGGCATGTCCAGTAAATGGCATGTGATTGCCGCTAGTTTGATGTTTCTGCACGGCGGATCTCGTCTGTTGCCTGCAGTGTGGTGATAAGATAAAACTGAGCAAAAAACACTTGCGAAACGAGGCTTGCCCTAGTAGGAAGTAATTTTGCATTACCCGCAAGATATATCAAGAGATCGTGCACGGTCGAAGTGATTCTTTGGAAGCTTGATCGGGACAGTTCCGAAATGGGGATGATAGGGAAGCTTTGCGTGATTGGTTTGATGGTGGTGATTAGCGTTGCTGGTGACGATTCCATCGTTTTCTACGGCGAAGGAAGTGGCAGCCTGCCGGATACAACGATCGTGCCGAAAAAAGTGCCAGAAATGATCCTTCAATCGGTAGGCATCGTAGCGTCTATGGTTTGTGTGGTAGTGTCATTACGATAGGCGAGTGAATGGGGGAATGTTCACGCATAAATATGAAACCATGACATAAGACATTGGGGCCGGTTGGATACTAGTTTTACCGTGTACCGTGTACAATTTACATCTATTTCTAGAGAGCCGTGTTTGACGTGCCGATCGTGTGTCCGACTGGGACCGTACTCGACCACAAGGGTGTCTGCCGGCGGCAGATGGGTTGAACAGAGCTACAGATTTACAACGAGTTTACTTCCACCAGTCCAACAGTCCTCAACAAAGATATCCAACCAAACAATCCCAAATTACCATTAACGATTTCCGCTAGTGAGTACACCCAAGCGATGCAATAAATAAAAGCTTATCAATATCATCAATTAATCGATCGTCACTTACTGTCTTAATTTGTGCAACCCCAAGATCCACGATGACTAATTCCTCTTCTACATGAAGCCTTTGAGAGGGCTTGTTCATTTGAAACATGATAATCATTCATACTCGCTAGCATACTTTATCGATTAAACACCGGTCCATTCAATGGCGATAATGGGGATCGTAAATCTTAATCTCTGGAACACATTCCAGGAACCCCATGTGTCCGGCAGCCACATTTCTGCACCGTCTCGGCTGTCGTCTGGTCTTAGCGATGCAATTTATCACCTTGCATAGTGTGTGTTTGTAGTTAATTCTGAACAACAATTTCCGGAATCTTGTCCACGTTCCGTCACGTTGCCAGTGGTAGCGATTAGATTAGAAGTTCTCTTTGATGGTATCGGCGCTATTTAATTCTTTGTTGTGTTTATACTATTTGTTGTAGTTTATATGCGATACATGGTAAAGAAGCAAATGAGAAACCAAATAAGCAGCTTAGATGCATAGTGTGAGCCATAGAAATTAAGAAAGAGATTTAATTATTGCTTTTACTTTTAAGTCAATTAATCGTACAATTCTACTGGTGGATCGATGGTCTTTACACGGCTGGACCGAGGTTCAAACCCCATCAACAAGTCATTTCGAGACTAGAGGATCATTAAGCCAAGAAGAAGAAGAATTCTACAATATTGCACAAATTGTGCAAAACCTCGTTCCTACTTCGCCAGTTCCTACTTATCAAAAACAAGTCATAATTAACCACAAGCCTGCATAAATAAGGTAATAGTTGTATTTGATTCGTTCAGCATACGCACTTTAGTAGTTTGTAGACCACCACCATGGCCACGATAGCCGCACTACTTCGCATTGTTTTAAAGTCCGGCCGGAGAATGCTAAGAGAACGGTATAGTTGAGGCTTAAGTCGTCGATACCTAAAAGTAAAGCGGGAAGCAACTAAGATAAGATAAGCTGGCCTGACGGACAATCAATTACAGTGGTTTTTGTCTGTAACGCAGCTTATCTAGGCGCACTGGTACAAGAAACGACGTACTTATTTGCAAACTACCCACCGAAGAATCGGGAGCTCTCCTGCAGGACGTACTTTTTTAAAACTTGATTAACCCGCACGAGTTGCTGCGTTTGAGCCGTAGATCACATTTGGGTGACAAAATCACCATGAAACTAGTGCTACTACTGTTCGGTGTCGTTTTGTTGGTGAACTTGGCCCGCGGAGGTCCGGTTGGGTGTGAGGATGAGCCAGAAGTTCCACCGCTTCCTGTCGATGACCAGTTGGTTGCGGGTGCGGTACAAGGTATCGATCAGCAAAAGGGTTTAGCACAAAGTCCAAAGGTAAAGAACCCTCTACTATCAGCAGAATATCTTCAAAGCACGGGACTAATTATTAATCGTGGAAAATGAATCATTTCAGAACGTTATTGACGCTCCGAAGGTATGCCCTGATGGACAAAAACTTGACCATCAAGGAAAGTGTAGGCCAGTGATGGGATAGATCGCCCGGGAAGGATATTTTTTAATGCTGAAAATAATTAAATAAATTTACCTATCTGTTATGTGGCAGTTGATCGTTTCGGACACCATCGAATGCAGTGTTTGTAAGGTGCAAGAAATTCGATTGTTGCATCACAAAAAATAGAAGTGTATTTTGATCAGTTAAAAGAAATCAGCAATCTTTTTACACTTTCCTCTCCCATCAGTAGCCTCTCCAGGCCGGCACGCTGCAGGAGCATCGATCAAAGCAAAGCGGTTCGGATCGTTCTCTGGTAGTACAGTCTCGTTGACCGATTCGGGATCACTAACATCGGCCGGTATATCAGCTTCCATCGTATCTTTGGTGCTGTGTAGATCCATTGGTTCTAATTTGTAAATGTACGAACTCATTTGATACACTATTGGATGGTTGTAGTAATGTAGTTGCTGTGGAAGCTGTATTCCACTGGGAAGCTTAGCTGGAAGGTAAACACAACGGACGACACTAAACAGCACTAAACAACTCAATAGGATCGTAACGCTTACGGCACGCAGCATTTTTTAGCTATGGCTTTCTGTTCGATGCAAGGAATGGATAATGACTGAGCTTGAATAAGATCAAAGATCTTTATTTTATACCGAAGTGAGCAGATACTTGGCCGATCTTGGTAATTCCGTTAGATATGTATGCTTAGGGTGGTATGATCATTCCTTCCACCATTCATTGATGATGACCAAATGATCAAATGTTTGCTTGACAAACAATTCGGCTTTGTGGTAGCTTGAATTCGATACGAATAAATGGGATTGGAGAGCAATATTGAAGGTCATTGCTTCAGGTAGTCATTGCCAGCTTTTCTCGAGCCGAATTTTATTTAAGCTGATAATTGTGATGTGAGAAAATATTTAATTTGATAAAAATGTATGTGTTGTTTGTTTTTTTTTTCCTATTTTACGCTCCATTGGAGCAAGTAATGGCAGGCAAAGAATTCTCTGGGCTGTAGAGTACATGAAGAAGATTAGTTTACATCATAATATGAAGCTACAAATTATTTCAGGCAATTTAAAATTAGTACAAAGATGTTAAATTAATTTAAAAATGTAATTTTACTACTCTAAATTTTATTTATTGTTTTAATTCTTTATTGTCATTAAATACTGGTACGGTACATTCAAATTATTTTGAATATCTTGACATATTTTGACATGGTGGAGTTTTCTTGCATTGTTCATCGATTAATCGATCTAACTGAGTCTTGACATCGACGAAAGCGCATTTTACTTGACGGTGGAATCAAAACAAAACCATACAAAAATAAAGACTAATTTGCGGTCGTCTGCAAAAATCGCTTGCAATCCTTAATTTTACTAGTTTCAGTACTTATAAACGGCAAGTGAAAATGGTGTAAAAGGATTTAAAATCTGTGTGGCACATCTTTAACAAATTCATTTCTCGGTTTCCTGTGGCCTGCTGTGCCCATAAACAATGGCAGACAAGTATGTTGTTGCAGTATGGTGACTTAGTCGATCGTAACAAGTTAAATACGCTATCATTAATGCTTTCTTTCCTTCAGCACGCTCATCCACGACTCCACAGCAAGCAATGAACCACCACAGTACCGTGCACCGGACCAGGTCGTTCTGAGCGAAACATCCGAAGAATCCTCCGAAGCACACGATACCTATCGTAGTTTTAACTACGGCTATCGTTCTTCAAACCGCTCCGATGATGAATCCGCCGCTGATGATGAGGACGACGAAGAAGATCCCTATCAGGAGTTGTTTATGAATGCGTACCGCTCTGCACCACAATCGTCGGATGAGGAAGAGACCGGAACGGATGCGAATAACTGTACGAATCCTGCTGCTAAACCGCTATGCCTGATGGAGGATTGGGATCTTTGGGATTATTTGGACGAGACGGAACTGAAGGTACGGTTGAAAGATCATCCACGGCTGCTGGAAGAAATTACACGCAAACGAAAACGGCGCCTGCTAGAGGAAGAGGAAGCAGCAACGGCACGGGAAGATGACGAACTTTGCCTAGTGATGAATAGAGCCGTGAAGTGCATCCGTACGGAACCATCCAAGTTGACCAGTTAGGACGAACTCATTGACGAGTTTACAGACACAAGGTAAATGCTTCATACAAGCCTCTTATAAATCCATCCTGTAGTGATGATTTTAAATTGTTGGTATGATGGAAAAGCCTCATGTAGCACACATTAGACATTTACATATTTTAAATTTGATTAAACTGAATAGTGCTGTGAATACTGTCAGACGGAATCTACCAGTTATCGTTATATTATTTAAGAAACAATTCCTTTATCCTTTTTGTAGGCATAGATTGAGTGCAAATTTTAAGTAAATTTTTTTTACAAAAATTTGTATGTTAAAGAACGATAAGAAGATTTACTAAAATGGCCTTGATTTAAAATGAGCTAATACTTTTTAATGTAAAAATGATAACCAATGCCCTCGTAACAGCATAACAGTGAAATATAGAATATTTTCTCTTTTAAAATAACAAACACCGCTATGTTTCGTTAATTGTACATAAAAAACAAATTTATTCGAATTCTTTAATAACTATAACCTGCTACTTCCGATAAGAATAACGAAAAGTAAGGTCCTAAATAACGTTTGAAGTAATTAACATTAAAAATAGTAATAACAACAACGGACGCTGTCTTGTTTTGATATTATTGTCACACACCGGCACAATGGCACATGTCCTCCGGGCGGAACTGGATTGATAAGGGTAACCAGCTAATGATGATATCACAAATGGAATTTAACTGATACGGTCGATCATCATCTCAAGTGCACCAGAGTCAAGGAGTTTCATCGTGAATCCGTTGGAGCGGCAGATGGTTCGGTAGCGGTAACAGCACCGTTCGTCGGTTGACTAATGATTACAATCGGTGGTCCCACTTCAGCCGTCTAAAAACGATAAGAGCGAGGAACAAAAAAAAAATGCACAATTAATGATGTGTGAAATGGAAAATATTACACCATGGTAGAACGTTTCTTTTTTATCGCACATTTGCTATCGAATTGCTTAAATCGCAATAACGAGCACTCCATTGGAAGTTTTAAAACGTTCCATTTGAAAGCCTAACTATTTTAAAATTCATCCTTACACTCACTTGACTCGTGCTGAAGCTTTCGTTGTACGATTTGCCAAAATTGGCATCATCAATGTCGTATCCTTCACGATTTCCACAACACAAGCACATGGTTGCTTCCTTTTCGGGCGCTGATTTCACACGCTGTATCACTGCACGGTTAAGGAAAGTTTAGAAAAAATTCCCCTCGATTCAAAGACGGTTCAAGTGCAACTGAGCAAACGGCGATAGAAGCGAGAACTTGAAATACCTTCCATACGATAGGCAACACCAGACCAGACTGCAAAAAAAAACTGTTTCCCTCCAGGTTGCTCCAATAAAAAGGATGACTAAAACGGTTCCCGTACGGAACAAGTCGACCCGGTAAGGATGGAAGTATTGTGACGAAGCATTTGATTGCTGCTCGTTTTTCTTCTGTGCCTTCTGTCCCCTGCCCCTGTTGTTTAGTCACAGTTTCAGTTATCCATGCGTAGCAAATATTTCAGGCAAATATGCACCACCATCGTACCCGGCACACGGCTTCGTGCAGTTTCATAACCGATAAAGTCGCGCGAACCCTGGGAAGCAGGCAGTGGGGCAGCGTGATTTCTTATCGGTCGACGTCGAGAACTCTTTGAGACGACGCTCTGTGCGCAAGCGAAAAGACACGTTTGTTCAAACATAAAAATCCAGAAGGACAAATACTACTAATAGAAGCGCAACTGATTGCAATTTGAAGCGCGATTTGTCTTTGTGGCGGTGTTGAGAATGTGCACCCCCGATAAGAATTTGTTTTGTGATGAATGTGTTTTAGCATAGATGTTTTTTTTTTTATCGCATGATTCACCACATCGGGAAGGAAATGGAAAGTAAATAGAGCGGGTAAGGTAAAGACCTTGTAAATGAGACATCTTTCCAGATGAAATGTTGGGGTTTATTTTATCGTAATGAGTGAAACAGAATTGTTAATTGGCCGGGACAGAGCTTTGCCAATAAGCGACAGCAGAGCACATACTTCTAAATGGTCGCGACGCCGATGACCGCATAGTCCGTTTGCAAGAAGATTTGCCTGCTTCTCTTTAATTTGGGACCAGAGAGGGCCATCCGATACTGATACTGATCCAAAACTGAAAGTAAATTGTCCCCGTTTTTATGTCCGGATATAATGTCTCTGAGACATGGACCAGAATTTACGATGTGCGAATTTAAATCCGAAGACTCAGCCTGCAAAGTTTTTGGAGACTGACCACATGGGTTGAAGAAATGATGCGCAAGATATGAAGGAACTTCTACATCAGACCAAGATCGCACAAATGGTATTTTCTTCTTTGCCTCTACAACCTCTAGAAGGCTCAGGTGGCCATTCTGAATTATATAAACAGAACTAACTATATAGAGACTACCCGTACCAGTTCCTATCGTCGTAAAGAATTTTAAACCCAAATAGATCGCCTACTGACAGTATAAATTGAAAACAAAATTGCAATCAGTGCTATCTTATCAGCTAGGGAAGCGCCCTTCAAAGAAAAGTATGCTATCGAAAGATGTTTACGCGATAATAGCTTATTAAATCTGTCGAACAGATACTTCAAACGATTGCTGATAACGGGCAGCCCTACCTTGACGTGCACGCCCGTGTTCCATCTGTCGGCGTGATTTATGTGGCGCGCGTATGTTTACCATACCGTAGCCTAAATTGACCGAGTTGGTTATCGTTCTAAAAAAAAGCGGGCCAACTAGGTTATCTAAAAGCATGCCAGGGTTAATTGGTAACGCTACACCATCTTTATCTTGATGCCTTTAGTCCTCGTTCGTTTGCCAATACGATGCACAAGCTTGATGCAATTGTTCGGAGAGTGAGATCGGATCATCTAGCAGTTGGGCCAGTAGAAACAGCTCCAATAGTGTCATCGTTTTCGTTTTCATGTTCGATCGAGTATCTGGTCCGGGGAAAACTTTCGACAGTGCAAGGTACGGTGTAATGACGACGTGCACTTCGTTCGGCCGAAGATAGCCGTACAGAGTGTAACGGCGCATCAGTTGCAAATATCGCTTGGCAAAGTGTAGCCGCGTATCATCGAACTCTTCGTGCAGAAGGTTAAGAACGTCCAGTGCGATAAGACGCTTCGGAACACCGACCACATCGCCTAGAAAATGGTTGAACCGAGAAGAAATTAAAATGAGGAATCATTGGCCAGCTTCATCTTGCAGACACACACACACCTAAGACGACGTCGATGCAACGCTGCGGAAGTACCTGCACTTGGAACAGGGAAAGAAATTGATGGAAAGCCATTGCACACTCCCTCGGTGCGTGCACGGCGCGGAGGTAATCGAACAGATTTGGGTATCCGGATTTAATTTTTTCGTATATTTTTTTCACATGCATCGTACTGCCGCCTACCACGAATAGTCCATACACGCCAATGTCTGTAATAAGGAATGTTAAATGTGTTTAGGAAATATACCATCCCATGCGGGTAACAGCTGTTGGCTAAGCGATGCCTTACGTTTTTCTAAATAATCGATGCATGTCAGCAATGCTTGGTACTGTTGCCGTGTGATCTTGTGAGTCCCGCTTACTTCTAAAACCGAATTTCTTCTTCGTCCAAAACTAAAGCCACTAAAAAGTAAAGAAAAAATGGTAGCTTACAAAGAAATTCACATCTTAAGTCTTAAGTCACATTCCACTAGCAAGCTGGCAAGTACATAACAGGTGCTTATGTGCAATATGTTTAATGTAGCGTTTTAAAGGGCCGTCATTTGAAGGTCTCCGTAAAGAAATACAAACAACTGGTCCGAGCGGAACGAGGTAAGAAGGTCTTGCAGATTCAGAGAATCTGCAAACGACCCGTTCCCCCTTTCGGCATGACTTTAGCGCCATTGCATAGCTTTATCCGCTGTAAGGTGACCGCGAAATGTTTGTTTACAGTTTTGAGACCTGCTGTGCGGGCTACGGAGGCAAAGTCACGGCCAGTCAGGTTGCTGTGTTGCTTGACCGACAGCTCCAATGCAGCCGAATGGAAAATATATAAAACAGTGTGCCCATACCGGAGCATGGCTTAATAAGGGAACGATCGAGCATCAGCTTGATCAACGAATCGAGCGTTTGCGTTGCGTTGAGGAAAGTGATGAGCATAATGTGTACGATAGTTTCAATCGTTTTGGCCTGCTCGCTTCTGCTGGTATCGATCGCTTTCATAGGTGCAAGCAGCCGCCATTTTGGGGAGCAAACACAGAAACGAGAGGCGAACAATCCGGCTGGAGTATGGGAGCTCGTATCAGCAGCCACCGTTGCACCGAAAACACCAGTCGATCTGATGATGCGATTTGATGGCTACAACAGAAACACAAAACCCCAGCCAACAGATGAGGAGGATCCACTCGAGGCCGAAAACAGCCACGTGGTGGTGCAGGTGTACTCCGTCGATTCCGATCAGGAAGTGGTAAACGATTCGGCCTCCATGGCGATTCGTACGCTAAAGGTGGAAAACTTTGTCACCCCGAAGGAGCACATGGATGGCAAATCGACTGATCGTGTTGAGCGGAAAGTACTCGCTCCAGGTAAAAACGTGCCGGTAGAGTCCGGCGAAAAGGAAGATCTACTGTCGGAACAATTCTTTATCGACGAATCGGGTACGGAGCAAGAACCAAACACTGCCGTAAGACGACCGGGATATGGTAAAACGTTCGGCAATGGACGAGCTGAGGTGGAGAGTTACGATCAGGAGCAGGAACGTGTTGCAGCCAAGGGGTCACAATCATCTTACGCCAATTCGGCCCCACCGTTCTTCGACTACAACGAACAGACGAGCCAGCGCATGTTGGATGAGTTTTTCGCCCTGCGCAATCAGGACACGTTGGCTTCCCGTCGGTCAAACTACGACTGGGGCGAGGGACAGCTGAGATCGAGAACGCTGGAGGATATTAAAAATCAAAACCGAGCTTCGGCTGCATCGAGACGAAAGGCGCAAGTCCCCGATTATCCGCGGGAAGATGATATGAGCTATGACCGATATGCGGACTACGGTGAGTGTAGGGAAAAATTTCAATTACATTGATCCTGATCCTTGACATTAACTACAATTTTCTTCCCCGGTAGCTGAAGCAGAGCAGCGAGCAGTAGGTTATACGGCACAGAAGCTAGGCCGTAAACAGCGTGCGACACCTTCAACCGGTGGTCAGACGCATGTGCTCAACAAGGTCCCGATCGTGGCGTACGATGGTGATGGATCGATGGCACCGATGTACAAAACAGACCCCTCACAACGCTCACAGTTTGAACGATCGAGGTTCCACTATTCACTGCCCTCGATGGTATACAACCCGTACGCTTGGGATCCGTACCACATGAACATGCTGCGGTTTCCACAGTGTAACGCATGCCAGCAAAATGCACGGGCCCTCTGCTCCAAGTGTGGACTGTGTGCCGATTGCTGTGCCCACAGCAAATGCACCTGTGGATGCCTGAATGGTTGAGTTCCGTGACGGCCCCAGAACGCTACCACATCACCAGCCATTTAGACACAACAGAAGCCAAATAAAGCCCAACAAGTGTAGGAAAAAGTTGAAGAAAAGATAAGAAATACGTACCCCTTTCGCCGGTACTTGAAGTTGTCCTCTAGCCACTTCCATAACATTGGTTCAACAATTTGGAGCGCGTTTGTTTCGGAGTCCGAAAGCTGAATTTGGTTACACCATATGGACGGGAGGGAGTAGTAGCTGTTTGCTTGGCGGTTCCTAGCTAGCAAACACTATTATGACAGATGATACGATGGTTACCCAGATCGTGACGGTTGCTTGGATTACTTAAAACAGACTACACTTTTACCTAATAGCGCAGCATGGCGAATTTTGCGTACGACGCTGTCATTTGAACTGTGCAGTGCGCGGCCAAGACATAACAACACAATCTTTAAACAGTGCAGATAACGTTTCACAAATAATGCTGATGCTTTCGAGAAGTTCCGGGGAAGGCCACTGTCGGATGGTGGATGGATTTTGGGGTTTGTTTAGGTGTTAAAATTGGGGAGCTTGCATGCATGAATCGTGTAATAGGATATCCTTTTCCGTTGCGGTTTGTATACGTTCGTAGGTGGCAGCTAGAATTAGGTCAGGGCGGCATGATGGAGCAGCTATTTAAAAACGAATAAAAAAAACCTTCTCAATGTTATAAATTTGATTTTCAAACTAAAACTGTCCAATTGATACATCAAATGATTGAGTGACCAGAATCATAGGAATCCATCGTACTAATGGCCGTTTTACATTCAAAAACATATATGTACATCTTCCCAACCAATCCGTTGAATGCATTTTTCACCCTCGCGCGCGATTTGTTTCCACCGACTTCCACTGACCGGATAAGACAAAACGAGGAACTAAATTTGCCATCGCCTGTAAACAAATGTCGCTGATCGCAGCACAATTTGTGCAACAGGCCCTAAACGGGCCCTGGGCGAAACCCTCACGGCTAGCAGCCATTCGATTCGGTACACCATTCATTTTCCATCGAACAGTGACCCGGTAGGGGTGGAGTTGCTTTGTTCATTTGCTGTGTATTTGACTTCCGGCTGGCATACCTTGGGCTGCTTTGTATGCAACAGTACCGGAACGGGACAATCTCACGTCAAGGTGCATCCCGGTTGTGATACGGAAATTTCTCCGGTGACCTAGTTTCGCGAAGATTCCGCGAAGGAGTCTGGCGTGGTGCATCGTCACAGCCGGTGTCTATTGTGTCGTTCTATATAAGAAAGACCTTCGAGCATAGGGCAGTGAACAGTGATCGCGGTACGTTATGGCTATGAAGATCGTGTTGGTGTGTCTACTTTGGACGGTGGAGGCGTTAGGGCAGTGCGGTGAGGAATGGTATGGAGAGGCGCGGGCGGCCGTCTACAGATCGGACGAGTATCCGAGCGTTGAGGATCGGGCGCCCAGTTTTGAGGAAATGAGCGAGGAATATTATCCGGTAAAGCAGCAGCGCTACCTCCGGTCTAGCCGATATTCACCGCCAGAATATGGATATGGTAATAGCTTCAGAGACGAACGCGACGATTGGGAACGATATGGAGGACTGCGGAAATCACATTACGATGTCCACAAGAGTCGACGAAAGTATGACTCGTATGGGAAAAGTTCTCGTAGTGATTATGGCAACAAGGGCTCGCTAGGTGCAAATGGCTACGAGCGCAAGAAGACAAGCCGAGCGGCAAAATATGGTGGTGATGGAAGTTCCTACGGAAAGACAACCTCCCTTACGTATAAGGCCGTTCCACCGAAGGCTAGCTGTGCTCAGAATTTGCTTATCGGATGCACACCAACGGTAACGAGGGTTCCCTGTTCGGCAAGTTCCTCGTATGACGCATACGGACATTCGGCCAGTGTGCCCTACTATCCACCACCCCCAGCACACCAAATGCCATCCCACTACGGAATGCCAATTCCAGCACCGTATCCAACGTACGGACCACCTCCCCCAGCCAGCTACTACCCACCATCGTCACCGTCTCACACAGGCCCAGCTCACCATAAACATCATTCATCGACATCAGATCACCACGCGAAACCTACGGAAGATGCGCACGGATATGGTCCCTCGTACAAGGTCGCAGCACCGGAAGAGATCCCCGGATTCGCTGCACCGGTGCGTGAGGAGCTAAGCGAATCACCAAAGGTACCGATCATTTCCGCCTTTTCCAAACCAACCGATTCCAGCACCAATTCAACACAACCGAAAGGGACGGCGGCAAATGGGACGGCCGTGGCCGAGACGACATCGCCCAAGACGAGCCCAATGCCAGTGCTAACACCCGCACCGGAACAGAAGGACGATGAGTTTTGGGAGGTGGAATCGAACGTGGAAAGTTCAACGGACGTTACAGAAGGGTCCACCGCACGGTAAAACTACCCTGCGGCATATGATATAGCGCATTAGTGTTGTTCTTGTTGGAGCTGCAATAAACTGGAAGCCCACGAGGTGGCTTTGGAGTGGAATTTGGCTCAATGGGGGTTTTATTCGATCTTCACTTTAGCGCTTGTGTCGTCGACGTGGTAGCGTAACTTTGCATCGGTCAGCAAATGTGGGCTTGTTGGAAGGTTGGTTGGTTGCATGACCCAATTGATGTCGTTGGCTATATGTTGGTGTAGATTTTTTTTTACGGTCTGTATGTCTGAATGTTGATTGTTTTTCACTTTCAGCGGGACAAAAAGAAGCCAATGGAACGAAGTCTATTGCGCGCGGGGTTTGCTATTGGTATGCGTTAATGAACATTAATGAAAGAAACAATTTTCGTAAGTAATGTGAGCAAAAAAGAGGGAAAATGTAGCGACTATGGGTAAGTAATATATTTTAACTACTTGTAAAATTAGGCGCAGATTTGCATCAAAATTTAATAATAAATTGTTTGTTTTTAATAACTGATTCGAATTATTTTGCTGACGTTTTCACGTTCCCAAACTTTATTTCATAATTCAGACTTAAGTTACATAGTTAAAATTTTACAAAACTGCTAGGCAGGACATTAGGCCAAGAATAGGAATAAGTCATTTTTTTAAATCACTTTTTAATTGCATATTAAATTGAAAATTAAACATATTTAAATACGTTAACAGCAAACTTAACGAATTCGTCGAGCATTTGCAAAGTTTATTTATTTGGTTTTGAATATAAAATGATTTTAACGAAATCAAAACGAAATCAAGCTTAAATCCATGCTCTATTGCTTTAGTTTGATTCTTTTCGGAATTTAATCCAGACCCGTGAGCTGTTAAGTTAAATTGGGTTAATGAATTAGGGACAACTCATCAGGCTAGAGCAGAATTCTCAAGTATTCTTAAAAATTTCCCAATATATTACCTATTATTCATACACATTTTCCCACTACTGAAGCAATCATCCGTAATCTGTTACACACCTTGATCATCATGAAGAAATTTACTCACTATTTTAATTCAAAGGAAAAAGTGTTATGGGCTTCCATATGAATTTTCACAATAATCTTACCATACAATTTTTAATCAGCTTTTACTAAAGAAATTCTTGGATTAAATCACAATTCAACGGTGTTCCTTCTAACATCTCAAATGCGAAAGTGCGTAAGACATTTTCCTTTAGTCACCCTCTGCAACCATTTCAGCAAACCACTGCGAACAACCTACCGTCCAGGGTGAGCTTATTTTCCCTACCTCAACTATTCTGCTGCAGCGTTGAAATTGTTGCCTTTGCAGGCGTTGAAAAGGTAAACAATAATTTCGGCCAACCATGGAACTGTCTTGTTTGGGCAAACTTTTTCGTGTTAGGCCAAAAAAAAAGATCAACCACGTTTGTTTGTTACACCGCGTGGTAAAGGCCCTTTACGCGTACTTCCTTTCTTGGGTTTTTTGAATCTGCATGGGATATAAAATGGGCCCCGACTGCTGGGTAAGAGCATCAGTCAACAGTGAAAGCTTCCCAACAGTAGAACATTACAGCAGAAACATCACTACCATGAACAGCTTCATTGCGATCACCCTGCTGGCTGTGGTTGGTGTAGCCATTGCAGCACCGGCCAAGTACGGACACGCCGGTGGCCATCATGGAGGTGTGATGCCCGGTCCGGCTGTGGTCCACACCTACGATGCCGTTGCTCCGATGGTCAAGTGTGGCCATAATCTGCTGGTAAGCTGCGATCCCCATCATCAGACCGTGCCGTGCAAGGCTGCCGCTCATCACGGAGGGCATGCCGGATACGGTCACCATGCGCCTGCTCCTGCACCGGCCTATCATCATGCGCCGGCCCCACACTACGCTCCGGCTCCGGCCTACCATGGTGAGCATGGTGGCGAGTACCGTGCCAAGCATCACAAGAAGCACCACAAGAAGCACGGCAAGAGCGCCGACAACGTGGGAGAAGCGATCGACAGCAGCTCGGAAGCGATGTAAGCGGTTTCGTGTGCTAGTGCGCTGAACGGACCCCTCAAGACTGAATTACATTCCGTTTTTTTCCGACACCCTTTCCTATCTACTTCTATTCCCATCCCAAACCTGTCACCAACCATGGAATGTAAAACGAGCCAGAAATGGCGTCACAATAAAGAGTGATCTTTCTTAACAAATTATCGCTGGTCGATGTTAATATCGTACGAGGTGTGATCGAAAGAAATGCAACGATGTGAGTCGGCAAAAGAAAAATCATTTAAGAATAAGCTTCTAAATTTCTTTTATGGTAAAAAATCTATTTGTCTTTGATGGTAATTCTGAGCTGTAAGTATGATAAAAATGGCTAGAAATTTATTACACAATCTTCTTTTTTTTCTGGTGGATTAAGTAAGTGGAATTCTAGCTACTGGATTTTCTAGCTACTTTTTTATATCTTCAGCATACCTGTTGTATGCTGAAGATATGTTGTCCCTTGTAAAGTTAGGAACTCTTTAACTGTTCTCCTCTTAAGCCTTCTGCGAATGTACAGCATACTAAAAGGAAGATCGGTCTGTATTTGCGTGCATAATATTTCCTGGGATGATCAACGATTTTTAAATATGTTCTGCTCAAGATGTACTGTGATCACCTGAACCGCTTTGTAAGTTGAAAATTAATTAAATAAACGAGCATCTCGAAAAGTTTAACGATCTGATCTTTAGATTGCAGCTTATTGCCCCATTTGTTCGTCTCTTAATGCGGAAGTTATTTTTAGAATCTAGACGTACGCTGTTGCTGAAAATCAAAAACACAACTTCATTGCTGCAAAAGTCTTTCGGGCTAAATGTACGGCAATGGTAACAAATACGGATGGAGAAGTGTTTTCGCCCACCATCTGTGAAAATATGGGGCAAAAAACCTTACCAAGGACACACAGTGAAACACACGGATGATATAAAAGCGTTCGGTAAAGATGGTTGAAACGTTTGTTGAATATCTGTGCTGAACATTGTGGTACATTCGGATAAGCCGCAATGAAGTTTGCATTCGGAATCGTGCTAGCGCTGCTCGTTGTAGTAAGCTTGTCTCAAGTTTACGCAGAAGATGCTGAAGAAAGTGCAACCGCTCCTGTTACCAGTGATTTCGCAGAAAATTCCGAACCTGAAGGCCCATACGATCCAGCAAAGATTGCCGAACTGCAGTCAACACCGAAAGGGCGTTTCTGGCTAGGACTAGCATCCAATCTGATCAGTGCATTCCTATCTAGTCATCATTAGACGTGGTTAAATAAAAAAGTGTTAACGAAGCGAATCGTCTCGTTGTTCTATTGTTTGCGTACCACAGTTTTGCAAGATTGTGTGCACGTGTGTCTGTGTCTTAACACGAAACAGTAAACTTGAACAAACAGTTCGATTTCTCAAGAATGATCGATAACTGCTCCAGCAACTGGCTTGTGGACCAAGAAAAATACAATAAAAAATCGCCGTAAAATGAGATATTCTTTCAAGCTGCTATTATCCAACATCGAGAAACAGTCTAGTCTATAAATTTTTGCCTTTTAAGCTAAAGGGTATTTAATTTAAAAAAAAAATAATGAAATTGTTAGAAAATCCTACTTTTCCGTACCGTATGCCAAAATACTGTTTCCTATAGTGAATGAGATTGTTTAATATATAGATAAAATACTTTTTTAAAGCCAAGACACATGTGACGACACGGCATAGACAAAAATAAGGAGTCAATCAAACAAGTATTCAGGGAATTTTCAATAAATAGTTTATTCAATGAACATAATATAAAATGGGTTCAGGTGAAGTAATATAGGCGACACCAGGGCCGATCTTCACACGACGGGATCACATCCCATCCGGGACGTTTCTAACTATTTAGCCAAGAAAGAATATAGATTGTTTCAAATTTAATTTGTCGATCCCTTTGAATGCTAATTTAACATTGAAGATGAGCCAATTTGCCAAGCCGTTGAGCTTAAAAGATAATAGTAAATGTGTTTAACACACGTAAAAAGTAGAAAAGCGTAAAATCCATTATATTCTTTTAATTAGATTAGAGCTTTAATGTATGCAATTCGATTGCCGAATCTTTAGGCGCAAAATCTGATAAAGTTAGTTTAAAATTACCAATTATTTTCGATACGTCCCTAAACTTAGTTTACTTTCTACAACACCTAAAACACCAAACCTTCACCAAACAACTGCCTAAAAATTAATTATGGATGTTGAGCAACGGACTTTCCTATTCGAAGATCTCTCGCTGAAAAGGAATCGCAAGAAGAGAAGCCTTTTTTGAGGCTAAAGGCAAATCGTGATTCGCAAATGGTATCGAAAAATTGCTTGTAAGTTCTTCTTCTTCTTATTCTTGGCTTTATCACCTTCTCAGGTCATGCCGACCATCTAATGGCTTACTAGATTTGCTGATATTTGCTCATAGTTGAAAAGTGAGTAGTGAGTCCTCACTACGGGGGAAACAATCCGGATTGGATATAAACGCTAATCCTACCATGTGAAGACCGGTGTTGTTGGGGCCTCTACCACCGTTATGATTATGTTTATGATGAAAGTTATAATTTAAAAAATTTTTTCAAGAAATATGCTTATCCACGATAATAGAATTACATCGTGTACACCGGATAGCATAGTGGCAGGCGCCATACATTCAAGTAATACTGGCGCGATCTTTAAACGTTAATCGATGTAAATGTTGCTCGTGATATAAAAGAGGGCTGTTTGCGAAAACTAGTCTGCAAGGATGTTGATAAACAAGTGCACGTCCAACCCAATGAAGGAAATACAACATGCTCCAACGAGAAAGCTTTTGGCATACAACAGGGCCAGCGTAAACAATGAAGTGAAAACTATTGTTTTGAGGAAAAAAACAAACAATGATAAGCAAAACAATTTATGATTTTCTTACTATTTGCTTAGTGCCCAGTTTATTAATAATTTAGCAGCCTGACGAACAACAAAGCCCCAAAAGCGTCCGTTCGGGTTCGCCTGCAGCTCAGCCCACATCTCTTCGTCTGACTTAACCTCGGTCTTCGTTTCAGTGCCGTTGGATTGAGCGGTCGCTTCCTCGGGTGCGGGTTGTGGGTAGGCCTGGCAGATGCACAGCACCGCGAACAAGGCAAGCAGGATTGCGAATGCGAACTTCATGCTGACTGTTGAACGGTGCACTTTTCAGCTGATGATCTATCTGAAGATGTGGCGGAGCTTATATACAAGGTGGTGCGACATTGAGATTGGATGAGGTTTTCTATATTGACACAGCTGAATACCTCGATCCTAACCTAGATAGGATTTGAACTCAGGAAGTGACAGACTGTGGTGTGAGAAGATAATACAAGTAGAACCTTCTGGAAAGCTGTTGTGGTGTGTCTTCCTGTTTATTCAAATGCACAACATTGGAAATAGTTTTGCGAGACAGTTTGAACAAGACTCAAAATATGGTTAGACTCCGGGTGTGGGAAGTTCCCAACCGCTCTTGACTTTAATTAAAGAGTTTTTGTTTGCAATTATTACAACGGTTTCAAGAATTAAGCCTCGAAAGGGTTTCAAATGCTGGGACAATATTTCTATGGAAAACTTTAGTGAGAAAATATTGGAGAAGGTGCAATCTTTGTCTTAACATTTGTTTAAAAAAGAGGATACAATTTATTGTTGAAGGACACGTATTATCCCTAGACGTGCCAGGCACCGAATCATATCAGGAATTCTTTTCTGTGGCAAAGATTTAATACAACGTGATATAAAAATGTCTCAGAATGTTAGTATTATTTTTGTGTTTATAAAGATACATCATAATTTCAGAGCGAAGCGTGAATAAATTGTTGTCTAAGGTGAGCAACAACCCTGGTTGTTTGGTGGGAAAGCTTTCTTTAGTCCTACCAATGCGAAAACAGTTGTATTTGCAAGGTCGTTACGTGTACAGACTGGATTTAGCATCGGCAATAACAAACAGCGTCGCGTAGAATCGTGTATATTTGTTCAGCAGTTATGATATCACGCACTCAGCCCCTACATTGATTTCATGTCGTTTTATCTGATCCATCATGAATAGTTTCCTGACCATGTAACCTCTTGTTTGGAAAAACAAAATAGATTTAAGCGGTATTTTGTCTTGCGCATTTTATCACAGCACCCACAATTTATCACAGTGAGTTAGCTCCACGTTGTATAAGCATATAGGAACGTTTTATTACGAAACAGAAAATACTACTAATATAGAATAATAATACTACGCGAGTAGAACGTTCCCTGGTGATCCTCTTCAGCTGACATATCTGACCTGGACCTAAGCGCATTGCGCATAATAAATAATCGTATTAAAATAGTCTTATCTCGTGATCTCTATGTTGCTGTGAAGAGAAAAGGTCAGTCCGTCTGAAATATGCTGAGTGCCAGACATCGATCGTTGTTACTTCTTATTATACGGAGTTCAGGGGGAGCAACGTGCGTAGTGTCTGACAGTAGTGACACCTGAAGATCATTACAGCAGCAGACATACTTTCACATTGATCACCTTCTTATCGATTGAAAGTACTACTAGCCTATTCTTGACGTACGGACGCAAAGAAGAAGAAAGGTCCACTCAGACCATGAATAGGATATGGTTAAGTTACGCCAAAAACTGTACGTAACCAATAAGCAGCGCTATCAACCCATTCCCAGGCTCATCATAGATCGGCCGAGGCAAGCTGTTATGGTGAGGGATTTCGGGAACACGACCGAGTCGCTGGGCAACTACACTACCTAGGCGATGTTCCCCGATGTCCACTGGCGTATGGTGGACTACAGCTCCACCAGGAAGGTGCTCGTCAACGACCCATTCGGCAGAAGACTTCGAGAAGCACAGCGAGACGAATCTGTCGAAGATCAGATTCTGCCGTGGAAGGAGGAATGTAGCCCTTGAAACAGTTTCCTGTAAGCGGATAAGCGACATGTAAATGGATAACCGATACGCACGATATGAAGGAGAAGCAATCCTTGACAGATTTCAATTTAGACTTAAAATAAAAAATCCCTGGGCATCAGATTAACTTTCTAATACTTCGTTCAGTCGTAAATGTAATTAAACAAATAAATTTTGATCTATGTTTGCTATTGTGTTGAAACTTAAGTAATTTTTACTCCCTGTTTTTATTTTTAGAACATCTTGTTCTAAAAAACGTAGCACCCTTCCCACAGCATGCTCACATTTCTCGCCGGTTTGGAGCTCTACCTTCGAGACACTTCACTAGACAACAACTTTCCTAGTGGAGCAGTTATATCGTGCGCAAGAAACGGCTGTACTCTCGCGCAAAAACTGCCCAGAGAAGGTCTGCCAAAAAAGACGCTCCAGATGGTTCGCTTACCGGTTACACATACCACCGTACCGCCCCAACCTTAGGGCCACCATACCCACCAAAGTCAATGAATGCAAAAGGTGTGCTGTGGCTTGAGAGAGAGAGTCGAAGAGAAATACACTAAAATACTACCCAATCGCGTACGGGCAATTGGGAAGAGAATCGGCGCGTGCTTGCAACAGGACACGCAATCCTCCCACACCGCGACCGAGGAAAGAGCGTCACGGAGAGCGTCACACACCAGAAGCGAGGGAGTTGTATAGCGATCGAGGGAGCAAGAGAGCACTGCCGAGAGATCCGTCCAAGCAGGCAAGGACGCTGCAGGACGCACGAACGGTCGGTCAGACGCGGATTTACGCTCGGCAAGGCAGTTAGCGCTGGTCGGAAAACCAGCGTTAGTCTTCAGTCAGTTTTCCCACCGGTCGTATGTGCGGTACGCGTTTCGCAGGCCAACATCGCCAATCGGTCAATCTCTGTCACTCTGTTGTCTTCTGTACCACCTGCACCTTCCCCATCTCATCCTCATCACCACCATCATCCCGAATAGATAACAACGGTAGGGTTTGGCTGTGTCCCATGGGTGGCGATGTCACGGTTGTGTGTGCCCAAAGTGCCACAAAATGTGTGTGTGTGTGAGTGTAGTGTAGTATAGCTACTTACGAATCTCGAAAGAAATCTAACGCCAAGCATTGGAATGGATAGCCGTAAGAATAGCGGACACACTAGAACGACCGGAAGGAACTCCGATACGATGCCGTCGACACGCGCGAAGGGCACCACATACGCAGCGATGCCCGGAATGACTGTGTTCTCTGTGTGATGCTCCCATTGCGTGACTGTTCGCTTCGCTGGCGAATAAATCAATTCTTTTTTCGTTGTTAATTAACTTAAAAGTTTTCCTTTCGTTGCTTCGCATTTGTGGTCGTTGCAAGCTCTGTTAAAGGGGGATATCTCGCTCTCTACATCTCGCTCGCTCTCCTTCTCTCTAGCAAGCACTGCTTCTCTCTTCTCGCGTCGCCTTCTTCGCACAATCCGCACCGTCAGAAAAGTGACGGCTGATAAGTTTGCCCAAGCCTCCCTGGAGCTGTCCCGATAAGACAAGGATCCAAGAAGGATACGCTTAAAGGGCAACTCCCGTGCACGATTGTTAGAATGGGGAGCTTCCCATCCGAATACCCGAGCGTCATGTGTGGCGTACGGATACCCTGAAATAGTCCGCGGGTGTTTGTGGTTGTACTAATGTGTGCGAAATAGACGTTTACTACGGTACTAGGTGTAATGGGTACTAGGGGTAATGCTGAATGTGAGCGAGCATTGATATCAGCGAGAGCGTGAAAGAGAGAGAGAGAGAGAGAGAGAGAGAGAGCACAGGGGAAAACCATCAGTGATCGTACCGTCGCGCATAAGCCGATATCCTTGCTATCAACACAACATCAGCCAACCTTTCGGGCGAGGGTTTTTGGAGAACTTAGGGGAGCAGGAGTAGCTAAGAAGGAAGGAGGAAGAAAAAAAACATCCCCATTACCAATCAATTTCGCGTCGCGTCGGGCTGGGTTGGATAATGTAAAGGAATAAATAAATCCTTCCTCAGGGCGCCCATCCCGTCGGAAGTTCGGGTGTGTTCCTTGCGTCCTTGCTGCGGGTGTCTGTGTATAGGTTTGAAAAGGTCGCACACACCTTCGCGCATGGAAACGTAGCTCGTCTGCTCGTCGGAACTACGTGTTGCAGCTGCTGGTGTGCTTCAGGATTGCGAGACACTATTATGTCACAGTTAGATAGTTGAAGGTGCTCGCTATGAATTCTGTGAAGTAGCTCGAAAGCTATTCCATCGAACCACCGATTCAGTGTGGGGTAACCCATTCGAGCGAACCGGATCGAAAATCTATTTGCTCAGCATAATGACCGCTTGTCCAAATAGCCTTCCATGCATACTTTATGAGTGTGCGTGATTTTTTTTTTTGTTCTCTATTGGTGAGGGGTGGATTTGTTTTCCCGATTCCCCTGTCGGTGTGTCACACTGAACGTTTTAGTCATCAGCACCGAGACACACGACTACTCCCTAGACTGATCGTGCGGTTCGTGTGAGCCCATCATATGTTGGCCATGCCTTACTCTCTTGCTCTCAGATGGTTCTATTGCTTGTTATATTGCTCTATTGACATTGAGGCAGTAGTGTTTGCAATATAGTTCGGACTGTAGGGTGGAAGGCAAGGATGCCGGATGTTATCGGGATGACAGCATTCCAGACGCACACGCCAACACGCAGCAGAACTCGCGTTTGTCGTGCAACGCCGAGCAAACCGAGAGCACCCAAGAGCACGGACCGATCCGAACAGGATGTCGAGAGCGAAACGTTGAGAGATTCGGCAAACCGGAAACCCCGATGCGGAGCGATCTGACACACAGACACGCGTACATGTACGGGAAAGTACGCACACACTTTCGCGTAACGCACAACAGCGAACGCATTGGCGTTGGTTTTTGAAGCCTGCCAAAAGCTTCTCCACAACGGGAAAGAGCAACTTTAGAGCAGAGATCGTAGTGATTGAGGGTTTTTTTTTGTGTGTGCAAGCTCGGGTTCACTGTCGGTTACCATGGTGATAGCGCATCACAGCTTATGGTGGTAGTCGTCAGCTTTGCTCGGTAAGCAGTTACAGTTTGGCTGTGCGTGTCAGATGTATTCTCGCTGAGATTTCGCTTCGTCCCTGTTGATTGGGCGGACGTTCCGAACGGAGTACCGAGCAAGGTATCGCTTCAAGACGCCAGCTGAGTACAGCAGCTGAGACCAGAGTTTTCGTAGTGAATGTGTGCGCGCGTGTTGGTGGTGGTGCAGGAATTGGTGCGAAATTGTGCAACTGCTGGTTTATTGTCTAGGACAGACCGTGTCCCACAAGTGTATCGGAAGGTTATTTGGTAGCATCTTAAAATGTGCTCCCTAGTTATGAATATCTGAAAGTGATAAAGAATTGTTTGATTGTGTGTCAAGCCTTAAAAAAAAAGTGACTTCTTCATGGAACTGCAATTACTGTTTTCCAGTAGCTGACAGATCCTGTCATTTGAAGGAACACAGTTCACCACCGAGTGGCAGTAATTTGTGGCAAATGTTAGTGATGGGAAATTAGTCACCGATGCAAGCGAAAGCGAAAAAAAAAACTACAAAAGAACCGCTTCCAAAGGCCAGGGGTTTAAGGAAACATAAACACAATAGTACTCCGGAAGCATCAGCCCGAGAGGACCCGGGCCCGAGAGGAGAGCCAGAAAAAAAACAATAGCACGGAAGTGTACAGGGAGCAAAGAATGATTCACTTGTGCCCGGTTGTTGGCGTGGATCCGGGTTGCATTGTCGATGTGTGTGTGTGTCTTCAGTAGCGAAAACCGTTTCATAAAGGATAACACAAGAGCCTGAATATATATGGGACACGGGGTGTCACGGGGTTTCTTCTCGAGTGGATACGAATAATCGCAACAAGAGGGTTTGGTTTTTTTTTTTTTGGTTCCTGTGGTAACACTAGGCGCGTTGCTAGGGGAGAGTGGCTGCAATAAAATACAAAAGTGGCACACAAACCCGAAACAGCATCAAAGCAATCGCGGGGCGGTAGAAGCGGTTTGCAATCTTGGGTAGGACAATGCTGATGGTGAGGGATGGTAACAATGCAGCACTGGTAAAGAAAGAAATCTGCGCCATCTCTCCCGCGCTCCTGAGGCATTCTTCGCGTTCGCGGGTGTTTTCTGGAGCAACCTGTGCACGGAGCGTACGATGCAAGGTGTACTTTCTTCGGCAGTTCCGTTAGTTCTCCTGGCACGAGGATCATACAAAGTAGATAATAGAGAAGCAAGTGGGCCGATTTACATGTGCTCCATTCATTTCGCTTCTTTGCCATTGTGCGCTCCGTGCCGAAAGATAACCGGGAATGGTAACCGCGAGGGCGCGCTAGAAACACTTTAAACATTTTCAGCTGCTTTTGTCGGTTGGTTTGGTGAAGTAAATTAAAGTCTTTAAATCACGTTCCAGATGTGACCGCGTTGCCGGTACAGTAAGATTATTCCACATAGAAAGTGCATCGTGTAAGTGTGTGAGCGTGTTTTCAGAGGTGTGTGTGTGTACGTGTACTGTTGTCTGTTCGTTTATCAACTAATAATCCTCGCTGTATCGTTCGCTGTGTCGTGAATGTCGTTTGTGCTAGTGAGCTCATATTCTGTGTCCCGTGTGCGAAGTGTGCTAGTAGCCAAGGTTCGAGTGTAGGATAATTGTTGTCCATGTGCAAGAAGGCGTGGAAGCTGTAATAGAATAGTGCTGCTTCAAGTGATACTTGATGTGTGTGTGTGTGTGTGTGTGTTTGTTGTGACAAGAATATAATTATTGAAGCTTTTTCGCTCACTCCCCACGCCATGCGAGATAGTGAAAGCTTGGAAAAGTGTGAACATACGCTACATTAAGGATTAACTAAGCACGCAGCAAAGGATTCTTTGCCGTCACCTTGAGCACAGGTAGGTTTACTTTGTTTAGTTATTTGTGTGTACAGCACATTCGATCGGTCACCATCGAAAAGGACTAGCGTACACTTTATGAACCGAGCGAGTCACCAACCGTACGGGAACAGCAATTTGTACGCTCATGAATATTTATTTTGCCCATTTCGTCGACAGACCGTTGGTTTGGTAGCTTCCACGTTGCGTCGTTCCCCTAGGGCGATACGTGTGTGTGTGTGTGTGTTGTCTCGTCCCGATGACTAGGGCCGAGCAATCGTGAGCAAGAACGTAAATGCGTTTTTGACCACTTCTCGGGGACGTTAAAGCAGAAATTTCACTCCCATCAACGCCCGTTACCGTAACCTTCAGCAAGGCACTTTTCGTTGGTTAGGTGTAGCATTTTTTTCATCCTGCTTTGCCTTGAACCATTTTCGCCCTGCAAACAAAAGACATACGATGGATGCGTTCCACTCTACACATCGGCGAGCAGTGACAGCCACGTACGGGCCATTTATCACGAACCAAGTGGAGAATGACAACGGCACGAAAGCGGGTAGTAACAATGAAAGACAGAAATTGGAAGCGTAAAGCGTGTAGCTTTCCTGCATTTGTTTGTATTTTGAAAGGTTGCCTTTACATCGGCAATTTGTGCCGATCGAATGTTTGTAACCGATCGTGCAAGTTGAAATTGGTTAGGTCCTTGGGAATATAATAATATCACCTGATTATTAATATTCTTCGTTGAATAAATTCGAGCCACTTGTATCAACTCGCCTTACGAAAGCAACAATTTTTCACTACTTCACGAATCATCTCACAACCGATTCTACACCGTGTAATGTGGTTGCCAGGCATTGGGCTGTGACCCGTAATCTTGCGCCCCCCCCCCCAACACATGTAGTGTTTGCATTAAAATTTCAGATTTTTAATCCGCAACAGCCGTATGCTGCTCCGATATGCTAATACACCGATGCAGCGCGGAGCAAACGCTAACATAAAGTGGGCCGAGGTGGATGAGATTTCTCCTCTCACGCCTCCAAACCTCCCCCCCCCCCCCCTTCCCCTTCCAGCTGCCTCGAAGCGATGACAATTTCTCTGATGATAGAAGCCGTCCGTGGTTCGTGGCCGTCTTTTTCAACACCCGCATGCCGAAAACCGTTAAAGGGAGGACCGTAACGAAATGTAAATTTTATTTCATTCCATACTTATTATTTTAAACGACCGTTTCGCATGGGAGATGCCGATATTCATTTTCCACTCTCGCTTTCAACTCGCCTGCGGGTACCGCCTGTCGTCGTATATTTGCCAGCAAAATGAAGGCAAACAAACGGTAGTGTGGATTCACAAACACGACACACATACACACAGTAGCGAGTGAATCGGTTTTCGGTGCTTTAAGGTTACCGGGTGCCGTTTTGCAAAGGATTTTGAGCCGACCGGAACACCGGGCACCAGGCGCCTCCATCTTGAAGCGTTCGAGAAGAAGCTTTCACAGTCAGCGACACATTGGAGGAAGAATGCGTGACAAACTCGGTGGGGACGGGCAAAAATACACTTTTTGGCCTTCAAGCCACGGATAAGGTTTTGGGCTAGTAGAGACCATGCTGTCGCGCCTTACTTCACGGCTTTGTTTGTTTGTTTGGCTTTTCATTTTTCTTTGTTTCAAACCATTGAGCCGGTCGGGCCGGTTGGATGTGTCTTTCGGTATTCGCTGTCCCAAACACGAACGCTTTGCCCAGCGCTACATCAAAGAAAATTTGAATATTGTCATTGGACGGTGGTGTGAAATTGGGTGAAAATTATGGGATTGCCAGTGCGCTCAGTCTTTTGGTCGTCCGGCAAGCGGAATAAGAAAGGCGACTGAGGGTTACAGAGCGAACTGTATCTCGTCACTTTTTTTTTTCAATCCACTGTGTAGCAGTGCGCAACGGATTAGGTGATGAACTGCCCGATTCGTTGGGCCGACAGGATTTGGGCCGTTGATCACCGGGCATTAGGCATCCGTTCGGATGGGGCAGCAAAGCAGTCAATTTGTGTCGGTTGGATCATCAGCCCCGCGTGGTGGCGAGTCTTGTGAGGCGTGAAGAAACTCCAAGTGGAAGTTTGAATATCGATTTTAGCTTCCGTTTGTCTTTGCATCGTAGCTTAGCATCGGAGTAAAAATGCGCCAATTTCCCACGAGTTTTTCTCCTCCGTTTTTCGACGGAAATTAATTATGAGTGGCGCTCCGGACCGTAGCCGGTCCGTAGCTTCATTATCTTCCGTTCGCTCACGTTTGGATTTTTGCTGGCAATGTGGCTTTTAATTGATATTGATTAAGCGATCAATAAGCGGGTCGAAGTAATAAAGATAAAAGTATAATAAATTAATTGCCCGTGGTTTTTGTTTGGTGCGTTATCTTTCATCGTTATGATTGATACAATTTTTAGATTGTTTTTATTCCCCACTAGGGGTTTTTTTTGCGTTATTGAAAAGGCTTTATCTAAATTGCTTTAAATTATTTATCAGTTCATTCCAACTGATATTTTAAAAAATTAAAGGACACGTAGAATCGTATATACTTACAGGAAAGAATACAAATGCTAGCGGCGTAGACTTACGTGTTTTAATCTTGTACCCCTTTGTGGAAGAATTGAATAGAAATTGAATCATATTTCAATACCGACCATGATTACACTCGGCTCATTCATGGCACCACTTCTACACTGTCGGAAGATTCTACTGCCGACGAGCGAACAATCTTGCTGGCAGTTGTAAGCTGTCCTTAACGTTTGAAATATTCAGCAGGAGCGGAATCTTGAGCGCCACACGCCACTGCTACCGTGGTGTGGTTTGTGGCATATGATGTTGCGCATCTCATGTAATCTATATTACACATCATGCCAAGCGTCGTCTTGATACATCGCCCGGCATAATACTCAACAACCAGCATCGAAAGAGCAGCAATGATCCATTCAACGATGAAGTATCATCATCTTGGAGCATTGTGTGTGTGGGCCCGATAGGTAAATAGCCAAGCGCCGCCCGGCAGAAGACGAAGAAGAAGGCCAACGTCGCCCGCCGCTGACATGATGCTCGAGCATGACGCTTTTCCCGGTCGGCTCGTACACGCCCAAATCACGTCAAGCGTCGGTGTCCTGTCGCTCGCTTTTTCGAGTGTGGTGTCAATCGTAGCAAACATGCGAATAGGAGATCTATTATGCTTGGGCACGGTGCCACCGGCTTATGGGACGAGCGTGTGTGTGTGTGTGAGCCTCGCAACACATTGACGCTCATCATGTGAGGCAAGTGTGACCTAAGATTAGCCGGCCGTTGAATGTGCAAAAGAGGAACTGTGTTCATCTTTTGAGAGCTGTTGGTTCTTTTTCACTCGGCGCTGACGTTGAAGGCAAAGTAGATGGTGAAATAAATCTCATGTTAAGTGCGCTGCTGTTTGGTGAGAAAAGATGATGAGCGCATAAAGCGAAGTAGTCTTTGAAAAACTTATAAAACGAGCTGCGGTTTTTATTCTGACGCTAAATGCTGGGTTGTCGGTGGCAACCATTTGAAGATTGGTGTATCTTTTATTTATTTCTCTCATAACATCTCATGGAGTAAGTCATATTGAATATCTTTATATTTTTTATCGTTAATGTAGTTATTCTATTTGTATTAGCGAAATTTAGCGTAACAATTTTCATATAAAATACGAACGTCTTTGAGATGAGATAACGCAGAAAAAGCAACTGATGAAGCTATCTTATCATGTGCAGTCTGCTATTTTATTGTTGTTATATCATATCCCCATATCGCATATTATCAGCCTTTTCTTCTTCGTTGGTGCTACAACCTTAGATTTTGGATTTTTTTAACTTAGTTTACCACTAGCTGGATAGGCTCCGCTTCCATCTTGGTTACCGAATAGCTGCTTCTTCTTCTTTTTCTTCTTCTTCTTGGTTTGATTACCTCTAAGATCACGACGGCCACCGAATGGCTTACTAGATTTGTCCATACCACGTAGTTGGATAGTCAGTCCTCAGTAGTCGAGGGGATGTTCCGGATGGGATTTGAACCCCGGTCCTGCCGTTTGAAGACCGGCGCAGCTGTCGATATTGGATATTGCTCACTTATTTGCTAATGTGTTGCTGCAACCGTATCGCAGTCTCATCCAACTGCAAACATCCGTGATACCGAGAACCATCAACTGTCAGTCAAATATTCCGGCCATATTGGTGGATTTTCATCCACAAGATGGACCAATATCTATTTGGGACTCCATCATCTACACCCTCTGTATCCAAGAGAATAACCTTAAATATCTTGAGGCTGAGTCGGGCAGTTTCATTCCTGCGACATGTCTGATTCTCTGGATTATGTATTGTACTATCCAAAAGCTTTCGATTGATTGCAACTATCATTAGTTGATCTATTTAATTAATGTTTATTCCACCCATAGAAACTGTATCATACTGTTTTAAATTATACTGATTTGTATGAAATTGCAATAAAATAAAACAATAACTGTACCCATAATTTCTACTGATGACTTCCCGACCCGCACAACTTTACACAAATGCTATCGGTAAAACCGATAATTGATATTCAATGAGGTGAACCCACTCAATCGAGTTCCGGCATGGATTTCTACCATGAAAATGCATCGATTTTGAATCCAATTTCCCTACCAGCAGGGAAACACTCACACACACCCGTTTCGCCGTACAGCTGATGAGCAATTGCATTGGCACTGGAAGCGTTGAGGCGGCGCATGAATGCATCTGCGAGAATAAATTACTTCGCCAACAATGCCCGCCACGGTGGCGTCCATTGTGTGTCGACTTATCTGGAAGCGAACAAGCGCTTTTGCACTGTTTCACCAGATTTCTCCACAGCCAAACGAAGCCAAACCAAGTAGTATGGAGGACGATCGGGAAGGGCATGTAAAATGCAACATAGTTGTTGTTGTTTTTTTTTTCATCTGCAACCCAGCACGCCAGGCCGGCTGTTGTTTTTCTTCTTCATGCAGCAACAAAAAAAAAAGGAGGAAAATGAAAATTTTCCACTCATCTCATCGCAGGCTTCATATTCAAAGGCGTGGCGCACGAAAGCATCATCGACAATTTCGGTGTGGAAACATAGAGCGTGAGAGCGGGCAGCGAGACGTGACCAAGGATCTATTCGCGAATACTCTGTAATCGGCTCAAGCGGAAAAGCTTTTCATGCACCCGGTTGGTTCGAGAGCGATTAAGCCTTCCGGTTTTGTGCGGGAATAAATTAATTTATGTTGGTGTTTTTTTTTGCTGGCTGGTTGGTTGGTGTCGTTTCTTTCGTCCGTTCTTTTTCGTTTAGCGGTCTGCCAGGGTTAGGGTTAGTGTCTTTTGCCGAGATTAATGTTGTGGTGTGAGCAAAAGAAGAAGGAATGAGTATTTTTCATCAATTTTAATTAAAAGAGGAATCATCTGTCAGCGGTGCGTGATGGTGAGTTGAGCTTTATGCAACGTGACGCCTTTGATAGAGCAAATATTTTGCTTGGTTGGCAATAGCCACTCATTTATTTTTATTATTGGTGCTGTTTTTAAGAAAAGAATATTTTTTGTCAATGGTGGTTAGGTTCGAAAATTATAGTAGACAAATTAATAAGCCTTAACACTTGGGAGTTGTATGAAAAATTGCCTAAAGGGGATAAAGCCTAAAGGTATGCAATTAATTTTAAAAATCAGTCCATCATTTAAAATTTAAATGGATCAACCATCTGAATTAAAATATCTTTACGGAACACCAAACGATATTTGCCAAACATGGTAAAAAGCGTCTCATTTTTTAGCTTCCAGGTTATAGTAAACATTTTAACAATAAAAAACCATACAAAAAACATTTGCAATCAGAACAAATCGATCACTGCTTTGAAGTTTTTAACGAACCTCGTTGAGCTGTATGCACAGCAACGTCAAAATCAACGTGACACGTTGTTTTGTATGATCAAGGAAAAGCGGGAAACCGCACTTCCTCCACCCCGTACGGGAAAATTCCGTACAAATGTGACAAAGCGACTTCCCGCTTCGATACACCCAGAGGCGTCTCAAAATTTCAATCCAATAGATTCGGAAGGTTCGGTAAATATGGTGCCGAATGGGGAGAGGGACGTCCTCTACCCGTTCGGCATGAGGGCGACTCCGTCTGCGAGTCGCCCTCATTCTCTACCACCCTTTACCACTGCCTAGTTTTGCAAAGGTTAGCTGACCGATTTTATTTTATGTTTTTCTTACGTTGCTATGTGGTAGATGAAGCTTTCGAATCGGAAAACATGGTTTATACTTTTCGTCCCGTCCTTTCTTCCAGTCGTCTTCCAACAACCATCGTGCAGCATACCGTATTTGTGACTATCTGAAAGCATACCGAACTGCGCCCCCGGCGAATGAAAAGCGGTAAAAAGTGACACATCCCTTTTGAACGGTTCCCAACATACGCGCGACAGCGTTGGTTCTCGCTTCTTCCCAAAAGCCCACCGCTAACGCTTTGTACCGGAAGCAACGGAAAACTTTCTCCCCGCTTTCCGGACGTGTCCCTGTGTGTGTGTGTGATCCTTGGTGCGCTTTTACCATGGCGTCATTTAATCTCCCCGGTGTCATATATTTCAAAGAAATCGTCACACATTTGGCTCGGGCTTGATTGCTAGACGAAGAAATATATCTATATATTAAAAATATGAAAAATTGAAGGCCATAAAAATTGGAATATTTCACTTCACCCGTCAAGGAGAAAGCCTAATGGTGGCACACCCCGGAAGCCACCGTTTCATCCCAGCGCTTGTACTCTTCAACACACATTCGCTTTCCCGGTCAGTGCACACATTCTTCATTCGGCGCTGGTTTTGTTCTGGAGCAATCGACCACCATTGCGTTCCGGCATTTTGGAGCAGATATAATAAAACCCATCGTCCCATATTTATTTTATGTGATTTTGTGTCTTCGAATCGGTCCGAAGGCTGTGTGCTTCCACTACGGGTGGACCGTCGGCGACGGATCGCACGGCGTTGAGTGCCGCCTCATTGCGCTGACATCCTCGCGCTGGTAGCGTATGCGTTTGTCCTTGGCGCTGTGAGTACACAAAGGATTATATTTTTATGAGCGTGACTTGCGAACGCTCAAAGCCATCCATCCGTACCATCGGCCTTCTGCGCCAGAGACATTCCGTCGTGTTTGGCACGCGAATAGGACGCAACTTTTGTTGAACGAACTGCTGCTTTGAACCTCCCACTGGCGTGCGTGTTCCACCCTGTTCCCTCCCCTTGTGTTGTGGACAACGCCCGAAAGTAGGCAATGAATTTTTAATGAAAATTTTACCAATAAAAGAATCAAACCACGCAGGATGGTGTGTGGGTGGAAAGTGAGTGGAAGTGCGATGCGAATAAATCTGAAGCTCCCTTTCGGTCGAACTTTTTGCGTAGTGTGGAATCTTGCCCAAGCAATCCGTAAGCTTCGAGCGTGCCGAGCGTTGTGAAGCCATAACATTTTGACACTTTGGGAAAAACGATACCGCTACAGGTTGGTGATAATCTAACTTTTATTTTAATGGCCCTCCTTTATTTCAGGGAACCCGGCCAACAGCGTACACATCCTGGAGTGTGTGTGTGTGTGTGTGTGTGTGTGTGTGCCTGGGTCCAATTTCGCCGAATGCTTTGCCACTCCTCGCTTTCAACAAGTAGACTTGTGGCTGTGCGAACGTTGAACTTAGGAAATTCCGGCTAAACAGGCTCTCCGACTGTTCAAGTTTCGTTTTGTGATGGGGCACGTGCTGCTCGGTTGGATGTTTCTGGAGCAACACAAAGTAAAACAATGGCCCCCCTCTGCCCTGTTTGGCAATATGGTCCGTGACAGCGAATTTGTTTGATGACAGCGTGTACCGAGTGACCTTAAGCTGCGCCTCATCATCAATCTTGGTAGACAAACAGTGGGTGTGTGTGTGTTTTTGTGCGGCATTTTTCCTTTTTTCTGCCATGAGTAGGAATTTATTTTTCCCTTGCACAGAAACCGTCAATGAGTCGTATCGGATCCGATTTTTTGTGATGATGCTCTATCGATGATTGGAAGTCCTTGAACTGTTGCTGCTAGTGTTGTGCGTTTGTGTGTGAGGGTATTTATTTTTTTGTTTTGCTCTTCCAACACGTATCCCAAACCTCAACCAAGCGCTTATATAAAGTGATCTGTGAGCAAAGTTAGGAAACGGAGAGTTGTTTTACCCACTAGTGGGCCATATTCACGTGTCCGGATAATCCGCTGTATATAGGTTTGACGGTGTGGTACGATAAGGATACACAAGCTTCTAGCTAAAGTGATCCACTCTACCACAGACCATCAAACCGTTGGGACGAAAATGAGTAAAAGTAGTCTCACTAAACTTGTAGTTAGTTTCCGAGGAGGTTTTTTTTTTGCTGTACTTTGTCGGATGGTAGCAAAATAAAACCATCTCCCTCCATGCGGGAGGGTTTCGAATGGCAGCGATAAGGATGCGGGCGAACATGTTCGCAAACCGCTGGCGCCAGCATAGTTCAATATTGAATTAAGATTTGCTGCAGCAAGTCTGGCAAAGCGTCTCGTACGGCGGTAAGTTGTTGCGCAAAGTTGGTCCTTGGCTGCTGCTGTCGCTTGGTTTCGCGTCCCAGCGATTGGACGGAAACACACACACACACACTCGATTGGGTTCTTATCTTGTGTGACGTCTTCCTGCCATAATCAGCGTGGACCAAGATTAACTACCTTCGGTGCTGTATACATTTCGGGTTTTGTTTTGTTCATTCGGTGGATTTTTCTTCTGTTTATCTTCCCTCTCGTAAAGTGGTGGAAGGTACAAAAGAACAAAAAAAAAAAAAAAAGGAATAAAGCGAATGGGGTTTCTTATTTCAACTAATTCCAATTTACTTCGTCAAAGTTATTTCCACCGTCTCGTTGTTCGTTAAGTGTGTGTGGGCGTGTGCTCGGTAGTATTCGCTTCGGTAGACAAGTGTAGTGTCAAGCAAGAATGGCTTAAAATAATATCAACAAAGCCAAGTATACTTGCAACAGTTCCTGGCGTGCCTTGTCTCTAGAGTAAGTTTAAATGAAGCAATATTGAAGTACGTAGGTAAATTCAGAAGCAGTAGACGAGCGGCTAGACTTGAAGCGCAGTTAATAAGAAGCCAGTGTAATTAAAATAAATTGTGTTTGACTACTTGTACGCGCAAGTAGTTGGAATGGTTTTGTAACATGGTGAAGCGCTTCGTAGGAATTGCGTTGCATAGCTACATGTCCTTCTTTTAGGGACTGTTGGATTCCTGACGACTAAAACCATCTCGAAACTTTGACATCACTCAATGTTTTCTAAGCCAACTTTGGACCGTTTTTCTTCTAGAATGCTCTTATCAAAAGTTGGTAGTGTGATAGATGATGTAAAATTGAAGTTTTATAGCACAGTAACATGGGCGCCTGGTGATGGAAACGACAGTGGATCCAGTTTTCATACGGCAGGACCGAGCATGACCTAAAAGGTCATTAAGTCACGAAAAAGAAGATGGAACAGTAACATAAAATTAACCAGAACAGGAAATAAAATATAATTGGAATAGAGGAAAGCTTCAAGTAATTCATGCTCTGTTTCCTACATCTAATTGATTTCGTTTTGGGCTGAAATAGTTGCACTGTATCCTAAGCGTACTTCTAACGTATTGTGCCATGGAAACGTGTTCTGTGATGGTTACGAGAACTTTAAAACTTACGGAACTGTCATCTTTTGGGGCAGATGGCAAAAGCAATTTAATATGGTTTAAAATCTGTCGAAAAAACTTTCCAAAACATTTCCGAAAATATCATCTGCTGTAAATCTTGGGGACAATCTGGTTATGAGACGACAGCCGTGACGGCCTTCCCATCCGGGCCGTTTTTCCCTAGTGAGGAATTGTAGTGAGGTACCAACAAGTCTAGTGAGAAATTGGTTGGGCGGCGTGACCTAACAGGTCGTAACAGTCTAGAGGAAAAAAAGCTTGTTCAAAGTTAAACTGAACGCTGAACCAAAAATTCTTTTATTTTTGCATTGGAACTGACTATCCCAAGTTTTATTTGTTGTGTAAATAATATTCCACCCAAAAAACCTGTAGCGACGGTCGAAGCTGGGAATGTATCGTACCTTTATAGTCTTAGTACTCACATACGCCTCTGAGACATGGACCCAGTCTAAAACAGACGAAGCCTTCTAAGCCGCGTTCGAGAGGAAGATGCTCAGAAGGATCATTGGGCCCCGTACGTGTGGAAGGACAATAGAGGAGCCGCTGCGAACTGTATGACGACCTATATGACCCAGAAAGTCCTTTTAGGCCGTCCACATGGACAGAGGAGGCGTGGTAGGCCCAGATTGAGGTGATACATCATTTTAAAGTGGGGCGGCTCGGTGGTGTAGGCGACAGCGGCGCCGGTAGGACCAGGGTTCAAATCCCATCCGAACCGTCCCCCCGTAGTCAGGACTGACTATCCAACTACTTGGTATCGGAGAGTCTAGTAAGCCATTCGATGGCCGGCATGACCTTTGAGGTCGTTAAGCCAAGAAGAAGAAGATTATTTTAAAGTGAAACGAGTGATTAAACATATTTTGCACGCTTTTGCCCTCCTTAAGATTTATTCGATCCTAAAATCATAACGATACATTACGTTGACACAAAAAAATAAAAGAGTTATAAATCAGACCCCTACCCGGCTTTGAGTTTTGCACAAAGCAGCTTATTTGAAGAAAAATAGTTTCATTCATCTCATTCGGTTTTCTATTCATTTGATGCAAATGCAATATCCTATTTAGCAGTGCTGTAACGTTGGGTGAGCGAATGGGTGCAAAGGTGGGCCCATTGTGCCCAGCCAAAACGGCACTACCGCAATTTATTCGCCCATTCTTGGGACCGTTCCGTGGAAGGCCAGACCATGGATGAAGAAGTGCATCAAACTTCCGGGAATGGGAAATGGAAAGGATTTTGCATAATTCTTCACTGTGGTTTTGCACGAACTCGTTTCGAATTTGAATTTCTACCCTTCCTACCAAATATGTTTAAATCTTTGGTGACCGTGGAGAGTTGCTGGGTAGAACGATCCCCTTCCACACAGATAGGGTGCATCCTTTCGGACGCACTTTGCTTGAAATCTGCAACGTTGGTACGTAAGTTACGCCAGCCTTCGTGAAGAAACCGATGGTAGTTTTTTGGCCAACGTAAGGTAGTAATAAGTTTGCCCACCACCGTTTGCAGTTGGCAGCGTGTCAACGATGTGTAATGTAAGTAATTTGGACCCAGGTTACTGGTGCTTGCTGAAGGACGTTTTTTGCGTTTGAGCGCAGCGTTCGAGATGATTATGTCAATGCTCTGCTCCTTACTGGAAAATGCAATTGTCGCATACAATAACTTCTGTATTACTTGATTTGTGCCGGTAGGGTTGGCACATTGGGTGGTTTTTTGGAAGGTGAGTTTGCTTGTATATAATAAAGCGCTTTGGAAGCACTTGAGATGAGGGAACCAGATGGGAATGGAAAGTTTTTTTCTAGAGCTCTTTATTACAACAAGATTTGTCCATTAGTGCAGACGGCTCAAGAGTACGCTCTGTTGAAAGCAGAGCTTGGTTGAAAAATGATTTGATGAGAAGAGCATGACCGGAGCAATAGTTCGCTGGAAGAAAGTGTTATCAAACGATATAATTTTAATTGTGTGGCAGGTTGTAATGTTTGCTCGTACATGAATTCTACGAAGCGTTTATTACACTCTTGGATGCAGACAACTGGCTGCAAAACTGGTGAGATTAGCCTTATTGTCAAGGACAACTATACAAACAGAAAATCGCTGAGAAATATCTTCAACTCAATTCGATTTCTTGAACGATCGATTTCCTTTGCTTAACTCTAATCCTTGCATTTGATTGACCTTTAACCCTAACGGTTCAAATTCTTGGGAACATCGCCATTAGCTTGTGAAGCATGAAACTACAATACCATCCACCGTCCTTCTTATCCAAGGTTTTCTCAGCCGACATACAAATCCCCGTTGGCGTTCGGGATCGGAAACGTTTGCAGTTGAGCGGATCCTTGGAGTGTGCAGGATGTTACAACGCTCGGTACCATACACTCTGCGTTTGGCACGGTGGCACTTACATCGTTTCAGCAGAGAAAACATCGTTATGCAACTACCATGGCCCACTTTGAAGGGTGAACTTACAAGAAGTTTCAATCTTGGGACTTCTGTTATACAAAGCCAAGAACAGCAGGAGACCAGAACTCGCCGGGAATCAGATGGGATGGCGGGGGTTTTCCACTAACTTGTACGGTACCATCTTTCCTTGTGCGATGCATTGTGGTTCTGGATCCCAAGGGACAACCTACAACCTAAAACAATTTTCTCGGAAATTTGATGAGAAGAAAGTTTGTTATTTAAAATTGAAAATAGTTGTTTCTGTGAAATAGTCATTCTGTGGGAGATAGCTTAGGAATAGTAGAATTTTTTACAAATAGTGTCATGACCGGAATCGATCCGATGGTAGAGATGAATAGCGGCACAGATCTCCACACGACAGGACAGGGGTTCAAATTCAATTCGGGGACTGTCCACTCGTATGAAGGACTAACTATTCTGATTTTGGTAAAATTAAGGTATGGAAAACCAGAAGTGACATACCAAAACCTCTCGAGGTTGCAGTGATACAGAAGAAGAAAGAGGAGGAGGAGCAGGAGGAGGACAAGGAGGAGGAGGAGGAGGAGGAGGGGTTGGAGAAGATGATCTTAAGGTTTAAATGATAGTTCAGAAAAAAAAATCAAAATGATAAATGTCGATCGTTTCCAATTCACGCACAAATATTTCTGGAACTTCATTTTTTATCTTTTCATCTTTTATGAATTGTGAAAGATTAACTGCAACTTCGTCGATCTTTTTTGCCACCATTATAAAAGCAAACTAAAAAAATCAGTATCCCTTACGTCAACAATGTTTGGCAAACAAACTCCAAGCAGTAGTTTAGAAAAATCGAAAAACAACATAAAACAATGCAAGAACAACCGTAGCGTGCTGAGTGCGTGAGTTGGAGTCGAAGCTTTTAAAAATAAAGAGAGAGAGAAAAAATGCAGAAAGTTGTAATAAAATAGGTCGAAACAAAGTCTCAACTCCTTGGAGGACTGGACGCGTGCAGGAGCAAGAATTTCGGGATTGTTGGATCAGTTTGTGAAGCGGATAACTGTTGGTTTGATTATGAAACGGGGAAAAACTGTTGCCAAAAAAAAAAAGATTGTTTTCCCATTGCCCGGTCGACGCTTCATGCGCTATTTATTTTACCCACCCACTCCACTGTCCACCCCGCTTCGGCACACCTCTCCAAGATGTGCCTTTTGGCCGTTTATTTCTACCGCTCCCTCTCTACATCGGCCTGTTTTTTGGAGCTGATGTAAGAAATCTTCCACCGGCACTGTGTAGCATCATCAGCATCATCGACTGGGAGGTGGCTCCAACGAACCCGGAAAATTTGCTTTTCCCACCCACCAGGTTTGAAGCCGATGCTCGATCGTTTTCCGCGCAACGGACGGTATCCATCTGGAACCGGGTCGAATGCACACCAACACAGTCTATATGCGCCCAGTTCGATTTTCCATTCCCCCCGGATGGTTCCTATTTTTCATTTCTTCACTAATTCAACCATCCGTCGTCTTGTCGCATCCGGACGGTCGGCGAGGAGGCGAACGTCTTTTTGGGGGTAGATTTTTTCGTCGTTGTTGCTGCCGTTATTGGTATGTTTCTTTCGATTCCATTTATCTTTCTGCTAAGCAGTGAGATGGGAATGTAAAAATTGATGTACTGTTCAAGCTCACGCTTCACTGGGAAGGGAATTGAATGAAATTTCCGTCCCAGCTCTCCGAATGGATGCGGATGTAGAGGATGGAGTGTGACCATTGAATGTTTTCCTCTATTGAATTGTCAACTTCCTCGTCAGCAAAGGGATTTGAGTGTGTTTGTGTGACGCAGTCCCGTCGGATGAGCAGTGTACAGGACGGTGATTGGCCAAATGGTCTCAAGAAATGCTCAGAATCAATGTCACTCAACGTTTCGATGCTTCGGGCGAAGGAAATGGACCAAAATGAAAATGGATGTTGAAGCTGAGGATGAGCAGAAGACAAACAAAAAAAACAACATACAGAGAGCGTCCAAATGCGACACATCAACTCGATGTGAGCTGTGGCTTGCTTTCGGTAGGCTTTTGGCTCAATGCTGGACGGAAGATGTGTCATGTCCATCGTTTATACAAACGAGCACTAGGCCCTCGGCAGTATATGGACATAAAGGCCCAGGAACACAGCGGACGATTGGAAAGCTTTTGCTGTGATGCAAAGAAATATCAACTCCACAACCAACATTATTATCGACAGCGTTCCGATTGCTTCGGCACAGAAAGATGTGCACCGGCTTTCACTGCATTGCTTTGTCGATGGAGCGGTTTGTTTCAGTGTATTTATTTGTTCCCCTTTTCAATAATATGAGAAGAAAACAGCAAGTACTCGGGGTATTTTTAGCCACACAGCGGTTTATGTTTGTGGTTTTTTGGGTAGATTGCCAGCAAAGTGCAAGTGCATACGGAGCCGTTATGCTGTCACTCTGAATCGACGTGCAACCGGTCGTACGGGTGGGCAGAAAATGGAGTACGAACAAGAGGAATGCCAACTGATGTTTGTGCGGCAACAGGGTGACATGTTTTCTAGAAAGTTAGCTGAAGCTTCTTTGATACTTTGCCAACAAACTGTGTCATTTTATGAAGGGTTTAGTTTTGATGACATGGATAATATACAGAGGGTGTCTTGATAGTAGTAAAACTATCATTGGAGAGTTTTTTTTCTTCTAGGGTCTATTTAAAAATAAATAGTAAGTTTTACAACTGATGTGTTTCTTGTTCGGCAAAATCATATCTTAATGTGTCACTACTAGCGATTAAACTGTTTGTTATATCATATTATTAAATATGAAAAGCTGCCTGCTATTAAAAAGTTCTCTGAAAAATATTGCTCACTATGTAGCGCCACCGGATCCATCAACGCCAACACTCCATCTTTACTTGGCACTACCACTGCACTTAAAAATACGTACTAGCTGCGTTGTTCGGTGATGATGATTAGGAGATACAGATACGACTGTACAGTCGTTGTGAGCACTCGAAATCGGATCAATCTGGTTCCGATTCCGTGTTGGGAATCGTTTTTGAATCCGATTCCATTTTTGAAATCGTTTCTGGTTCCGGAACCAATTCCAGAGCCAATTCAGGATCCGATTGCGGAACCAATTGCGGATCCGACTTCTATTCCATTTTTCGAATTTCGGTTTTCGAAACCAGTATCCTTAATCGAATCCGAAAATTTTGGAGCGCTCCGGAATCGATTCCGAACAAAGCAGTATTTTGCTCATCACTACCGTATAGCTCATACATCTCCTCGTCATAGCGGCTTTGTTTTTCCACAAATACTAATACATTTCTATGTGTATTTGCCCCTCGAAAGGCATCCTTACTTGTGTTTTACTGTCTGTGTCTATATAACTGGACCTGAGAATTAATGCTTCTAACAAAAATGAAGTATTTCGTTCACCAGTAACTAGTTGGAAAAAAACTGTATCAAAAACAATTGCATTAGCCAATAAATCGTAAAGCATAAAGCATAAAGTTGATAACTAACTGGTTAAATAAAAAGCAAAAGATTCTACCAAACAATCGTAACTGAAAGGGTGGGGTAAAATTAACAAGATTGCAATCGATTTGATAGAAATGTGGATTAATCTCCTCGCATCGTTACGTGTGAGCAAAGCAGCGACTAAGTCTCTTGAGCGTCATAAGAACGTAAGCAAACATCACACGCAGACCGAAATTACAAAGAAAAAACACATACACACACAACCTTGGAAAAGTTTCCCAATTGTGTGGGAAAAACTTTGCCGATCCCCATGGAAACTAAAAGTTGAACAACCGTACCACACGGTAACATACAATGTCATCTAACAAAAAAAAAAAAAGGGAACATCAAAAACTCAACTCCAAACATCCAACGCACATGTAACACAAACATAAGCAATTTTATCACCATGCCGCTAATTAGATTGGAAGCCAAAGTTCCTCGCACTCACACGAAACGGTTGGATGGGTGGTTAGTAGTGGTGTGATTTTACTTCGCCAACACCCACCCACATTTTCTCCCCTTTCTCAATGATCGACTGATCGAAACACGTCAATGGATTATTGGATTCGGGAAAAAAACGGGAAAAAACGTGTAACGCTGAAAACGCTGCGCGGATACACTGTTGCGACAACGCGCACACATCCTGCCAGTCCGTTGGGAAGCTGCCGAAAACCAAAGAACTTATTACAGTCCGCAAGGGATCAGCAGCCCAGTTTTTAAAGCTATGCCTCATTAATTATGTCAAAAAATCGTTCCATTTGCCTTTGTTTCCGGGGCGCACGAATGTCCACAGCTGCTGGCGCGAGCTTTGTGCACCGCGTCATCGATTCCCGGTAGTGGCCTCGAAGGACGTTCCGATGCGCGTGGGACAACAGCACAAGTAGCAAAGGGACAATGCGCGGTTCCGGGCGTGGTTGACAGTAATTACGTTATCTATGCTTTTGATTATGTTCTGTCTAATTAAGACCTTCATTAAAACTCCAATAGACACGGTCTGTTCTCGCTGGTGGGGAAGTGTCCTTCGGGGCTGTCGAGTTAGTGTAGCGTTTTACCGCACAAAAAGTGCTCCTCTGTCGATGGTTATCGTTGCGCTAGCCGTATACGCGGTCGGTTTAGTTCCAAACGGGATGTTTCGCATCATGAGAAGAGTACAATATTGCTGTCGATATTGTGGTAGGATAATTAAAAAATAATATTTAGTTATTGGATTACTGTAGCGAACGATACGTAAATCGATTTGATAATGTGACAAATATGCTACAAAGCACATCCATTTTGGGTTCGTTACGATTGGACTAGAATCCATCCGTAACACGATTTATTGACGTTTACCTTCGAGAAATGATTCCATTAATGAAAACCTCTTTTTAATCGTAAATACAAAGCACTCTTTAAATATCTGGAGCAATTATTCAAAACCTCCAAAAGGGCCCGCTTTTTACAATGGTTTTTGTGTGAACCGTTGCCAGCCATTAGCTGCGGTTTGTTACTCTCGCAGAAAATATGTCCAGCGTAGCGAAATAAAACCAACGGAACGGATCCATCCGTAAGATGGATGATGCTTTCGTGACTGACGTAGAGTGACCGGTACGCCGGCTACTGTCGACCATCTTGGCCGGTTTTGCCAACCGGTACGGTTCTGGTTTTCTCGCACAAACCGCGGCACAAGTTATGCAGAGCGCATTAAGCTAAAGTTTGCATAATTTTACGATCCATCTTAGGTAATTGGATTAACGGTGAATTATTCATTAAAGCCCAGTTACAAACGGTAACCAGCGGGAGGATCGTGTCCAGCGGCCAACTACCGGTTCCTGTCACGTTTCAGATACGGTCTTGGGAAAAGCATACCTGAGATGCCAAGAAAGAGAGAGAGAGAGAGAGAAAAAAACGAAGATAACTGTCTGCTCAATCCAAACAGGGATCTGTTTAGAGCGAGAGTCATTTAAAATGCTACGTCAGCGTTGGACGGAAGTTAGTCCTTTATGGTTGACTTGAGGACGGTTTTAACAAGCAATTTAGACTTGAGATTAGTTGTACAAAGACGTGATGATTCTGTTTTCGTGGCTGATTTGCTGTTCTGTATTGAAGAATTCGTCAAAATGATAAACAATGGACAACGGTGCTGGCCTTCACACGACAGGAACGGGATCCAAATCCCATCCGTACCCTTCCCCTATAAAGATGACTGATTATCCAACTCTGTGGTATCATTTGCTAGTCTACTAAGCCATTAGATGACGGCGTGATAAGAAGAAAAAGAAGAAATAGAAGAAGAAGAGAAAGGAGAAGAATTTTCTTGAGTTATTCAAGAATTTTCCTGATATAGATACTTAAAAAAAGTATAATACGGAATTAAACCTGTACCTCCTTTTTTAAAGATCAAACAGAAGTAATTCAGGATTAAATTTGATCTGAAATCGGTCTAGAGGTTTTACTTCCTACAAATGTTATTTATTTTATTCATTTATTTATTTAAAGTATGACGGCTTGCGCCGTATTGTCAACACCGCATGTTTTAACTGTCATTATGTACTACGAGTCGTAGATTAATTGGGCATATACTCCCTGGTTTTTGCCTTATCCCAGACATGCTCGGTTGGATTCTACTAATGTTAATTTAATTTAAAACATGGATTCTCCGCCTTCAAAAAAACAATTAGAAGTTTAACGAATACTAGCATAAATTTTTAACACACCTCAAACGAACTGACCAATTAAAATTTGCGGATCAGAAAAAAACGACTGGCATTGAACGATAATTCAATTGAATGGTACGATTTGACGTGCCGTACCCCGCAACCGAACATATAAATTAGAAATGTCCAATAAATTACTCACCCTGCTTGCACGTGCTGTCACTGTTTCGAGAGCCCATTCGGTACATGTGTGTGTGTGTGTTTGGTGGTTTTTTGTTTGATGCAACGCGCCACAAATTTAATAGATTAACGATGGAAAAGGTATCAAACGTCCCGGTGTGTCGATCAATCAATCATTTAAAGATAAAAATAAAATTTCAACTATCAACGCAAATGGTACGTGGAACCGGTCCACCGCTTTATCGAACCATAAAATCCCATTTTGAATCCACAGTTTATACGATTGTGCGCTTTGTTGTTCAAAATTTCGTCTGATGCACAATTTTCCACCGACTGCAGCTGCAGCACGGAAATCATTCACGCTTCCTTGGAGCGGTGGTAAAAGTGGGGTAAGCAGACACTGATTGTATTGGGGCGATAACGTCAAAATTCCGTTTGCCAATAGGATCTTACGTTGCAACGACTAGTCGTGGGTGATGCAAAGAATGCAGCACCATTTATAGTTTTATTTTCTTTTCCATTTGCAAAGTGGGATAAGAAGGGAAATCTTTACAGAGAGCGCTTGCCCTTCTTGAAGGTTCATAGTTTGGTATGGTGTGCGTTATCGAAAAAGGTTGCGATGCGACTAGGATCATCACATGCACAGTTTGGCCTCGTGGTGAAGTCTCCCTTTGTTTTCGTATGCAAATTTATGCAGCGAAAGAATACCGCACAAAGCAGAACCGTTGCACCTGGCGGTTGTGTGTATTATTGTCCCAGTTCAATAGTGTCTGCGAGGGTGTTTTCGATGTTTGTGTTCTGTGAAACAACGCTGTTAAATATGGGTTTGTAATTCGAGTGTTGGAAAATGCTATTATAAAATCGGAACTCAATTAACTATGATTTGATTTTTGCTTTACGTTGTAAGCCAGTTTGTAATAAATTTTAAAAATGTGTTTCAATCCTGCGATAGAGTGATTTACTGTTTAAAAAACTATTTATCAAAAGATAAGAAATAAAAAAAAACCTTTTTTATCTCTTCACTTTTCGCAAAGCCTTTGTGATGAAATGATCTACATTTGGTTCCATCGTGAAATTCAATAAACGATCCAACCGTCAACCACGTCCATTGCATCGGTGCTGCAGCCTGAAGGGTCTGATCGAACTTTTCCTTAGGATTGCCGTTATTGATTCTTACTGTCGCTCGATTGGGTGATTACGCAAAGTGGCACCGACGAACGAAAACGCTCCGTCAGCCTTGCAGCGGCACACCATTTGCAAGGACGAACTAAAATGGCTCAAGAATGCAGCTGATTGATGGTTTCAACGTGAATGCATGGCAAATCGATAAGTGGTCAGAAAATGTAGGTTGCGGCAGGAACGTATAATGGATTGTTACTTTTGCAAACGAAAAAACTTGATTTGTGGATCGATGTGAAACGCGTATTGCTTGCGACGCTCATCCAGATGCTACTCATTTGAGGACCTTAACTACGCAGTGGAAAGTAAACTTTTAACTAGCAATCTTTCATCGGAGATCCTGCGATTCCCGTTAAATTCTACATGCACCGCATCAAGTACGAAATACTGCAATAAGAAAATTTTACTCTTGCTGCTGAGCTTTTACTACGTCAGTAATTTAAGTAATGGGCAGCAGGAATGCAAAAAAATTAGGGACACTCTTTCATTTGCATAATGGAAGTCCCATGATATAGCTTCCAAGGGATCGCGGGAAGGATTTCATCTGCACGGGATCCATCTGTTTGCATCACAGATGCTGGAAGAAGTTTGCATAAGCAGCTGGCGAAAGCGATTTTTTTTCTCACTGGTAATGATTGATGATTGTTGGATTATATATGAAGGTAATATTTTAATGCTGCTGGAAAAGGATTGAAGCGAAAGCAGTTCTGGACTAGAAAGATATGCTAAATGACCACCAAAATCATTAAAATGGGGATAAATTGTATACCTTTTTTGTACTCTATTTTACAATTGAAGAAAAGGTTCGTTCATGTTTACTAAAGATAAGTATTATTAAATCATAAATTGTCATATTCGACGGAAGGAATAAGGATTCACTAAACCATGCTGATTTTCATCAGACAGAACAAGTATGATCTTGTAGATAGGATTAGTCTTGTATTTACATCTATCTAGGTTCGTTAACAGCAAGCGACAATATTGCATTTCCTACGGTACAGCAAACAATTTCATAAGCGCTTTAGCACAACGTGTCACATCATACTTACTGCACAAGGAACTACCCGGTACCAGGAGCAGCAACCCTTGTGAACCCACACAATCGTGCTCAACGGTCTGCGATAATCACATCTACCATAACCTCAAACCGCATGCTGAAATTACAATTCAATCGAAGGTGGATGGTGGAGACTCTCGTTGGATAATTACAACGCTATCGGTACACGATATGTTGTGGGTCTGTTGTGAGATGTGGAAAATATTGTCTACTGTTTCATTTGTCTTCCTACTTGGTTTGCTGCTGGTTTGTACGAAGAACCGAAATCGAGTACATAGCGCGCTACAGGCGAGAGTAACATTACACAATTGACGTGGAATTGTGGATGTAAGGAACGGAGTGAAGGTGAAAATGTCGATGGCAGGCTGAATGGTGTTTCATGTTACTTTTGTTCATGATGCTTCGATAAGCAATGGATTACAATTAAGAATGTTTTTCAAATCCATAATGTAATAGTTGAACTTTAGAGCTTAAGAACTCATGTTTGATGGGTCGAATTTAGGTTTTTTACTCCACATAAGCAAACTGAAATACGTGGTGCAATGACTAGAATTCCTGTTGAAGTGGTCAAGACACATTTTTGCTGTCGAACGAAGAACCAAATCAGTGAAAAGATTATTCTTGTAATAATAACTACTCTGATACCTACTTTGTTCACTAGTAACAACCGCAGTGTGGCGCAGAAGGATGCCATTCTTCAATTTTTTCTTGGTGACTTTCTAATGGCATATTGATCTTAGCTTAAATACGAAGGTACTAACCTCTAGTTACAGATCAAAACAAAAGCTACTGAGCCTTCCTTTTGTTTTACATACAACCTCATAAGGCATCGTTCCGCCATCTCAATTCTGCGTTAAATGAAATTTTTCGGATGAGTTTTGATAACTTTGTACCAACATCTAGAGCTGATGCCATGATCGGTCTTTGTTTTTATACGATTCTATCTTATCCAAATACAGATTCTCATAATTTATTGCTTCAACCTTCAATTGGACGTAGAACTGACTAGCCTTCACCTTACCTTCTCAGCAGAAAAGGTTAAATCATAATAATATAATTAAATGTAGAACGCCAGCAGCTTGTGCATCTGAATCTGGCCCGATCCTGCTATATATTAAATGTACTACCCTTCGAGAATCGATTAGCCAAAAGGTACACGGAGTGGGTTGAATGTTGTTTTTGCTTTCTTTCGATACTATTTCAACAACCCCCGGGGTTGAACGACAGTTTCACTGTTTGTTCGCTCTTTATCATCCAGCGCGATGTGATGAGGGTTGACAAGTCGGACAGGTCCGTTGGAGCAGCGCCGGCTCTAAGTGATCCTTCTCCAAAAAACGGACGGTCATCCTAAATACACATCCACACACACACATACACAGTGCTACACAAAATACACGTAACACCTGCAAACGTTTCGGCAGCATCCAGCCTCCCGACACTGCACGCACAATCTTTGAAATTTACTTTCGGTGAGGGTACCGTGTCTAGTCACGCGGGAATAGCGAGCTGATGGATGGTTGAGTAACACAACGAGAAACAAATTGTTCCTTTTGCTCACATATTCATCGCAACGTCGGACGGTTCGGACGGTGCAGGTTCTTTGTCCCACCCGTAAGGAACGGTGAACGGTGCTTATCTAGCAGAGCTTTACTTTTTGTTTTCCTCTTTTAGTGCCAAAACTTTCGCAACCATCTTGCCCATGTCCGGTTTTTGTCTTTGCTCATTTCGGTGCAGATATTTTTAACCCCTTTCCCGGGCAAACAAGATAACCGTTGAAGCTAGTTCCGTTCAACCACTTTTATACTACCGCTGGGGCTCTTTGGCCGGCGGGAATCGATGCTGGTTTGTTTGGTTTGCTAGTTTTACCAGAATACTGTCAGGTTTTCTCTTTCTAGTTGAGATTTGAGTTAAAGTTTCTGTCGCCGTAACCGCTGAAGCGTTATGAGCTTTTTTACTCTGTTGGCCCATGTTCGATGTTCTCCTGAGTTGGATAGAGTGAGTAGAGGTTTGTTGCTGGGGAATAGAAAATCCCATCTAAGCAATAAAGGGGCCGCCTGGTCGACGGTTTCGAAAGAGAATGTTATGATTTCTATTATCGTAACCAGTTGTGGATGCCGTTGCACTGGACTAAACCTTTTTCCACGAAAGTTGTGCAAACCGTAGTTTTGTGTAATTGAATTTAAATGTCATTTAATATTTCATCTCACTTGGGCAACAACAGGCGCTTGTGTCTGGTGCTCAGAAAATTAATTATTATTTTAGTACAAGCTTAATAAATTAATGATTGAGAATATATTTTTCTGCCACTACCACTATTTGTGGCAGTCGCTAAACGTATGTCGCTCAGAAAAACTCTCACTGAAACTGTAATAACATTTCACTCAAAGATAAACAATCTAAGCACATAGTAATTTAACATCAATCAATGCTCCACAACCTATTTGCCGTCCCGGTAGGATTGTTTCACACATTTACCAACACACAACCCAAGCCCCTTCCGTTGCAGAGCAGTCCCGTGTGGATACGCTCCAGCATGAGCACGTGCTGGTGTGTGGGTGTTTGAAGAATTTGTAATTAAATTTTTGCGCTGTTTAAACCAGCTACCAACGCGCACGGGCCGCACAGCAAACAACCTTCTTACTGAAGCACGCTGGAATGTTTCATAATTTGTTTCGGTGGGTAAAGATCTTTAACGAGGGTAGCATTTTCCTGCACCGGATGCTCGTCGTGTGCGAGCGTGGGAGATTTTGTGCTGCCAGAATTTTGGATCAGAAATAGCACTTTCCTACAGCATTGCTCGTCGTGTAGGGAAATGATAGTCAGAGTTGGAGCGAAAAGAAAATGTCGCAATTTTTGAATGCATTTTGAAAGAGTTAACATTGAATGTTAGTTATATAAATTGTACACAAAAACCAGCAATAATGTATGTGTTTTAGCTGCGATTTTTTGTAATTAAAAATTATAGATGAAAATATTGTCACGATCGTAGAAAATATTCTTTTCTAGACATCTTCAGAATCTTGTAGGAACAAAGCCAAAATTTGTACAGTTTTTGTATTGTTTAAACTTTTTAAATTTTGGACTCGATGTGATGCAACTATGTAAATATGTATCTTTAAGAATTTGATAAGAGTTCTCTGATCCCTCAAAACATAACCAAGGCGATCGCCAAGGTTTTCGGATGTTATTTGCCAACAATGTAATAAACCGAAAGCTGGGAAATTATTTTCCAGAAACTAAACGATTGGATCCAAAATTAAATGGAATCAGGAATCATGCAAAAATGGTCAACGTCATGAAAAAATCTATCAGATATTCGTCAAAGAAAAGCCTTGCAATAAATTTGTAGAGCTAGAGAGCTACGTCTCTTAACTGCTCTTGTAAATTTGTCATAAGTCCAAGAAACTCTCTAATTTTACTAAACTACTTTCCACTCAAAGAAGCTCTTTCTTCTCAAGATTCAAACGTTATCCTATAACAGGTTGCTTAACTATGTGATAAGTCAAGTCGGACCCAACAATAGCTGATGAAAAACATGATGTTTTCACGCAACATTTGGAAATTCCGCAGCTGTTTAAATTTCGGTTTAAGCGTATGTTGGTGAACATACCTGACACATATCTCTAATGGAGTCTAAGGAAACCTGAATTTTCATAAGTTTGTGAAAGTAGAAGAGGAATGAACTCTGTAAAATTATGCAAACATAAACGGTAGTTTTTATTCTTCAAATAATCAAATAATTTAAAAATCTACTTAAGCATCTATTTAAAAAATGACTAGACACCGAAATCATGTGAAGCCAAACATTAAACATAAAGTATTTGAAATTAAAACACATTTTCTTACATTCCTACGATGTAACAATAACTCCCAAATGAAATCCTTAACTCAAACGATAAGAAAATTGTTCGATGGTTTTGTTTTTTTGTTGCACACACCTCAATACGAAGTAACAAAGTGAAACCACCAATTCCGACCAAAACCACGCTCACCTTGGGCAGTTTTTCACTTCAAAGCTACAACCCTACACACGCCCGACATTGATGGTCAGCAATAAAAACAAATGCCCGTTGGCTGAGGTTTTTCTTTGCTCGTGGTAAAACTAAAAGCACAAGTACAACCGCACCGGTTAAGAGAGATGTACATATTTCAGTTTGTGTTTTACAAACCTTTTGCTCCATTCGCTTACTTCACGCAAGGGATTACGTTAGTGTGGCAAGGAAAGGGAACAAAAAGCTGACCACCCATTTGGTTGGCTGAATTATTAAACCATTAAATGTGAATGGTAGAGATGGGTTTGGTTCAAGGTATGAAAAAAGCAAGCTTTAATTTTAACGAGTCGTTAAATATTTTTACTTACCATGACGATAACTGATGTGAATTATTTTTCACGTTTCCTAGTGCTTACGAGACCTAGTTTATGCGCCGTGATGCACGGAAGTTTGCAATTCTTTTAAAAATAGAAAGGAATGGATGGTCATAGCTTAAAGCGCATGCCAATTATAGTTTTGATCAAGATGGTTCATCAAGCACGACACCAAGTCCGTGAGCACCGTCGGGTTCGTGAGAGCAGTGGCGGCTTATTTCTTCATTCTGGCATTCTTGGCAAGTGCATGTTTGATTGTAATAATGACCTACATTTTAGAATGTAGCACATGCGATGCCATTTGAAGCTACAGGTTTGAAGGTTTATAGCTGTAATTCGTACATCGTTAGCTGTAAGCAATTCGATTTAGTGGAATGCGCTTTTTTAGTGTTATTTTTAAAACGTTTTATGAGAATTTATATTTTTACTGTGAATTTTCTTCTGTGTTGAAGGCAATCGGAATAATTAAATAAAATAAAATAATTTGAAACACTGCATCATTAATTGCCTTCTTTAAAAATCGTTCCCAGAAACACACTGCATACTCGCAACAGCGATGAATAATGAATAAAAAAATAAAATCTCACAATTCACTGTATTACTACCATCTCGCGCACGGAGCACGAATGCTGATGCGATGGTTTGTCGCAACGAACAAAGTAACAAATGTACCACACTGTACGCATATCCGTGGTACTGCTGCGACGGAATTCATTCACTTCGACAGCAATGACGCCGTGCGAAGCGGCGTCTGTCCCGCTACAGGCAGCCACACGGCACGTACCGTGATTTACAATCATTCACCTCATTGGCCTCCGAAAATGGGGGAAAGCATGCATAAGTTATGGCCCGTTACCGGTACGCCACCTCATTCAACATAATCACGACCAATTCTTGGATGGGTCCCAGGCAGAGAAGTAGACCCTGAGCGGGAAGGGAAGGAAACTCCCCACCGAAGAGTCAAGACCTTCGGTGTGTACTCATTTAGCGAGAAAAAAAGGGGTACATTACATCCATTTGTGGTTGTTCTTCTGTGGCGGGTAGCTGCTGCTGCTGGTAGGAGTTGTATACTAACCGTAAATCGGTCTGTCGGTCGCTTTCCTTAGTATACTGAAAAAACTCAAGGAATGCCTTGTACTCACGCATACACTCACACACATATGCTAGTACGTTGTTACTTTCCGATTGCCCAATTGGCAGGGCTTAGATTCGCATCACGTACGTACTAATCAACGGCTAAAGCTACTGTCGGATGTTAGGAGTCGTACGTATGAATTGGTTGGTTTGCTTTTCTTTTCTGTTATAAAATTAACTTTCAACAGTATTGCCAGATGTGAAACCTGCAAAGCCCTCGCTACAAAGCCGAGTGATTGAGCGTGCGCGAGGGAAAGGTTTCCGTCTTGTTTGAAATTGAAGCCCGAATGCGTCGTCGATGGCCTTGCGTGGTCAAAATCATGATTCAAACTCAACGAACCAATAAAAATTCATGTATTCCTTTGCGTTTCTTTGCCCTTTCTGCTATGGTTTCTCCACACCAACACACACACACACCCCTACAGCAGGCATCGTTGCCCTTTCGAGTGGAGAAACACAGAATGCTGAGGGAAACAACCGTACCGGCGGTCGTGTTCAAAGTTTTACTAGCCTTGAACCGTATCGATGGAATTGAAGGCCTTTGAGTCGCTTTCATGCTGCACCTAGCTCCTTACTCCGATGGGTTCCGCTTTTTGCAATCCATCATCCTTAGGCACGTAAACATCAGCGAAATGACGGAAAGTTTCAATTTTCTCAGAAAACTTTGCCTTTTCCTGCAAACGGTCGTCGTGGTTGCAATCCTTTACGGTGCGAAATCAATGCGTGAAAGCTTCTTGGCGAAGGTTTCACTGTAGTCGCACTTGCAGTGCGTTTTTGGTACGATTTACTGTGTGTAAAAAGAGCGAAAACATAACGAAAAGTAATGTGTGTTCGAGGAAGGGAAAATAAATAGCGCCAAAGTTCAAAAGATTTTGCTGGACCGTTGGACGTACGGCCGGCATGTGCAGACGGGGAAAGTTAACAGCTTCACTGCGCGCTCGTCGGTGGAAAAGTTGCGAAAATTCGTAGCACCATCGGGAGCACGTGGTGAAAGTGTTTGAATTTATGAAGCACCCTAGCGATCGATGAAGGGGACGAGTGGTAGAATCAATCGAGAATCGTTGGCTTGGAAAAACTTGTACTTGCAAAAGTCATGCTTATTGTTGTATTATGAGTGGGCAATGTTTACATTTGCCATCATAGAAGCATAGAAACCAGCCAGGTGTCAGCTAGCAAATAACACAAACAGACAGCTCTTATCGCATTCGTAGTCACGCTCAAAAGTTTTCACAATCAAATAGGAATTAATCAACCGTTTTTATTCTCGTCCGAGGTGCGTAAACACAACATAATTCTACCCGGCGGTGGAAAGGTTTGTGCAAAGGATTATTAAAACAACAGCAAAAAACTTGCCAACCTCCGGCCGGACAATGAATCGGTTCGTTCGACCGGAAAATGGAGTGCATCGGATGGCTTTTAACATTATGTAAGCTTATCGAGTGAACGTCAACCTTTCTCCACCAGACCTGGTAGTGGGCAGCGTGGCACTACGAGCCGTTCGATAAACCTTCCATCGCCGTATTTGCTCATCCCGATAAGGCTCAAAAACATGAGATTGCTGTTTACGCAAACGCTGTGTGTTTGTGTATGCAAAATTAGTATTCCATTTCCTTCCACTCTGTCTCGCTGACGCTCTTTCCCTTACCAGCCGAATCACCCTGCATACTATCGGGGCAGTAAATCGGCGTGTTTGGTGGCAGGGAAGTGCGTAACACTGTCGACCGGAAGTACATTTTCACTCCATTAGATAACGGGCGCCGTTTGCGTCGATTCGTTGCGGCAGCGAGAAGAGTACCGCCATCGCTGAGCATATCGATATTTAAGGATCTGAAGGTAGGCTTCGGGATTGCATTTAATCCAAGCTTGGATCTGTGGGTAGCAACGGAAAATGCGTTAGCGCTATTACAATGTGATGTGTATGGCTGTGGGCACATTTCGTGCCTTTGAAGCAAGATCGAAAGTGAAAGATAACACGGGTTAATGGGGCAACGGGAGTGCAAGGTGTTTATGGTGGAGCCAGGGTTGGATTGCACTTTGTATAACTATAAGAACTTGTTTCTGATGTGATGCGTAAAACAGATACAGCGTATTACATGGGATGAGTGACTGGTGTTTCACATCAACACTTTTTTATCGAAGTTGGTAATGGAATCAAGCAATTAAGAATAGATAAAATGTTTACTGCTGGACCGTCATTATTAATTATAAATAAATAAAAATAAAATGTTTACTATAATTATACAAAGGAATGGATTTTGTATCACAATTTAAAACAAGAATTGCTACGCTAAGGATGGCAAGGCAGAGGTCCTTTTACTGTTGGAAAGTTCGGTGTGGCTAGAGCGGCGCATTGTGTACATCTGAGAAGATTTTATCGGTGGATTCTTTATAGACGAATTCTTGATTATTATCTGCAGTCTTTTAATATGTTGATCTGGAATTATAGTATTTACTTGATCGAATGCAGTTATGAATACACAGGAATCTTAGGCAACAGACATAAAAGTGTTTTCGTCAATAGATTGATGTAAATTCATTGCAATGAAATGCTTAAACGAAAGTCAAGACATCACGCGTAAGAATCCTCTTTCAAGATCCCCACGAAACTTAGGTCACATGGACATTTGAGAAAACATCCAGAAGAGAAATCTCTTCAATGTATCCGCTTCTTACGTGTTCTGACAGCTTGACAACATGTGCGGGGAAGAGTGAAGTTATTCGAGGACTGAGAAAGGTTGATCTGGACTGGGAAAGGAAATACCAACCAAAGGAAGACTGTACGAACTCTGTAAATATGAAGGAATGGTAGGGATTCCCTCACAGTGAGGACTGGCAATCCATCCACGTAGTCTAGTGAGATATGAAAGAGTGAGAAAATATGCAGTTCCCTGGAAGGACATTACTTTTTATTATTTGTGGAGCACTCGGATGTATCTGTAGGGTAGCCAAGCCTTAACATTTTCACGTTAGAACATGTCGATATTGAAGAACAGATTAAAATTCAAAACGAAGTTCCAGCGGCATCACATCGGTGAACATTTGTAGGGACTGGCTAAGTGTCAATATCATGCTCTAAGTCAAGGAAATTGTAATCTTTGAAATATGATATACATATACAAACGTACAATATACTCATTTGAGTGATGCTACCATCAGTTTGTTTAATTCCAATAATAACAGGAACTCTTGAATTTAATTATATCAATTCTCACGTTAATTATTCGATTAAATTCCTGATAAAAGCCAGTTAAATCAATGAGAGAGGTCTAACCAATATTATTACAAAATTATATAAAATAACAAACAGATGACAATTCTTATAGTGAAATTTTGGATGCCATCATTATGGCTACTTCGTTTGATAATTTTATTATTTCAACGATGTAAAGTTCACTCAAATTGAGACACAATAGTTGGTGAGTTGTGGGAAATGGTACATTGTGAAAAACACTTTTCAAATCCTCTAACAAATGATCCCTTCCCAAATACCCAAAGCACATTACATTCGTTCCCGAATCACGTTCGTTGTCACGTGTGAAGCCTTGAAAACATTGTTCATGGTGGCAAACTTTTCCCTTAACCATCACAACTACTAGCGAAACTTTGCTTTTTGCGCTCGTGAATTCTGTGAAGTGTGGAGTGGGGAAGGGAAAGATGGGGTAGGGGTAGGGTAGGGAGGACAAAGTGCCACTAAATTTAATGGATTGATGCTAAAACTTTCCAAAAAACGGCACATTAGTTACGGGCCCATAATGTTGATCGATATTTGTTACGTGTTTGTCGGTGTCGATGGTGGTTGTGGGTTCATTGTTTCGCCATCTATATCCTTTTCCAGCGTTGCCTAATGTTTTTCTTTTTTTTTTTTATGCTACTGTTTTCTTCTCTTCACGCTCTATAGTTTTGGCGCCCGCGTGTGAAACGCGTCGTACATCACGTGGAGTAAAGTTTGGCGAGAACCGCACCCGTGCTTGTGTGTGCCGCCTGGATCTCGCCTGCAATGGGAATTGTTCGAACGTGAAGCAATCGACACATTCTTACGTAAACGGATGGAGTAAGAACCACGAACTACGACCGATTTATCGTGTGTTCGATTGTCTGGAAGCAGGCAAATAAACTTCGCAAGTGCTAATACAAATCTGCGAGAAGAAATCATTACACTGAGGAGAGCAACACAACCAAAATGGCAATTGAAGGAAAAAAGGAATGAAATGTGAAAATATGCAATAAGCAATTCCACAGCATCCGATATCACGCTAAATGAAAGTGGGAAACAGTGCAAACATGTAATTAAATGTTAAAAAATGAGCTGGTTTGTCAAGAAAATAGTGTCATCATGTGCGCTGTGCAAAGGTTCAGGAAGCAGAAAACCTTTCATGGTTCTTTGCGACTGGTGAAAATTGGGAAGGAAAGTGTGTAGTGCTAGTGAGCGCACAAAAAAAGGTATCAGAGAAAATTAATGATGTCTGGCGGCGAAAAACAAAGGCAGTGATTCAAAGGATTTTCGCTGTAAGTGTCCGGAAAGTGATCGGAAGGAATAAGAGTAAACAGTGCTTTGTGTTTCGGTGGTGGATGAAAGATGTGAACCGTGTTCGGTGAAGAGTCCCCAAGCTATTAAAGGTGCTGACAATACTTTCCATGGTCAGCCGTGTGGGTGGTCGCATGTGACAGTGTGTGTGTGTGAGAGAAAATATATCCTAGTGAGTGTTGATCATGTGACAAAGAAATAAATTGTAAATGTCATCCGAAAGTGAAGCTGATAGGAAATAGCCGATAAAAAACAAACGACGCCACAAAACCCGGCTCAAAGAGTTTGAGTCGCCTGCTGCTGTTTTGAGTGAGCTACGTCCGGCGTTGTGTTGTGTGTGTGTGTGTGTGTGTTTACTGCTCGTATGTATGAAGGATCAATTGCGTAAACGTGCAAGAATTTGTTTCGCGCCACGAGCTAGAAAGCAGAAAAGGTAGCGAGTGAAACGGTCTAAGGTGTTCGACATAAAGCTATTTTCAGAAAGTGGACAAGAACATTTCTACGATTCGTCGCTAGCCTGCAGCATTCCGGAGCAGTCATACCAACGTGTCCCATCGAGCCAAGCAAGGACCTTACAGGTGAGATCACTTTTACCTATATACCTACCATTCCTTCCATCCTCCATTGCTCGGTCTCCCATCGAACAGCATGTGTTTTCTGAAGTGCCAGGATTCGGGTGAGCAAGAGAAAGAAAAATCCATGCGAAACTAAAACAATACCGGAGCCACTGAGTCGACAAAATCATCCTCTAAACAAGCGTAGGAAAACGTCGCACCAAAAAAAAAAAGGCGTAATCGAAACAAACCGTGCTAAGGCCCGGTACTGGCGCCGGTGAAACTTTTGCTGGAATCTTTTTTGGACCATTTCACGCAAAGTCATACGCAAACAAAACTTGCCAAGAAGGGAAACCACTCACACATACAGTAGAGAGAGACAGAGGCGTTGGTGTGAAAGAATGACCCCCGTAGGGTGCTGTTGCGCGTCGGGTTGCGTTTGCCACCCGAGCGGAAAACGGTACACTCCCACACGGATCGTCCCTTATCGTGTCGGCTGTGGACAATTTTGAACGCGAGCCTCTGCACGGCACACGGCTAGCAGAGTTATACAGGGCGAAGAATAATAATCTGACCCCCTGAGGAGATACCACGGTTTCTCGTCTTATCACCTGAAGCCTATCGTACGCTTCTTCACACCTTTCAACTGTGTATGTGTGTGTGTGTGTCTATGTACCTTTTTGGATATTGTTTGTTGTATTGTTGGCCTTTTGCAATAACGTTTCTCTTAGCTCGCTTGCGTTAAAGCAAACTTACCGAGACCGTCAGAGATGAGAGCATAAAGCTCCAGTATTGGCCAAACGGTTTCCTAATGGACCCGAACCCCGGCATACACACACAGTAAGTGGGCCGCACGAGTGTCTCGCGTTGAGATTCAGATTGCATGCGAAAAAAAACACTTACATCCGGCTTTAGAGAACACATGCGAGATCGAGTACGAGACGATAAGAGGATAATGATATGGCGCAATAAAAATTAAGCTGTATTGACTTCCGAACCAACGCCAGACAGCCATAACGCCTTCTTTTCCGGGCTGCCATAAAGCGCAGCACACAGCCCGACAGATTATGTACGAAAATTGAGGCGAAAATCTTGTCAGTCTGCTTTGCTGTGGGTGGCAAATACTAGGAACAGATGCTTCGTACCTGATAACTTTATTGCCTTCATCCACCTGTGGACAAAAGGCAACAGTCTCGATATGTGTTTATTCTTCGAAATACAATCGAACAAGACCCCGAACGTTAGGCTGCCGTAGACGGTAGTGATGGTACTAGTGCAAACAGTCGACATGATTGACATTGCTGTTATCCCGCAAGGCACATACTACATCGATTCTTGATAGAACAAACTGATTTCACACCGTTTTCAAGTAACGGTGGAGATATCTCTGGTGTGTGTGTTTTGTGGAAATGCGTAGCTGCTACCCAAAATGGCTGCCTATGGAGCAATCATTGTCCAGTGAAAATGACCAACAAACGATTATGGTTGTTTGAGGAGCAGAGTGTCGTAAATGGAGCATCCGGGGCACTGAAAAGGGCCGTTGGAGAAGTGTTTGACCGTAATGTGTTTGTTGCTTGTTTCATACCGATTATAATATGTTCTATTGATGAGTTTCAGAGGGAACTCTCCTACCAGCCGTATCAATTGCTCAATTAATCCGTAAATGTGTGTGTTTTTACTGTGCAATTATTTTTAATCAAAGAGATAACATCTCTTTGATAGCTGTTTTGTAAATTAAATATTGAAACGGTAATTAAGTTTATTTTAAAAAAATATTTCTTGGCAAATGAGAAAATGTAATGGAACATTGGGAATATTATTGATGAAAGCATTGGTTTTCTCGTTCTACCTTATCAATTTTTCTTCGTGGTGACAACTTTCAAAGAATTATGTGTCCGGCATGACCAAGCAAATTAAGAAGAAAATTATCCGGAGTCATTTCATTCGGGCTTCACCACCACACCGACATTGGAAAGTCTAAGTGGGAAAATTAATCATTCTCGTCCATTTTGAAAAGATCCCAATTCCCAGATGTGAGCTCCACAGCAGAATTTTTGTAGAGTTCAATCTTCTATGATTTAATTTAGAAAAAATATTGGACAACTAGGAACTCATAAGGAAGATGTACAGATATACAAAAATGGAAAATTTTATCTTTAAATCGTCTTTAAAGCTCCTTTACTATTCCATATTCCAACAGCCTATCATAAATGTCTTTCTGAAACAAATTGCTTTTGGAGCAATTGAATAGAACCTTCAATAATGAACGTGTACAAACGAGAAACTGGAAGCCCATAAAAGATTTATGAACGTATTGCATAGGATTAGTCTGCCATGCCGATTGCTCTGATCGCTTCGTTCGCTTAGTTAAATGATTCCGTTCTACCACTATCCATAAATAAAGATGTATCATTAGCTAATTCACTGACTGACTCATAATAATGTATTGCAAATGAGCCGCACAGGATGCACCTGCTAGTAATAATTGCAACACCGGATGGTAGGACTTCATAAATAGATTCCGATTACCAAACAGTAGTCTGGCGTTATTGGAGGATAGCGCCGCAACCACGGACACTGATCGATGCCGATTTATGTGGCGCGGCTGGGTTGTGGCTGAATATCGTATAAATCATTTATTTATTAGCTTCTACTCCCGCAGTTGACCTTATCCTTCTGATCAGCCTTATCGTCTTACTAATAACGCGAACGTGTGCGGAACGCACTGATCCATTCAGTGATGTGTGGACATCTGATCTGACCAGCAAAAAGGAGGAGAATTGAAGCGAACGGTACGCTGGTAGCGTGTAACACATCCGTGAGTGTTGTTATGCTCATCCGCCACTATATTTCTACATTCTGTGGCTCGCAAGTCCCCGGACTGCACACGGAAACCGATGGCTGAGGATGTTTGTCGATTAAAGCTGCTACGATTAGAGTAATGGTTCAGAAGTCTCGTAATTCGATCTGTTTTCGCCGGCCCCCTGTCGGGATGTGGTGCCTTTCGGCAGCGTTTCAGACTACACGGTTCATCCACAAATCAATCCGTTACTCGGAGTCGGGCCGTGTTTCACGCCCGACTGCTTGGCGAAATGTCGGTGGAATGTTTTTCCATGTTGCTGAGTACGATCGTGGCGAGATATTTGTTTGGATTCCGGTACCGCAAGCAATCGTCGGTAACATCGGCTCGGACAGCGAACGGCTTCATCACAATATCCTCTACGATAAATCAACCCTCGGTTTCTACGCCCTTCCAGACCAGCAGACAACTGCAGTCCTTCCAGTTGCACAACTTTCAAGAACTACAACGGACACAGACAGCGGATACCACATCTGCAATAAACCGTTGATGCATCGTTGCCTGGAGAGAGGGGACTTCCTAGTTTTGTCTGAAACGTTTCTTCCTGCCGAACGTGCTGCTTTACTCAATGATGCAAACCTCGAACAGTCAGAGTTCGTTTATGTTCATCTTGGTTCCTTCTCGGCTTTCGTTGTACCGAGAACCAACGCACTGCTACATTGCATCTAACACGTTTGGAAAGGTACAGTGCAAGTACGGAATTTTCCTATGAAAAGCCATACAAACGAACCGGTCCGTGGAATGGGTAAGAGATAACCTACAGATCGATGTACGGTTGAGTTGGTTGTATCTAGGCAACAAAACCAGATAGTTACGAAAAACGGATTCCTTACCAACGTACCGAGCAACCATCGAAACGTACCGTAAGTTCTTTGAAAGTTTTGTACGTATCTCCAGCAACATAACTGCTTCTCTGCTTTCTCTTTCTGCAACGGTTGTTGCAACGTTGGTCGCTCGGATACAGCCGAAGGCTACCACACTCTGGTGCCGAGTGGTGTCCGAGTTTTCCGGCTGACTTGATTAGTATTGATTTTTGATGTCTTCCGATGGTGATAAAAGATGACCATGGGTTTTCCAGCTGTCAGCCGAACGCATACATCGCACGGTGCCCGGTCGCTTGCTTGTTCATTCTCGGACGACGCAGGAAACCCAACGGAAGGAGTCGACAATCAAACGGGTTTAATTAAATTGCTTGCCGGACTGTGTCCTGGGGTTTTGTGCCAAACACTCACGGGAATATGAGTAGATGGCAAAACACCCGACCAGTAGTGGATGGTCTAGTTCCGATGGTTCCTGTACACTGGGGACGGTAATCGATTTAATTTATTTATGTCACAAAAGGTGACGATTATTTGACGACAATGCGTTGCAGTAGCAGGTAGCACTGGGCACTAGCCGTGTGCACAGTGCCAACACACTGTCGGGAAGGTGAATATGCAAAAGACTTACAAGGCTTTGAATGCTGATATTAGTGTGTGTGTCTGTGATGAGAGAAGGAACAGCAGTAGTTTGGTTTAAATGCGAGATTCAAGGATCAATTTATTGGGCTGTTCATCCTGTGTAACGTACACCAACTATTAGGATAGTGTTAATTAGTGCCACTGCCAGCTTATCTGGCAATATCAAAATTGATTACTTTTAGATGTATCTAGCAGGAAGGAGGTTTTCCGCAACTGTTCACGCTGCAGAAAACACCACAACCCTGTTCAACATGCTCATGCCTAGTACCACACGCTCAAAGCTGCGTCAAGCCACCTGTTGGACAGCTTGTCGGGCAGAGCGTTTTATTGTTGTCTGTGCCAAAATTGTTGTCTGCGCCAAAAGTGCGCCCAAACACGTATGTTTCATTCGGTGTGGGCTAGCATTATGGTTTGAAGTGTTCTGCCCCAGCACCCTGAAGCGTGCAACATGACTTCAAAGCAAAACACAAACCTCCCGAAGGACTAAGTCAACAACGGTTTCGGTACAGTCGGAGCTGGATGTGATTTTGCGAACAACAAGACAGACATCTTGTGTGTTGAATATGAAGGGACTGAATGAAGAACACCCAAAAAAAAAAAAACGACAACCTTTTCTGCCTTGTGCATATATAATCCTCCGTCACACGAACGTGTGTTCCAAGAATGGACAGGCTGGTGGCGCAGTTTTCTAGCTTTCGTATGGCGAATAAATGAACTGCCGGTTCACTTCAAAGAGCGAACGGTCGGCGAAACATTTTACACCGTCCGGCGTCCGTTTCATCATAAAATTAAGTCATAAAGAAGGCAATATTTGGACCGACCATAAAAACAGGGACTGTTTCCTGTGGTCTTCTTCTAGCCTGATTGAGTCCTCATGCCCAGGTTCTACTGCTACGTTCTCACTTCTCAGTCGAAGTTCTCCCGGTAGCGTCCACATCGTTTGAAGGGTTGTATTTGCTAAAATAGGTCACCTAGTATAGTTTACGTGTACTGTGTTGTACAAACACTCAAACAACCGACCACCGATCGGTAATAAGTGTGAAAGAAAAAAAGGCTTCAAAGTGAGAGCAAAAAATGATAAAACACACCACGGTACACTATCGCTGTGATACTGGGAGGGCGAAACAAATTGCCTAATTTCTTACATTCCTTCAATCGCTACAGCACACGACGACGTGTTCTAACTTTTAACGCTGCTGCACCATACCGTGCTCAGAAATGACCTTTCACCAACGAAGCGAACGAAAACAGTCGTTCGCAAAACCGATCGATTGATAAGTTCGCCAGTATCCGCTGACAGGGAAAACAAATTATAACGGCTCGACGACTGCCCTGGGTCGACATTTTCGCACCGACCCAACCCGGTGTCCTATTCCTTGGATGTAAAAAAAAACTTCGAAAATAAATTGGTGATAAACAGCTTCTGGACAGCTGTTTACTACGTCCAGGCCAAGAACTTTGCCAGCCCCAGACCAATGCACAACAAATGTCTCCTTTTGCCTGTTTAGTGTGAGGCGATGTATCGTGGGCTGTGGTTTTTTTTTTACTACGTTTGTTTGTTTGTGTTTGCATCATTCTGCCTCTCAGTGGCTTAACCAAGATTATGTACACCTTGGACGTAGCTGAAGTGGTCACATTTATAGCCACCATCGTAAAAGTTGTGTAATGTTCCTTTGTGTCACCTGTTCGTTGCAGCTGCAGTTTTGCTGGGCTTGTTGTTTGCGAGGAGAGCACTTGATGGTGTGGCACTGCAGATGCATTTTATTGTTCGTTGTTGTAGCAAAATTTACTGTAGCTCTCCGGACGTGACTGACGAAAGCGGGAATGGTGAAAGCAACTCTGGCAGTGTGGCCTTTGTTGCGATAAAGCATCGCAATTTGTAGTCATGGTGAGTTTTGTATGTCAGGAACGCTTGCCTGGCAGAGTGGATAATTCAGCGCTTCGGGATAAAATTGGAGCGTTACTTAAGTTTATAGTCTAGTGACATACATACACTGGGAATTTGGCACATATAAGCTGTTTTGTGTTGGTGAAATTTTTGTTCAAAAGAATGTCATCGCAATCTTCCGTTTAGTTTTGTTGATTACATTGGAATTAGAAATGACGTGAGAAAGCAATAAAAACTTGCAATTTTCAAACGCCGCAAAGTATGCAATCCGCACTAAGTTAATATAATTCGAATAAAAATATTTGGCAACAAATAACATCCGTAAAACGGTTCTGATTTATCTAGAAGCTGATTAACACATTCTTCCTTTAATGTGACATTTTTCCCACATCGCTCTATGGCGTAACATCATGTACTTACTCCTAGCAAGATTCTTAATAAGGCTCATTCTTTGAAAATTCCGCTTGAAATTACATTTTTTCTGATCCTGTTGTGATGGATGCCGCAAACAATTTCACCAGTGTGCCAGTGTGCGAAAAGGCAGGCCTTGTTATCTAATGAAATTCCTACAAACGTGACACAAACAATGCTTTCCATGATGCTCGATGGTGAGCTTGTTGTTAATATGCCCACGAGCGGTCCCGCTAGCATTGGGCGTATTTATTTATTGACTTTTCCATCAATGTCATCACCGTCACTCCACTGTCACAGCACTGCCGTGTCGTCCGCTTCCGCCCGAGAGTATTTATGAGTGCATAATTTGTATCTACGCTACGGGCTGTGGTCTGGTGCTCAGCGTACGCACTCACCCATGTCCTTTTGTGTGATATCTTAATTAGTTTTTGCGCTTGCAGGAATCAAGCTGTCTAGATAGAGGAGGAAAATTAAATTTTCTCTGCTCCACGTGATGCATCATCCGCACCATACGCGAATACTAATATTAGCGTGGCGGAGGGTGAATGAGCGAGACTGCTGTGCGTTAAGTGAAGAGCGCTAGCAGCAAAAAACCGTGCCGTACATTCAATTAGCAGCTGTTGGAAGCGATGCGCTTCTATTGCTTGTGCGTTTCGCGCTGCAGTTTGGAGATTTACTGGCCTACACCGGATCATCATCCTCCTGTACGGCAACACGAATATCGAGGTTGGAGACGCTCGTTGAATAATTGAACGTACCCGGAAGCGCAAACACTGCTCAATGGACCTGTCAACGATGCGTATCGGCTGGACGGACGTGTAGGGTTTTCCGATGATGGACGACTGTGTGAAGTGTTGAAGTGATTCGAATCACCACCAACAGGAAGGAAGGCAGATTGACTCGGGTTTCGATGGGAAATTGAATTCTCGTCAGAAGTCATCCAGGTGGACGGTTGATTCTCTGTCGCATTGAGGTGATTGCTCGCTACCGCTCAAAATTTCTCATACGATTCGAAAAATGCAGGCAGTATTGCCACAGGGAATGCGTATGCTCGTGTTTTTGGGTACCCTTTCGAAAAACGATTCCAGAAAAAATTAAGGGGCTTAATTTGGAAGTAGAGTTGATGGTAAAATCTAGCTCAAATAATAATTGAATGATTTCGAGGGCAAAAATCAATCACAATTTCGGCTTATATCGACTCGACCTATTCTACTATCGATTTGTCAATTGATAGGAGTGACATTGAGTTCCAACCAATCGCAAGTTGAAGCTGCTATAACTCCAAACATACACTCATCTTGTGACAAACTTCCTTTGTTTTTTTTTTTGCTTCTGTTTGACTGTCTGTTTCGCGGGATTTCATGGCAAAGTTCAAATTTTAAAGTATCCGTTGCATTTTATATGAAAAAAAGCTGCATCAGTCTTGATAACCAACATCGAAAAGCACCGAATCGAAATTAGATTATGCGCATGAACTCCACCACTCACGTTTCGCTCTTCAAATCGACTGGATTTCCTGGAATGGACAGACATTGATATCGCAAAACGTGAGCAGAGTTTTAAACGTGATTTTCCGTTGAGCATCACATAGGTTGAGGAACACGACGGAAGGTTTTTGTGTATAATTTTCATTTGATGAACATACCTCATGCGCTCTAGTCTTTCTTCCGATGTAGCGAGGCAGTGTTAGAAGGATCACTTTCAATCCTAGCACGCTTACAAATCGCTACAATTCAAACTAATGAACAAACAATTAGCTAATGACGCGGCTGTATCGACGTTAATTACATTAGTTAACAGTTCTTTCAGTTTGGAAGAAAGAGGGCGACGACTATATGAAACTAAGAATGTGTTGATCATAACTGAAATGGGGAAAAGCTTGGAAAAATTAACACAACTTAATGTCCTGTAACACGACTTTACAAATCACTTGTTACTTAATTACAAACTTGTTAAATTTCATCCAAACAATTGATTAAAACAAATACATCTACGTCACCAATCAGCAGTCCTATTTCAAGCATCACAAGTTCTCGGCAATCGTGCTTCGTCAGAACCTTCTCACTTATGTTGACAGGCTTATCGCAAAGGGAAACTACATTCCAGGAACCCATTAACTCTTAACATACGCAAGAAGCCGGAGCGGACTGATATCGAATCGGAACGAAAAGTGAAAAGTAAAAGACTTTACGCATCAGGAAATTTCCAATCTCGCCTTTTCCCACGCTCGAATGCCAAAGAGCTGAGTAGGCCCGCATCAGCTCAGCCGTGGAGTTGTTGTTAGAAGGGAAGAGGTTTAGATTATGCAGTCATCACAGAACTCCGGTGACGAACCATCCGGAAGAAGAACAGACGTTTCTCGCTCCAAGAGCACCACACATTCGCACGCACCCGCCCTATAGGTTTGGGCCGGGCCTTGGCAACATCAACGATGCTGGTGGGTACGGGCATCCGTCAGGCATTAAGCACACGAACACACATGGGGTCGATGTTTATGGGAACAGCAACATCGTTGTAGCACGCGCCGGGATGGCTTGTCGCTGTAGGGATGTACAGGGTTGCAGCATGTTGCGGGTCCTGTCTGTACGATTGGCAACATTTACAGCATGTACGCTGGTATGCTATGTGTGTGTGTGTGTGTGAGTATGTTGAATTTGGAGCAGCATGCTCTCCGACCGCAATCGATTCAGGCGGCTACGACAGATCCATGAACAGGCAAGTATCCTGCTGGGTGTGGCGAACAACGTAGATAAAGCGATTACATCGGGAACTCGGACGCATAAATGCACGAGCACACATGGTTGTACGCAGAAGAGAGCAACTCCACCGAAGATCGAAGCAGCTGTGCTGGAGGCCGTTTACCTGCTAAGGGATTCATATTTCAATGGTCCCAGCTGCGCTCGAGGGTTCCACGTTAAGCTCCTTACGGGAATGGGGGAAACCACTCATCCACGCAGGATCCGGAAAGTGTTGTGTTGCACTGGGAGTCATTAGATTAGTGTTTGCTCGCTGGTTCCGATGTCAATCAACGCCGGAGTTGAAAGGTGGAGGCGGTAGGTTCACAAAAATATTGCTATCGTAATGGGTGTTGGTTGTTTCGGGGGTCTGCTCTAATGCCAGTCCATCATCATAATCATCCTAACGATGAGCATCATCATCGAAATGGGATTTGAGCGCTGCGCGTGAGCGGCTGGCATGATGGGAAGTGTGGAAAATTAGAGCTTGGGCCACAGGAGCCTTTTGTGAGGTTTTGTCGTAGTTTTTACCTACTCTTATTTCCAACGAACGATGTTTGCTCGGAAGCATTAAAACACAACATCATTACCGCCGATACAGTGGCTCTCCTATCCCCCAACGCAACGACCTGAAGTGCTCGTCACACGCAAAGTTGTCGCGGGTTGGAGCCAGTCAATCGATCGTGATTTATTTGCACGTGTCATTGGACGGGATGTGATTTAGTTGCCGATTGATGGAACCATCCTGCGTATAATACAGCCGCGGAGCAATTGTTTCCATTTCCGTGAGCAAATTAATTACTTTGTCAACAGTTGCGAATGCGCATTAATTGCATGGGACGAGAGTGTTCTGCTGATTGAGTGCGATTTTTGTGCATACAAAATCAGTCACCTTTTGTAAGGGCTGTTTGCTCAAGAAACGTTTGAATGGTTATCTGATATGGTGCATTCATTACTGATCGCACAACAACATGATGATGAATGAGTTGCTGTTTGTTTGGTTTGACAAGTATTTGAACGATAATTAAAATTAAATTTCCAACAATTCTGCGACGTCTTTATTATGTGAGATGTAAAAACAGTCGTAATAATTTTGACATGAAATTCATTAATCACATTTGTGAAGGAAACGCATGGTTGTTCACAGTCATTAAGGAAAGCTGATGTGAAATAAGGACGCCTGGTGAATAGAAACGAAATATTTTGTTCTATAGAGAAAATACATTCAATAGAACAAAATACAGATACATAAATATTCGTAAGGTAGAATTAACATTTTAGCATCATCTTTTTTTTTGTAACAATTCAAACTGACTTACACGTTCACCACTGCATACATTGCAAGAAAAGCTCATGGCATAACTTATTTGATTCTTTTAAAACATTTCATTCGCGTTCATATTATCTGTGCTTAACCGCTTATGAAACCCCCAGCACCATCAAACGCTTGAAATTGGAAATGAAGTTCAATACATCTTTCTTATGGAAATGACTGTGTAAAAAAAGATTCAATTTCCTGTCCATGTGTCGATGATCTACAATGGCAAAATATACCTTTGCCTGAAACGATGTTTTATCCATCACTCAGCAATTGGACTCATTTCGCTTTCATTCATTCTGGCAGCTATTTTTGAAACGCTTCAGACACGTGAGCGGTGTCGAAATTTGCATAAATCATGCTGGAAAGCGCAATTTCCAAAAACCTTCATAAGGTATACGAATAAGGAACTCGACGAGCGTTTTTTGTCAGTATAAGACGAGATACTATCGCCAGAACCATCGTACTCGGTCAAGGAAGAGAAGCGGGTTTCGAGGCGGACAAAAAGCGGAAGTAAAGCAAACATTCGCAAACGAGCAATTGAAATGCAATGTGAAAGCAACAACAACAACAAGGATCAGCCTCACAAGAGAAGGAATGAATATGGACGGTTTGTTTGGTGGCAGATACATTACGCTCAGTTGGTTTTCAAAAAAGGGCCTCCGTATACGAGCGGTAAAAAAGCGATCTGTGATGTGGTGCTCCCATGCTCGCGCATTTGAAGCTACCCGCGGAGGTAGAACCGTGTGTTTTGCGTTTTCTTTTGATGTTAAAGGCCTGATCTAAAAAAGGTATTCCAACAAAAAGAAGGATATCATAAGAGTGAAAACATAGAATTCCGCTACATTCCGAATGAATGAGAGTAAAAATACGGTTTTGCAGTTCGACTAAAAAAAAAACAGAAATCGTTCTCCAAATAGTGAGTGCATGCAAGAAACTTATTGCTTCTACAGTAATTTTTTTGTATAACCAAATGATTGCTCAGAAAAAAAATAATTTAGCAACTGTGTCTCACTAAATAATAAATAGCTCAATGGAGGCGCCTGGTCTTTTTCAATTGTCTCCTGTTTCTTAAACAACAAAAAATGACTGACTGAAACTCAATTGACCAAAACCTGTATCAAATCATTATATCTCAGCGACGAAGCACAAGAGTCATAAGCCACCAAACTCTCGTTTGCTGAAGCCATAAGGCAGAGGTTTTTCCAGATCGTTACCATTGCATTTCGCTTCCGAAAGGCTTTTGTACGTTTTAAAATAATCATTGAACTTTACCGTGAGTCTCCCCATCTCAAGCTCCTTTTCTGCACTCTAGTACTTTGAGTAAATTTGGTAGAAAGAACAACACAGTCTAACATAATAGATCGAAAAAGTAAAACATTGAAATGGGAAAAGGGAACAAAAAAACTTGGCCGAAAAACCAAACCAACATAGGAGCAGGTTTTTCAGCTCATTGCTTCATGTGAAAACTGTAGACCTTTCTTTTAGTCCTAAACCACAGACATAAAGAGCCAAAACGAGTACCTTCGGTGAATAGAGTCACTTAGAGTGTACGAGGGGTTTGGCTAGTTCTGTTTTTACTACACTTTTTCTGTAGAATTGTCTATTTTCGGTCAAAAATTTGTCGAAATTTGTTAAGCAATCGTAAGGCAGGGTAATTGTATGGCAGCAAAATGAGAGCAAAACGAACAAAAATTAAAGCCAACGCTTAACAGCATCGAATCTGTTGATCCTTTCGGAAAGATTTTTGGGAATTTTCTTTTTTGGCCCAAAGTTTCCTTCACTGACTTTCACAGTATGTTACCGGATGGTGCTGCTTCGAAGGAAACTTTCTACAGTTCCACGTTCTCGAATCTGGTTCCACCAAGCACATACTTTAAAGAAACCCTTTTTCGCTTTTAACATGGTTGAATTTCATGAAACGTCCCTGTTCGTGAGAGCATACGGAGGAAAACTCTTGCGTAACACGGACGGGCGCTGAGTTCATGCAATCTGGTTTACTCTATATATATTCCCTTTGGCAAGTGTTCACAGATGGTGCGTTTGTAGGGAAAGAGCATAATCGCGAAGTGACACGTATTCAGTGCTGCCGCTTTTTCTACGTCCTGTGCGCGTACCGACTATCACAAAAGGATTGTGCAGAATCGGAACCGACGGGTTATCTGGAAAAAAATGGAAGGACAAATGGAATGCCGGTGAGCGTGTGAGTGGGAAGTTTTTCGCGGTAATTTAGATTCTAATGCGACGGTCCGATCTTTGCGTATCTGCATAGGGCAGTTTTTGCTATCACGATATTCACTTTGTGGCTTGAGAAGTGTGTGTGAGAACCATTCGTACTGACACGTACCAACGATAAAGTATTGTGGTGATTAAGAAAGGCTAGTAATGAAAGCAGATGAACAATATTTTAAATAAATAATCCAAAAGCTGGGATAATCGTTCGGTCGTTGTGAAGAGCTTTTAAAATTCAGATAAGGATTAAATGAAAAATGCTATGATTTTTTTTTATTTTGTTTTTATTTTTATAATAAAACGACATGCAAGCTAAATCGTACTTAGAAACTTAAAATATCGTTTACATTTTTACTCGAGATTTAGTATCGCTATAACAAACGTAAAGCTTCGATTTGATCCACTACCACCAGTGCCGAAACGTTTGCCATCGCTTAGAAACTGACGGATCACGTAAAACAGATTTGAATATTGATTCAATATATTCCACTCACGTTGCATTGCAGCACTAAGCTCTCGGTGAGGCTCTTGTGCACTGTACTTGTGGGAAAAAAGATGATACATTGTACCCGAACATGTGCATGGTTGGGCTATGGATGCCTCCTGCATTACAGTTTTTGTATTGCATCCAGCAGTATTTTTCTCATCCATTTTTTTCCATTTGCTTTATATCCCTGAATCCTGATTCCAATCGCAATGGAACATTTTCCATCCAGCAAAATAAGAACGAAATGTGAAACGAAAAATAAAAAACAATACTGAAATGACATGTAAACGCTTTTGCATGACTGAAACGCCTACCTTTAAGCGATTACAAAGCTCCCCTGTATTACTACTCGGAAAGCAGGTTGTCTATTCCTGTCCGGAGGTTTCCCTGTGTTTTGATCGCTCTCTCTCTCTCTCTCTTTCTCTCTTTTTCGCTTTCTCTCAGCTCCTGTGCGGAGTTGAGAAATAATGGGTTGGATTAAAAAACCATCCATAAATTTCATTTTGTAATATTTTCGCCCTAGGGCACTTTTTTCGTTTTCCATTCTCTGCCTCGGCTAATAAAACAGACAATTTTTATAAAAGAATAGAGTTTTTATCAAGATGTACGCAAGAGGAACATCTAACAGCTCGAAAAAAAGGACGTCTAACAACGAACGATTCACATTCGTTTGATGGGAATCGTAACTTCGTAATAGTTGGCTTCTACACTTCTACAGTCCCATATACTGGGTGGTATTTTTTTTTTTGTTGGCCATCCTCCCACCGAGGGCAAGTGAGCAGTAGTGACCTGACCGGGAATGGAATTGCAGTCACAGATGGTGTTTTTGGTGTGTGTGCGATAGGATAGGAGAAAGCCATAAAAACCCGTGTCGAACTGCAATGTCGTGCTGCGTTTTAGGTCGCATTTGGCAAATGTAATTTCCTCTCCGTAAACCGAATGTGTGCTGGAGTGATGTACGGTAGTTCAAACTACTATGCACGGCCAGTCCAGATTTGATTGTAGTTTTCTTTCAACATTTCATACAACTCTCGAACCACAACCCACACAAAAAAATAAACCGAGCCTTTATAGGAGTACACACATTGGGCGAGCGTAATTTTTACGACCGTTTGATAGGTTTTTTTCGTTTGTTCCGATTTGATATCCTTCGGTCACTTGGAGGAGTGTGTTGTTTTTCTCTGGTTTGATTTGGGACAAGGCAGATCTCACTTACACGTTCTGATCCTCACTTTAGTACGTACTTTGAAACTCGAATCGAACAGCTCGGATACGGCATTGAAATGTGACATTCCTCGTCGAGTCCGTCCGCTTGTCACGCTGGCAACAAAACCACCAACCACCAAGCTGCAGCTTCTGAGCTGCAAGTTGTCATGAAAAGTGTCATGACCGTAACTATCACATCGGTTTCTAAAAACGCTGAATCGCACAACATTCGTGAGCTGGTAGTGTGTGGGAGAAGATTTTTTTTTGCCGTCGTTACCACTCGCCATTCGCTTTTTCTCGTCGCGCAAACTGTCATAAATATGCAGCAGATCCGAGAGACCGGAACCGGTTGGCTTTCCGATAGCGATGAACGCCGCTGCTGTGCTGTGCCTTCCGCCAGCGAATACACAAATGCTGACCTACACTATTTGTACATACGGTTGTTTCTTTTGCGGTTGCTTTCTGGCGCACACTGTCGAAACTAGCGGTGTACGACTGCATCCATTGCGAACAACATCAACCTTCCGGAACGGACTCGAAATAAAAGAAAAAAATGCTAGTCGAGAGTTTCATCTCACCCTTTATTGGATTGTCGGTTGCTCATTTTCGGTTTTCGTTGACAGCAGCAAGATTCTTGCTTTGCAGCATTTTGATTGAGATTGCATTTCTGGTTAGTAGTTTTCGGGATCGGCACCCAAGAAATCGTTCTTGGGGTATGATGTCTCACGTCTAATGGTGCTTGATCGATCGGCGCTTCAATCCAACAGTTTGATACTATCAGCAGTTTCCGAACCGTAGCTTGTAATTGGAAGGTTTCCGATTGCTTCGGTACACAATTTGGCAGTTGTTTATGAGGCGAAAGTATTGATTTAATGCAACGATAGTGTGTAGAGATCGTATCGTTGCGGTTCTGTTGCGTTACGATAGATGTTAGTTAAGAAGCTGGAACATGCTTTCTCCGATGCTGAATAGGTATGGACGCTGTTGGGGTTTCTTCAATGATTATGATCGACTGTGTTTTTTGGTTCATTTTCAAATATGAATGGCATCTTTCGTTTCTCAAATTCTATGCGAGGATGAAGTTGAGGTAACAATGATTTTTCATCCGGATTAGTGGCATTCAGATTTCGTAATTCTATTGATTTATGTGACTAAAATTGGGAGCTTCTACTCACATACAACATTTTAAATCATTCAGGAATAAATTAATTCAAATCTGATTTTAAATGATAATCATAGCATTGAACGCTTGTGTTCCCTTAGCTATTTAAAATGTAATACTCTGAACATCACTTCAACGCACGATTTCCAGAGAAGCTTTAAAGAATAAGAGGAATTTTATGTTGAACAATAATTTTTTTTTTAATTTCAATCTCTTAAACTCTAAATAAAATGGTTTGGTTCTACCACACATACTTTTCAAAGGATTTTTTAAAGTTTTAACACATATTTCTTAAAGAGTTCTACCAATATTCAATTACATTTTACAAAATCAAGAACCATTAATCTCCCACCACACTAAACTACTTGTACGAATATTCTCCCACTCATGCACCATTTGACCTGTTCGATGGCAAGTCTCGGCACCGCTTGATCGAAGTAAAACACCGCGACCAGTCAACCGAAAATCCTTCATCACGGACACTTTATTGATGATTCATTTCCGCCAAATTAAGCTGATGCTTGAGCCTCAAAATACCACGCAACCACCCGCCAAAGACCTGGTCCACGCCTAAGCGCACGCACAACAATATCGCTGCAAAAACAGACCGCTCCAAATGAGGCTTCGAAATGAGGTGGCGTTGAAGGTGACGGAGCATTCATTGAACGAACCGGAGCGGTTTTCTTTCGGCTCCTTCGACAGCAGCGACAGCAAGACGCACGGGCTACGGTACTGGCGGTGTAGTTAAGCCTGACCTTTCGCATGAAACGAGGCACCACAAGGACTCGGAAAATTTGCTTCATTTGCACACGATAAGACTCGTGTCGGGCAGGTGAACCGCGAGCGAACGTGCTCGAACGATAATGAAGCTTTGGGAAGGATACGCGATCCCAATCGCGTGGATGGGAAGGAAGTGGGATGATGGTGGGCGGGTTATCGCCGGTGTCCACCCATTGGCTATTGCCCATTCCGTACCATGCTGTAGCAAATGGTTCTCGAAGCATAACAACCTCCCACCCAGGCTGTTTTTCCGCCCGTTCGCCCATTTGCCTGTTTGCCTTCTTTGAAGGGTTCTTCCCTTTTTCCTTCTGCTTCTTGAACTAGATTATCGAACCAACCGGTCGGTGGGGCGGAACGGAGCCACGGGACCTTCACCCACCAAGAAAACGAAGCACGTCGCAACACTCGAGAATCCGGCGAGGCGTCTTGCTACACCCGTGGTAATGGATTTCGTTACCGAAGCAGTAGAGCACTTGGTCGACAAAGGACCGGCCACAGTGGGGAGTTGTGGAGAAGAGAAAGAAGAGGAGAGTTTGCAGCTGTCCAAACGAACAAGCACGCCGAAGTGTGTTTGTGAGCGAAAATTGGGTACGAAATTGAGCTATCCTCCAGAAATGATTGACCGTTCGTTCGCAGTTTTGCCAGCGTGTGTATCGGCCAGCCCTGCCAACCTTGTCGAACTGTGCAAGCGGAACACGCACGAGAGTGTGCCGGATGGCCGTGGGCTGAAGTTTGGGACCAATTTCACTCTCAATATTCGACCCATTTGTAGTTATGTTTGTTATGCAATCAGAAACGAGTTTACAACTACGTACGTGTGCGCTGGGCGGGCGATTGGGTGTTGCTGAGGGATGGAGTTTTGGAGAAACGCCTTTGCCTAGGAACTTTGTGGTTATGATGAGCGAATGTTGGTACCATTGCAGTCCTTTGTTGTTTACTAGCCGGCTCGATGTTTTGTGTGATGCGAGATTACAGCACGTGCGACAGAAAGGTCCCAAGGTGTAGCGTGTGTGTAATGCATTGGGTACTGTGCTAAGTGAGAACCTTATTCGTAGCAGGAATTTACCAGCTACATAATTGAATACAATTTTAATAAATTGTAACCTAAGTTTGTATTTGAATGAGTTGGTTGACAAAACTAAATTGAGTCTAATTATTTGCAGAATAAATTTACAAACCGCAATACAGACTTTTTGGAGCTGTTGTGCAGGAATAAGTTGAATCTTTGCTCGGTGAACATCTTTCAAGAACTGATGTTACTTCAAGCTCTTCTTCAAGTGACTGTCGATAATTTCAGAGCATCGTTGAGGTTGGGAAGAATCTTCGTTGCTGATATTATGAGTGCTATTGTTGAAGTAGTGTTTTGATGATCAGGTGCAAGTCTTGTATTGGTACTGCCAGGACTTCAACCTTTTATACACGTGTTTTAAGGTAGCTTCGGTAGCTTGATTGGTACATTGGAAGAGTAACTTAACTTCAGACTTTAAAAACTTAAGTTTGACTTTAAAATGGAAGAACCAATGTCTTTTAAGGTATTGTTATTCTTCTTTATTATCTGTCTTTATTTATATCTATTGCACTACCGGTATAAAAAAGTAACCAATCTTTTTGTACAAATAATTTCTACAGAAAGTTTGTTTTGGAAGAATCCGCATTATAATCACATAAACGTCAACGTGTACTTAAAATATGCAAACAATACATTTGTTTCTTGAGAGGTTGTTAAAACATAAAATGGTTATTGAACAATTTTGATCAATAAGTCAAGAGTAAGTCTCAAGATCTGATTTATTATAGATTACTTAATCTTTAATCGTTAGTCAGGATACAGTGAATTTTTTATAAAGTTTTTCATACTAACATACACATTAAAATGCTGCGTTAAATTACATGATTTTTGGTCAATGTTCTGAAGCTACCATAACCATCTCTTACACTTTCTGTAAGATAGACAAATTATTACCAATTTGTCGAGCGTCGGTGGCGAACACTCATCCACTCATGCATCATCACGTTCATTTTTTACGCTCATACCCTCACAGCCCACCAGCTAGCGCATACTTGCTTTTCATCAATAGCCCATAGCTTATAATTGCTCCGATGGTCGACGATGCGTCCCAATCGGCTTCCGGGAAGGACTGTTTCATTCCTGTGTGACTGAGCTTTAGTAGTGTGGGTATGCTTGTGTGTGTGTGTGTTTGATGTTCACTGTTTGTCTTGTACACGTTTCTACCACGAACGAAATCCTTCCCGGAAGTGATAAAAAAAAAACGGTGAAAGCAAAACGAGAACAAAGCCAATCGGTCGGTATCGGTGGCCAGTTTCCATGTCTGAAGAACGGATAGCGGAAAGGAAGGCAGAGAATAGCAGTTTTCTCATTATCGGTAAAAGTTTTAATAAATGTTTCCATCACGGCAGCGGTGCTGGAGCGTCCGGAAAAATGGTGCCATCAGAATATCAATGGCATTTATCGATCCACCCCCTCTTCCCGAACGCTGGTATTTATTCCCGTGGACTACTTGTAAGCGGTATTTCCCTTGAAACCACGGCGGTTGGAGGATGCCTTTTTTTTGTGTACATTAACATCACAACAAAATCTGGGAGAATTGCTGAAGGGGAAAAACTTTACGTTCCGTTCGGTTAGTGATTCTTCATATTCCATGTTTATTAGATTCGTGTGCATGTTTGTTTGGCGCTTTTGAAAGTTTTATCACGTCATTCTATGCTATTTCCATAATTTAGTAATCTTTAAATATATTTAATACTTTACTCGTTACGATTTAATCACTTTCGCCTAAAGTTAGACTATTTTAAAATCATTCTTTTCATCTTTTAGAGAACGTTATATAAATGTTAACACAACTAAGTGAATGTAAAAAAACCGTCCACCATTAAATTTAAATCTTTTCTCGTAATAGCATCTGTGCAGATGCCGACGGATATGCCACATACGGTCCTGAGTATGTCTATCGCAAAAGCGTTTCAAAATGACTTTTGCCTCGAGCATTTCCAACGGGTTACATCATCATCCTTCCCAACAAAAACCAAGCAAAATTCCCGAAAGGAAGCTTTTTACTTTCCTTCCATCCCAAGTGCTTCAATCCTTCCCGCACGTTGCATTTGAACGGAAGCTCTGACACACAGTTGAACATTAGCCTGCGTCCAAGGTGCATTCGTCTGATAGGAAGAGTGTTGTGTGCGTTTTTCTTCCGCAAGCGTTCCGTATCATGCGGGCGAAGTAACTGAGAAAAGCTGTCTTTAGCTCTTTTTTTAACCCTCGGGGTCCGTTTTGACTTTATTTTATTTTTCAATCCTTCGTTGCTTTACCCCGAATGTTTGTGTCTTCTTCGTAAATGTATCTTCAGACGTTTAACAGCAATGGATGCTTGCGGAACAGAAACGAAATGGTTCAGTACACTATGTTTTGCTGTTATCAGTATTTTTGTACCTCTTTTTCCGTTCGATAAAATACTTTTGCAAACTCTACACATTTTTCCATCCTCACTGATCCAACAGAATGCAAAAAGAAACGAACCGAGCACGAAACTTTGTGCGAATGTTTATTTTTAGTTTTTATCATTGACTTCCACCATCCAGCCATTTTGATTGCATTACGATCTTTCGCACCGTAAATCCTGTTTGCCTCAGCATCGGGCCAACCCTTGTAAGCCGTGGTGGAATGATCAATGTATGCAAAATGGCAAAGGCAAAGCTTCAAGGCAACGGAAATACTGAACCATTCGCTATCGATGTGCGGTGCCCGGGAATTGGATTCAGGAAAAACATCTTCACCCGAGGGAGTGAACCCAAAAAGGATTCCAAATGGATCTTTGTCGCTTTACGTTTCGAGTTTACGGTTTACGGTGTGCAGGTTGAAGATTGATTTCAATTGGGGTTAGTAGTAGAAACATTTTTGCCTTTGTGATTTGTTTTTACTCAAATGACATCACAATGAGAATTTAATCAGTACACTTATTACGTTTCTTTTTTGCTATAAACTGTTTTAAGATAAGATATATGATTTTGTAGTATTTTTAATTTTTTTTAGTTAGTAAGGACACAGAAAAGCAAGTCTTTTTTAGCACTTTCTTTTTTTATATTTATTTTATTGCAAAGAATATCGATCGTAAATTCATATTTTCTCTTGCGTGACATTAGCTAATGAAAATTTTTGCCCTTTTAAAAACATTATAAACAACCTTCTTTTTTCTTGCAATTGTATTCGATTTTTTTATAAACGTCTCCACGTCCAGCCCAAATTAAATGACTAACTACAAAATTTATTGACACTAACCCCACAGCTGCAAATCCTTTCATAATGGCCGAACGTAACTGCAAGCTGCCAAAAAACTTTGTAAGCCAAATTATTGCTACGCCTTTTTTGTGTGTGTGTGTGTCTGTATGCAAATCGTTTGCAAGGTACTTTTTGTTACGTATGCACCAAAAAGCTAGTTTGCGTTACACTAGAATAATTCGGTCGGTAAAAGTTTAGCACCATTTACCTGCCCGGCATTGGTGACGGTGAATAACGTGTGCAGCGCGTTAGTTCACCGACTAGTTTACGCTGCTCACAAAACTGCGGTGACGATTTCTGACGCCATCCAAAAGTGTTTACAAACCATACCGAAGCTACAGGGGAGTGCTTTCGCAAAACACCGTACGGTCGTTATCCCGCTCCGTTCCGTCGCTGCACGGGCGCTGACAAGGAAGGTAGCCAAGGCAAAAACAAAAGACCAGAGGAGAGTTTTAAAGCGGTGACATGACTTTTTGTTGCTGTGCAAGCGTGCCTTTTTGTTCTCCGACATCACATCAATTTGTGCTTTTTTTTTTGTTTGTTTGCAAAAGTTGCGATGAGCATTGTTGGTTAGTTTCTTGTTTGGTACTGCCCCCGAGTCATCACAGGCGGTGAAAACGCTGGTGAATGCTGCTGTGCGTCGACACATCTCGTTGCTCTATCTTCAAACACTGCCGTGTTGCGTAAATAACTACTCCGTCAGCCTTGTCACCAGGGATGGCTTTTCTTTTTGGGGGGTTTCCAAACGCCCTTAGGTAACGTAGCACACATCTTTTGAAACTGGTTTATTTAAAAAAGTTGGTTTAATTAGGCAAAGGCTTAGTAAGCAATGTGGTAATAAACAATAACAGGGCTGTAAAACATAACAAGTTCAGTATTTTATTATGTTTAACGTACATAAATGTCAGATAATTGAAAGCTTCGTTGAATCCAAGCTCTTTTTGCTGTTAAAGTAACTGCCTGAATTACATAATTGAGCAATCTTTTTAGTGCTGCCCCATGGCTTGAATTAATAAAGGGGTTTTACACATAGCATATCTTCAAAGACTTTTGAATCTGGCTCAAGGCGCCTTCCCTATAAATTATGCAAGCTGATATTCAACGGCTTGGTGGAGCAACTGGATGCTTCGACTCCTTTGGGGTTTGTGGTTTGTGGATTCCGATTATGGGAATGATGAGAGTGTACGGTAGCTTATATATATTTTTCAATCGCAATTATGACTTTTACAGCATATGCATATGAACATGGTTGGTACCAGTATTATTCAACGATTTTATCTTTTGAATCGGCAAGAGCGTATGAAACACTGAAAGGCGTATGAGGCGTTTCAAAAGATCAATTTTTGATAGATTGGCGGTAAAGATTTGTAAGAAATCAATTGCTTCACGAGGATAATACTTAAAGATGCAATAAGGGTGTGCAATACTATTATACAAAGGAAGAGAGAGAGAGAGAGAGAGAGAGAGAGAGAGGAATAAATTTTAAATGTTTTTACTAACAGTCATTTTAAATTGATCAATTACTAATAACTTGCCATATTGTTTTGTATAATTGTTTCTTCTTTTTTAAATCTGGGTAACCACAGTAGTGTTAGTTTTAGGACTCTAAAAACACGAAGATACATTCCCAGAAATGAATCAAAATCGGCCATCAGATGGCCGAACTTACCTAAGGTCGTTAAACAAAGAAGAAGCATAATAAGGCATTGATCGTTTCTATCCGAATTTTATTGGGACTTGATCCGAGTCGAACTTGACAGCGACTTCATCCGATACGCTTTCGATAGGTTTCTTTATCTAATTTGGTTTGGAAAAGATGAAAGGTGATATGTACAAAAACAAAATTAAATAAAAAAAAAATGTTGCTGAAATTTTTTGTTATGGGATATCAAATGCAAGTTTGGGCCGCGGTTTGAAATACGGGTGATCCCATATCGATATCGTAAAACATAATTGGCGTAGCCATGAGACTACAGGGAACGTTCGGATTCGGGTTCAAAGCTACGAATTCCAATTAAAATTGGGATTCGATGATGCGAATCTTTTTTGGAATCGCTTTTCCCAGCACAAAACCGCAGATATTCCTCCAGGCTCTCTCAGGCCGACTTTTTGGTGCTTTAAGTTTTCAGTTTGCACCCATTCTACTGAAGTACCATGTCTGCAGTGAGCTGTGATGGAATCTGTATTTTATCTCATCAGGTGGAAGTTGTATTGTTATACCCTCTTACTTTATTGTTATTCTCATTGCAACCTTGGAACTTTTTGTTTACTCTTAGCTAGAACTGCTTTTCATGTCTAGTTAGCAATCAACATGGCTACCACTAAGCCACCGGATTATTTGATGACCATTCTCATCTCTTATTGGCCTTTTCTTATCTAGTAGAACAAATTTTATTTTATTCATTAAGGACGGCCAGGTCGTATTGCTAGTAGCAAAGCAATTGTCAAGAAAAATACCAAAAACCTTTTTTCAATTCTCTATAAAATTTTCTTTCAGTATAAATCCAAGCAATCAATTACAATTTAAACTGATTGTGAACAATTTGAGCAAATACTTACCTATTTACATTTTGAAATGGTGCCAATTTAATTAACTTACATTTAGCGTTGAAAACTGGTGTTTGCCATGTTTTGCTTCACACCATGCTTTAAACGTTTCGAGTAGGAATAGGAGTTAATTTAATTTTTCACTTACCATCTTTCGCCTCGTAGTAGTCGGCAGACCCACAAGCGACACAAAGTGAAATCATTCCATCGGATAGACGGTACAGTAACAGATTCTGGTAATTGTTATGTTAATGATGATTTAAAGATCCATCTTATCGTTGAGAAGGAAGAGACCACAGGATAGTGTTGGAGAGTTCTTAACGTGTTGTCTTCACAGCTGAGCTGAGCAACATCAAAGGAAAGAAATATCCATATGAATGCCCTTTCGCCTCCTCCCATTCTTTACTGAGTCAATGTGCGTGTCCATGCAATGTGCTGCTCAGCTGAAGCGCAGCAAATGATTTACAGACCGACGGGTTATTCGGGTAGAAAACCCGTAACCATCTCGATGCGCCGTGCACGGTGACAGGGGCAAGCAAGGCAAGTCAATTTATGCAAATAAGACCATTGCCAGCGCAGTCTGCCACCTGCTGAAGTGAAATTACTGTCTAATTCCAGTAAATCTAATTCCCTCCGGACGCACCCGAAGGTAAACCATTAATGTGGCAGGCACACGCCCGTCAGATAATGTAAACGTTTATTTTGTCGTTAGGGTCCGGCTAAGCTTCTGTGTAGAGGTATGTATTGTCATTTATTGTGGTGGGTAGAATCATAATTGAAGAAGCTTTTGGGGGGAAAGAGAAGCGTAGTGGTTGTTTTTTTTTTCTGTGCGTGTGTATACAGAGCCATGAGGTTTCATAATTGTGGTTTGAGCACGTGGCCATACCATTCTGGAATGAAAGTCATAAACTAAATAAAAAAAGCAACCAAACATGTCTGAAGAAGTCATTAGAAGGCAGCCTTGTGTAAATAGCGATAAAATTTGTTGGTGATAAAGTGAATTAATGGTTTAATTTAGATTTTAAACGAAGTCTTTTGAGTCTTCTCTTTCACTTTCATGTTTAGAATATGTGTTTCAAAGCAAAAGAAGCAAATGTTTAAAAAGGGAAAAATTGAATATAAATTAAATTTTCCTTAACCTTATTTCCAATATCATACTGCTGCCTATTCACATTATGCCAATAGTTCTTGGAAAGTGAAATTCGATACTACATTTCCGCCATTTTCACACCTTCAAATAGTCACGTGCCATTGAACAGTATAAGCGTATATCGATCGGCAAAACGAGTCGTCGTCGTTGGCTGGAGAGCATTTTCGTTTTCAAATGCTTAGATCATCCTCGTTCCTTTTTGCCAAATGATCAAACTCGAATCCCGCTAGTGCTTTGACTGGAACATCGATGCAGCCAAAACATCTCGTCTGAAGCAAAAAAAAGCGAGCAGAAGAATAATGGTGCAATTTAGACGAAAGGTAATAAAATGAAATAGCATTCGAAAGAAAATTCAAGCAATACGATTGCGAACGGTTCGTGGATCATCATTGTACATTCAAATCAGGTCATCAAATAATCAATGCTTAGCGTTCTGCCTCGTTCCGCTACTCACGTACCTTACCACTTACATAATCAACTAATAGTTCTTTAAACTCATCACACACAAACACAAGAAAAAAAAAGAGCATTCAGCAAAGGTGTTGATGTGACGAGTGTGTTCGTGATTTCACGTAAAGCTAATCCTTTTCTTGATTGAAAATTGAATCCTTGAAGAAGCAAGGCCTGTTTGCAAGGTGAACCATGGACTGAATTGAAACGGTCGGTGTGACGGGTGAGAACAATATAAAATCAAGGCACAAATGCAAAGAAACACCACACTACACCACTCTTCAGCGAAAAAGGTGCTTTTGCAATATTGTAATACTGTTCGCGATTGTGACGAAGACAGACAAGGTTAGAAGGAACAAAATCTAACGCAAGAAAGAAGAACCAAACAAAAAAAAAAGCAGCAATCTAACAACATTCAATATGTTTTCTTCCCTCAAGATATTCCTGGGGTGAGTAAATTTAGCTTCTTGCTTCACACTTTCCACCCATTCTTCTCTCCCTTTCTCTCTGCCCTCGGATCAACCCCAAGATTCGTTTTACATTCGCTCCACCGAACGGATGTCGGTGTCGATGGAGGCGCCCGGTACGGCTGTTGTAAAATATTCATGGAAAACTCTTTATCAACGCCATTCGCCATATTGTGAAAAGCGGAAGGATATACCATCCCTTCCGCTCGTTCCTTCTTACGTCTTGTCTGGACGATATCATCCCATCCCGAAAACCAAGACTTGCTCGAAGGTATGCAAAAAAAAAAGGGCCATACGTACAGGTCCGTAGAACATTGCAGCGATGGCGATATGATCGATTTGCCAAAGTGGCCTTTGCCCTCATCCTCAGTCAGGTTTTTTTTTTTTTTGTTGCACCTACCTTACCGCCATTTCGCCAACACACTGAATGATTGGCGAGTACGGGAAAGTGTCAGGATATGGTCTTCCTTTCGGGTGATGGGTTTTGAGCGGTACTGACGCTTGCTGGACCGCTTTTTGCGTTAGCTATCGACAGTTTTGAAATTGAAATCTTGTTCAATCGCTCCTTTGTGCACCGTAGCTTTGCTCTCGTGGCATTGTCTGCGTTTCTTGATTGTGCTTTTTTTTTTGCTGATGAAAAGCATCCGCTTCCGGTTGGTGACGTGCAGGATGTGTCGGGGTGAATGATGACAAAACTAACATCAAGGAATATTTTGCTATATCTTTGTGAGCAATAGAGACAATTTTTGAACTTTTACGCACAGTGATTGAAGTTTATATTTCAATTCATAGTACAATTAGTACAATAGAAGCAGTTTTGAGTCGATCCACAAAAAATAACTGTGGTATCAGGCATGGGACTAGAGACTCTGGGACTGTATAGAACATTCCATTACTCTTATGCCAGTTTTCGCCATTAACTGTGTTGAAAAATGAAGAACAAATTAGACAGGCAACCCTCCTCACTAAGTTTTTGAGAATATCCTTAAGAACAGCTACGAAAAAAAAAAAATGAATATGAATTGAGGCAAATAAAACATACCTGTAATAACTGAATTATTCAACGTTTGCAAACCACACTGACAGGCAATACCACTTCCGTAATTTCATCAAAGAATGCATAATGTCTCTTTATCTTTAGTAATAAATAACTATCCTCAAAGATAACTGAATGGCTAGGCACATAATGTACTTCAACACTAAAGCACTCCCTGCCCAATCGTTGGTAATCACCTTCAAAAAATAAAAAGCGAACGCCTTCCAAGGCACTTCCAAGAGAAAACTCATTTATCTCTTTCGACCACAGCTCTTTGCTTAAGGATGGCAGTCCGTGTGCCACAAAATTGCTGCTTCTACAATCTGTATCTGAAGCTGCTTTCACATGCGGCAACTCGTACCCCAACTAGTTTTGGCAAGCTGCCAGCTGTTTGGTTGCGACCCATTAGGCAAGTCATTATCGAGCCCGATAGCATTCCCATCTTTCGTGTCATTTTATTCCGAACTTGTAGGTCGTTTGCCGATAAATTCTATATTGCCTTTCGGTGGGAGTAATGGTGGCACAAGTACACGAAGGCACACGGGAAATGCACTCAATTCTTGCTAAAGTTCAGGTACAAAAGCTGTGCAACGGACATCGTTAAAATAACTTGTGGTATAGGTGAACGAAAACAAAACCTATTGAAATCAAATGAACAAATGTGAAGATTACCGCATATCTGCCCGTTGGAAGGGAATCGGAAACGGTTGCTGTACAATTTATCTGAGAAACATAAACAATCTCTACAATGTGCCACTATATTTATCTTGCAAAAGTAGAACCAACGCTCAGTTCCGCTTGTGTTCGATCTGGAAAGGGTTATCAGGGAAGGATCCCTTTGATCTATTGTATTATGAATTTTCCTTTGATGCTGGTTCACAGAGAAAGAACAAACACGAACATACTACGGTTTCTTAACAGACCTCTGTTAGCTGTGGCTTTTTAGTGGGATGAAATGAAACAGAAAAGTAGCCTTAAATTGTATAGGATAATGATTTTTGGGTGATAATACCACTACATCGTGTGAGTCCGTGCTGTACGCGCGGTCGAAGCAACACGACCACAAACACGCTCAAACAGTGTCTGTAAAGAAAGCACATGCTTACAACAATCACTGAAGATGGAGGCAAAATTTACGGATCAAAGATAGGTCAAGCTGATAGCATCCGGGTAAGATGGATCCGTTTACTGCTCTGTTCCCTTCTATTTCCTTCTTTTTACAATATTTTTTTCTCCAATTCTAAAATGGACTCTTCCCTCCACTGCACCACGTATCGTAAACATGGCATTGAACGAAAGGAAGCTCAACCATTTGCTTGTTAGTGCGTCCGTTTTGTTTGTGGTTATGTTGGTGTAGATTTGCAACTCTCGACATAACACACAGACCCACCGCTTAAGCCATCGTTGTTTTCGTTGCGTTAGCATTGGTATGTCTGTGTGTGTCTGCGTGGGATGAGTATGGCAGCGATATCAGTTCACGAGCAACAAGAAAAAGTTTTTTGCTGCGTCTGCTCCGTTATCAGAAAATTATTACAACTATCTGGCCGGGAGAACGTCTTCCAGCATCGTGGAGAATGTTCCTTCCTTCCTGAAATTGGAGGTTTGGTGGACAAAATAAGGCTAACGGTTGTTCGGTCGGGCGTGGTTCAGCCGTTAGAGCAATATCACGATCTGCTGACTCGACGATAGTGTTTTGGAAGAAATAAATTAAAAACCAATAAAGCGAGAGTTGCTATGTTATGCAACAGATAGGGCTGTCTCGTTGGAGAGGAGCCGAGCTAATTCCCAAGAGGAGTGTGGAATTGAGTGTGCGGAAGTCGAGCTGTTGTTTGGTTCGAGATCGTCAGCGCAGATTTTGAGCAATATTTATGGCTGTCCTTAGACATGATTTACTCCTGATTGAGGGGAGTGAATAATGATCAGTAAAAAAAAAAAAATATGTAAACTGGACGCGAATAACAGGTTTTTTTTGCCCATCTCAATGGGAAATGGTTGTAGCCACCATGAGGAACATTAGACCAAACTTATTTTACAGTCAGAAAATTTAGAAAATACAATACTCCGGAATTACATCCGAAAAACACATCCAATCTACACGAAAGGAAGCTCAAGCATTTGCTTGTTAGTGCGTCCGTTTTTTATAATATGTTTTCTACTAGATTTTATCTCTCTTTTTTCTCATTTTGTCTGAGGAATAAATTTTAACTTGAACATACGAGGGCTGACAATAAAGTAAGGTCTCCAATTTTTTTTTCATAGAAAATGACATTTATTTAAAAAAAGCGATACACCGTTGGAAAGGCCATGGTCTTGGCTACTTTTCTACATAATCGCCATTTTTTTCCAACACCTTGCGCATCCGCATGATGAACTTTTCTATGCCGGCAGAATACCACTCTCCGTCCGCCTCGCGCAGCCAGGTGTTGACCTCTTGTGGTCTTCGGTCAGCTGTTTCAGCACCCATCGGGCAGAAACTTTGTGATACTGCAAGTTGTTCACAAGGATATGACGGATTGTTTCGCTGCTACACACTCCTTCAAGCTTCTCTTCCAAGTCCCTAATTGTCGCACGGCGGTTTTTGAGCATTTTTGCCTCCACTGCTTGAACAATCGCATCCGAGACCGACGGTCGGCCACTTCTCTCCTCGTCGTGACCATTAGTGCGCCCGGAATTGAACTCGCGGCTCCACTTACGCACGTTTTTTATGTCCATACATTTTTCCCCGTAAACTTCAACTAGTTGACGATGGATTTCAATAGGTGTCACCTTTTTCGCACTCAAAAAACGTATTACAGAACGCAATTCGCACTTGGACGCTGACGCGAGGGGTACCTCCATCGTTGACGGCTGCTCAGCCAAGACTGTGCGGTCGGGGAAGCCTCACCCAGCAGCAAAGTGGTAGTGGGGGAACCAAGGAACACGGCGGTGTTGCCAGATTTCGCCTGGCGCGTGATCCGGCGAAGTTGCAGCGTTGGAGACCTTACTTTATTGTCAGCCCTCGAATAACGGGACATTTAACCACTCTTACAAGCAGCACCCCAATTACGCCATGACCGCTACGAATCCAATTTGACCCGCATCGAATTTTTAAATTAACACTAGAACTAGAAGACTGGTTTCATACCTTTCAAGTGGATTTATTTTCCATAGTTAAATAATTCGGCCGAAGTTGTTGCAAGGCATATGAATATAAAAATTTGAAATTTTATCTAATATTGATGTTAAGTTACGTTATGTTCAATTCTACCACCAGTCAGGTGGTTTGTGGAACGATGAACAGAATGTGTTTCAATGCAAAATACTCACAAAAAGGTGGTTTTATACAACCAACCGACTACCTAGTAAAACTTTAAAAAATATATAATAAACAAGTAATAAAGTAGTTAAGTTAACAGATTTACGAGTAACAAGGCTGATCCTTGGACCATTTGGCTGTAAACGAAGTTGCATAAAAACAGGATCAACTATTATTACGCTATACTTGCGCTATTTAATGGTTTTCCAATGCTACTGTATGAACCAACCAGTCATATGTGTATTTAAATAAGTATACTAACTTTTAAAAAATATGAAAATATTAATCAGATAAAAAAAAATTTATTTGGTAATCCCTAATCATTTTGACTCGTCGTAGTAGAGTTAAGAAAGCTTTAAAATGCTTTAACAGGGCCTTGTCTTCCAATGAATTTTGAAAAAAATCATACATTAATTAACAAATTTTAATGAGTCAAAACAGATATCCTCTTCACAAAAACAAGCAGGTTAAAATAATGGCCTCTTCTTACGCTAACCGAAACACCAGGTGACTATCATCTGCACAAAGTCCATTACAGTAAAGCTAAATGAGTGCCATTTAAGCACAATGTTGCATCCATTCCAATGGGACCAATTAAACCGTAAAAAAGAACTTTTTCCTTCTGTATTACTGTGCACAACGCGTATCGCATCACCCATGGCCAACTCGTACGCATCGCTAGCAGGAAAATGGTACGGATTGGTGCTGAAGCGTAAAAGACTGTACGCTGCACGGCACGCCGAATCAATGAACGGAAAGATGTGGCTGTAATTTGGAGCATCCATCAAAACTGCGTCGTTCGCGTTGGAATACGATCCGTTTGCTGGAAGTTGTGGCTTTGTGTAACGCAAAAACCCGGAATGAATGAACGTTTTATCTGGGCCGCTGCAAAAAAAAAAAAAAAAACACATTCCATTTGCACCACCAGGGACTAACCCGTTAATGCGACTTTTTCACCGTTTGTCTTTCGTTTCTCTTCGTTACGTTTCTTCTTTCCTTTTATTCATATGCTTGTTTTTTGTCCACCCATCGGTATGTTTCAATTCATGCACAAATACTCCGATATTCGAGTTCAATGGGTTTTACTTCTCACTTTCTTTTTTTTTTCGTCGCATTTTTGTTTTTAGTTCACACAAAACACAAACCATGCCAGAGCCAGGGAGAACGAATTTAAGTCGCACGATCGAACCAGATAGCGGGAAATCCTCACTCATGGGAGTTTTTTACAAACGAAATCGAAACTTTGTATGTGTGTGTGTGTTTGTGCAAGCTGCGAGATTTATGCTCCATTTAGGTCTTAAATGACGTCTAATGCTTCTCAAGGGATTTGTGTCGTATAATTTATTTTACCCCTTTTATTTCTCTCCTCATCTGTGTCTGTGTCCCTCTCTATTGCTTCACTCCACCATGCATCCATGGGAAAGGAATATTTGAAGCTTTTGCAGGCAGAAAAATTATTTGGAAGCTTGATCTGGTTGCAGCTTAGGTAGGACTTGGATGTTTTTCGATTGCTTTTGCAACTCCAGCTTACCTCCCATGGGAAGCGTGCTTTTGCTGATTTATTTTTCATCCATCACTCAGCGATTCGTACTTGGGTGGGCGTTGGGGTTGAAATGGGCGTACGAAGGCAAAAGCAAACGTCGATTTATAAAACGTTTGTTTTTTAACATCCCATAAAACATTATAAAAAAAGCTTTAGTATTGATTTTGTTTTGCCTTTACTCAGGTTAATAATTTTGAATGATAGGTGAATGTAGTTTTGCCATTCAAATAAAAAATAAAAAACTTATTTTGCATTAATTTTTTTTTTTCATTTAAGACCAAATACCAATTGCAATGTAATCGCTACAATACTGATATAGATAAACATAACTTTTCATCTCGCAAAGCGATTTCTTGTTATGTTAGGAAGAATTGTGAAGAACTAAAAAATTTTTTACAAATCATTAAATTTGTTCAAAACTCTCAAAATTTATTTTAAATTACTAATTCTCTCTGCCTTCACTGCCAAGGGCTCTCAATGTCTTTAATTCAGTAAATCATTTCAGTATTTTTTTGTTTTATAAATAATGTAGCAGAAGTCAGACGAAATCATGCTTTTTTTCAATCATATATTAATTATAAGAAGAAAAACATTTATCTCATATTGCACTATTAAATCAAGCATTTTCCTAATTCTTCGGAGAAATTATTCACAGCCGGGTTTATTTCAAAACCTAGAGTCTTAAGACCGCTCACAAATTATAAATGCATTGCTTGTATTTCACGTCCACAATTTTTGTTTCAATTTTTTATAGAAAGTTTTCCCGTTCGATTGAATGTTAGTTATGTTTGTTCAAAATATAGCAAAGCATATAAATGTTCATACCGTGTAGCTGTTGCGAAATGAGCACTATTTTATTATTTGTTTTACAACCATCATGTACAACTACCATTGTAAATACCTTAATTTGCTGCACTCAGCAGGTCACGAGTGCTAAAGCCACCACAACTCTCACAGTGAACGAAGTTCACACCGCTCACTGAGATCAAGCGTACGTTTATTAACTTTGCAGCACACATCGGACGTGGTTCACACCTTATCCTTCCTTGTTTGCGTGCTTCACGCGCACCGATCGTTTTGCGTAACGAACGCAACTATAAAAAAGGATAGCAAAAAAGAAGGAAAAGAGTTGAGGTAGAAATTCTCTCACGAACGTATTGCCGCATGGTCATATGGGTGCGTGCATGTGTGTATGTGTGTATGCATCCATGGTCATGGTTTGGACGTTGATGCTCATGTACTTGTTATAAAAGGATCTCGAGGTGAGCAGTACAGCCGAGAGTGTGAGAAAGCAGCATCGGGGTGTACCCGGTGGTACGTGACAGCACATGGATTGCATCCAATCGCATCCCAGAGCACACCCTAGGCGTGATGTAAGGAAGGCATTTCCTTCACGATACTCGCTTCCCCATTCTTTGTTACCCGAGGTGACATTCGGGGATTTACCGAGCATGTCATGTAAAACCCGTCGTGCGAAACGACGATACACCGGCACTGAAGGAAAAATAAGCTCTTCCACCACGATCGAAGGAAGAACCCCTGAAGGACGACAGATGAGCAATGGCACAGTCACTGTAACTTTGTGTACGGGGGCACATTTGTACAAGTAACCTTAAGAAGTGCAGCTGGCTGTCAGTGCTGTGCATGCTGCAAGCGTTCGTTTCGCACGATTCAACCTAAATCTGTCTCGTGTGCTTTAAAAACTGAAATTAAATTCCTACCGATGGAGGCGCCTGGTTGACGTGATGACATGAAAGCAGAATCTGCCCTTGGTTCGTGGAGCGTATGTATGAGTGGAGGCCTGTTGGTACAGAGTGCATCACGGAAAAATAACACATACACACACGAGGATCACTTGATTACAGCTCTAGTGTTCGTATGTGTGTTTTGCTTTCATCTGGTTATAATGTTGTTGAGACAAACTAAGGATCAAAGCTGATGTTACTTAACGGGTGAAGACTTAAAAAAAAAACTATTAAAATCACTCAATTTCTACGTTAAATCCGTTTTCGGAATTTGTCCAAATAAAATTTATTTTAATAATCTACACTTAATCATTCAAAGTTGTCAGTAGAAAAGACGCATCGCATTAAATTTCAAGCACGTAATTTTCCACACTCTCTTCCCTCGTCTGTAAATTAGTAGACCTCATTTTTAATGGTTGTTTTCGGGGTTTCCTTTCCTATCGTGCTGGCAATTCTTTCTTCAATTCTGCAACCTGCTTTTTATCCCAAATTCTGATCAGCAGCTAAAAATTATATTGCGTAAATATTCACCCCACGTCATCATTATCATCTTCAACATAATCATTTCCCTTCCAGTTTGCTGGTGTGAATTTGGCTCCTTTTTAGCTTCTTCTTCTTCTTCTTCCTCTTTCGCTAACCTTCCATCAAGCCGCACAAAATACCTCTGTTCGTGTGAAATAAAACCGTCCGACAGGCGCACCACACCATCCAACGAAACAAATGCGAAAGACGCGCTGGAAGAAAATTAAGCTGCAAATAAAATTTCCCTGCAAGAATAATGACCGACCGAACGCATTCGGGTTCGCCCAGTGGTGGTTGTGCTTCCTGCATACCAAGATCGTACATAGGTTTGGAACAAGCTTTTTTTTTTTACTGCCAACCAAAGACCCGTTCGTTCGGAAATGTTCGTCCCGGGCTTCGAAGCTGCGATGAACTCATTTAATGGATAAATTTAAATTTGAATTTCAAATTTCCTTATCATTTGTTTCGCATTTTCTAATACCGTCAACGGTTCAGACAGTTGCATGAAGTTGAAACCCATTCTGTTTGCAAAAAAAAAAAAGGTTCGTAATAATATTGAACGGAGGAAGCAATGGCTGGATCTACTGGGCAGAAGTTATCGTTTGCGACACTGCTATAATTCGATTTCTATTTTATTCCCTCGATGGGGACAGTGAGGTAAAATAAATTATGTCTAGTACTGCATGTTAATACTTGGAAAGTTTCTGAGAGTTGCATTAGCTTTCGTTGTTACTTTTCTTCTTCTTTGAATTTATTTTAGAACTTTTTTGGAATAAATGTACTCTTATTGGTAGCAAATATGGTTAAAAGTAAAGTTACAAATATTAGAAAGAGTAAGTTTGTACTGAAAATATAGCGTTAATTTCTACATAGCTATATGGCAAAAGTATGCAGTTATGTATGAGGCATTATTAAAATCATATTTCACCAAGAGTATAATTAAAAGAATATGTCTTTTAAAAAATAATTGCACACCATCTCTCATTAGTTAATGTCAGGGATAACTTTCATTTTATTGAACATGATCAAACTCGAATGCTTCACATTATCGTTCAGGGTTTTTATTTGTACTTACTTCGAACGGCATTTGTCACAAAGTTCAGTGTTCACAATTTAAACGTACTTCAGCCCCCACTTTGTCCCACTTAGCAGACGATCGATTTGAGCACCGCACTTCCCGTGGAATCGATTTATTCTGTCAATAGTATCCTGCCAATGGAGGCCAAATAAATCTTCCATATTGATTTCAAAGATGCACCCCGTGCCTGCCGTTCCGTCGATAAACGGTCAAAGGAAGCGATCATTTACTTCGCATGGCCCCAAACACAACCACCACTATGCAAGGCGCAACTCACGTTGGAAACGTGTATCATCCACCGTACTCACCTAATGACCTGACCACGCGCGCAACATGGCAGGTGCATAAATGATCGGCACACTCGACGGCAGGACATCGAATTTCGCTCCGTTTCGCGTAACCGCCCACCTGCCCACTGGTGCCCTACATTGCCGAACGTTGCAACTCGAGCAAATTGCCATCATAAAACGGCGGAAATGTTTCATTAAATCATGCCAGCACCCGTGCACGACCCGTTTTGTGTTCGACCCCGGGTCGGTTCGTTTTTCAACGCGCGACACTGCACCCATCGGGAGTGAAGGAAAAGTGCCAGCGATTTACGGCTAATATCGTTCGGCTAATGCACCGCCGCTGGGGAACAATACGTATAGAACCGTCCTCCGGAATCACTACTTTCTTGTGTTCCGCCCTTGGTTCCCGCGGCTTCCTATGAGCTCGAGTGGAGCAAATTTGATAAAGCATCCTCACAAAGCTCGACTACAGCTGCAACTAGAGCTGCAGTGGAACGCATAAACTTCCACATGGTGCCGTTGCCAGTGGACACTGCCGCACGATTTATGCATCGAAAGACTCCTACGCCATCTCTTCCAGTGATGATATTTCACACGTGCATGCATGACTTCACCGATAATACGCACACGACGCCATCGAGGCGAACGCCAACGTTGTCTGGCCTTGTCTGGGGTGATACAATTTTTCTTTCCGCTGCCCACAATCAGCAACTCTCTTCTCCTCTGTGTGCGTCTCACATTATTCGGTTCTCCCGATCCATACAAACCTCACCCAAACTAATACGATATGCATAAATGTGGTCGCTCACAAAAAAAAACGGGGAAAATACTATACCAACCCGACAGCAGGCAAGCGTTCCAGAAATCATAAATTGTTCCCTCTCGCAGCATGTGTGGAAGGACGTGCGCTTTTCTCGGTGGCCGACGCTTTACGCCTCGTTTAGTTTCAATCAATTTAACATTGACCGTTATCGTATGCAATGTCACATCGTTACGTTCACTTCGAGCAATATCTTCGAACAAAGCGGGGAAGGTTGTGCAAATGCAAAAAAAAGGTTCCAACTTGCGGTCAATATGCCAATCATCGTATCATGTTGCACAGAAATTACAATGAAGCGTTGAAAATTAATTCATTGTATTGATCGTTGGACTGATTTTTGTGAGATTGTTGAGCCTGTATTTAATTACGAGTTGTGTTCAATTAACACTCATTCGGTCAGTGAAACATCAAACATGTCATAATGTTTTTTCGAAGGTTTTCGGAGAATTCATTAACAGGCTTTTCATATGAAATGAACGGGTTCAACTCCTATCCTGTATTCAGATTGGTCTTAAAAGCTAGGGTTTCGGAAACATCAATTGAAAATGTTTTAATTGCAGTAATCACAAGAATCCTGTCCAATATCAGTTAAGTTTTAAGATTTAAAACTCACCAACGTCCTGCTACCTTTGGGTCTAGCTTAATTCCTTTAGTCTCTAGCCTTAAAAATATTTTAAGGGCTTTGTCTTCCGACCTGCCATTTTGATGACCATATGATCTGAGCCTTACGAGTCTAATTTGATTAACACGAGGTTCACGGTCTAGTGCTGTGGTTTATCAGTTCAGGGCCTACCACGCCTCTTCTGTCTATGCGAACGGCCCTTTAGGCCGACTTTAAGGGTTGGACAGTTCGGTGCCATTCTCATAGCGTGTCCAGCCCAACAGAGTCCAATTCGCTGCTCATCATTGTAGGGATTCTTCATCGTTATTTCACACATACAGATCCCAAAATTATTTTTGGCTTTTTGAAGCGAATGGACAGCTTAGCCATATCAATTAGAACACAGTTCACGTAATTATCCATTGACATTCACACGATTCAAGAACTCGGTGGAAGAAATCCCGTTAAATTTAACGTTCAATTTTCGACACTTACTTAAAAGTGGCTTGGAGGAGCCAAACGAGATGCGTAGTTCGGCGATGGCCAGCATTGTCCGAGTCCGAAGCGATTATTAATGGAAGACAGTAACGCTGGACCATCAATGCTGCCGTTAAAGAAACCAGAGATGCAAGATGGCCCTGCCTGTGCAAGCCGCTCATCTAAAATAGCCTCTAGACGCCTAGCTTAGATTAAAAATTATTTTCAAAACTTTTTTACATTCATTTACTTACCTTTTTATCTGGCTCATTATCCTATTACTACCCATACTGATAAATAGATACTCCTCCACTACAATCATCAAAAAAGTACGCTGAAAGGACTCAAGGCAAGGCAAACACACAAGAATAACTAGCTCAAACATAAACCTTGACCTACACACATCCGAACGATGTAAACTTGTGGAATCTCAAATGTTGCTGGACGGTAATCGTTACCTTCTCTACTGTCGGCGTTCCTTGCTTGCTGTGATGAAATCAATAATCATCCTGTGACGTCAACAACTACCGTACGCTAGCGTGCTTGACTGAAATCCATCGAAATCTTAACGTACGCATGAATAACAAAGAAAAGCAAAAAACAAACCCGCTGATCCGCAGTAAATGAGTATAGTCGATAGGGATTTTTGTGCGCTCTATGTCTGAGCTTTTATGTGTCATTCCAATTGACCTTGCAACTCCAAACCCTAAGGTAGAGGGATAACTTCTTTAACGCACAACATAACCGTTAGTCAAATTGTGTCCGTACAAGTTATTGTTTTTGTTTTGTTTTCTTTTTCCATTACAATCATGAATTTCGTAAAATCCAAAGCAAGCTGCTCCTGGGCTCCCAAATTGATGATCCCTCGCACATCGAAAAAAAAAAATGACGCGAGCGTTAAGATTAAGCCCACGAGCGTGGCCGACCGTCATAAACTGCCGGTGGTGCTCTAGTGACCGTCGGTGCTTAGCGCTAATTATTACCATTTACAAATCCCACCCACGAACTTTAGCGCAGTGGGAGTTGTTACTGCGAAAAAAGGGATTAGGTGCGCCCATTACTTCTTGCCAGCTGCCGTCGCATGGGTAGGTTCATTATTTTTCCTTTACACAAAATCGGTCCGTCTGACCCAAGGGCTTGTACTGTTCGGCATTTGCTTGTCAGCAGTTTCAAACACAAAACGATGGATAATCGCTACCGTAGAGCCCTATAAAAATTCGAAACCAGAATGGAGAAAATGGAGAACCTCCCTCGCCCACCGATCCGCACAAGCAAACCAGCGAGCGACCAGCTTTCAAACTGCTTTAAGCTTTAAGAGCTTAAATTATCCACAATGGCTTCCGTCAGCAGCCGACGGTGAGCGTCAACATTTTCCAAGCGAAATCGGACTGCCTCAAAATCATCCATGCGCTTGTCATCGCGCACCGCAGTAGCCGAGGCGTCTTTTTCTGCTTTCTGCCCGGGCAGAGAAGATTTGTTTAATTGCTTGTCGGAAACATCATCCTCATCCAGCTACAACTCCAAATGCGCTTCTCGCGCGCCATTCTGCATGCCACTGGCGCTTCGTTCGCCAGTGGCAGTAGCGAAAGAAAACGAAAACGAATTCAACAACCATTTTGGGAGGCAAAGTTTGCGGACTGTTTCCTCCTCAAGTGTTTCCTCGCAAGAGCCTCCTATTCCCTAGTCATCCAGTTTCCTTACAGAAATTGCCCAAAAGTCAACCATTTCTGGTAGGACTGGATTTTGTAAAACCACTTCTGCGCTGTCTGTCGGTGATGATTCCATTTGATTTCGGAACTGCACCCGCTTTGCACGACAAACTGTGGACCTCGCACGAGCGGAAGCGAATGGTACTGGAAAGAGGCTTGAAAGCTTGAGGAACAAAATCGTCTGACATTTAACGTCAACAAATTGCCGGTCTGTGTGAAACAGTGCCAGAAGGCAGGGCAGGACGGGCATGCAAGCGAGGAAAAATAACGATGATGCTGTTGGATTTCTTTATCTTGCACCTCCACTTCGGCGAAAGCGTTTGAAAAAGAGATTGGATGCCCCACAGGCACAGTGGAAGAGGAATTGTTCTCGCATCGAATTGTCTCCGCGCGTACCACAGTCTCCGCTCCGCTCAAAGCGCCATGTAAATCCAGCACTTGTTTGGCAGAGAAAGCCACCTTTCTTCACAAAAGATTCTTAATCCGGGAGCGGAGTTTGGTGGCAGAAAGAATTTGCGGAAAGGTTCTCCTGTGAGAAAATCCGCCAAAGTCGAAAAGTTTATGGCCTTATTTAAGAAGGCGCAGGGTAGTAAAATTATATTTTATACGCAAATACTATAGCAACCTTTGCCGACATCCCCAGTCCCCAGTTAGTGGCTCCGTCGAATATCGGGAAAACCACGCCGTAAAACGACTTTGTGGTTTTATTTCACAAAACGCCAAAGAAACCCCACCGCTCTTTGCTCTCTTTCTTCCCTATCTTTCTCTTGCCCCTCCCGCTAAGGCTGCTTCGTCGCATATTTTCTGATCTAAAATAAGCTGCAAAGAATCAGCATCAAAACACCTTTTGGCAAGCGGGCAGTTTCTGGCAGAAGTAAGCCATCGGTTCGCGCTAGACCGGTACGCTTTTACAGGCTACTAGCAAAGGTCGGCAAGATCGTAAAATGGGTTACATTGTGCGGCTCGTTTCTCCACGACACGCGTTTGTTACTGGAGACTGGATGGGAAGTGGCAGATTTTTAACCTCCTCTCCTACCTCCCCTTCCCCCGTCCTTTCTCCTCATCACCCGGGTAGAGGGAACAAACAGGCCGCAATTTACTGGCTTCGCTGGGTTCGCAACGCAATAAGACAGCTCCGGAAGACAAAATGGTTCACGATGATGGAACAGATTCTTTTCGCGTTTTTTAATGACCACCGTACCCGCCCGGGTCCATGCCGTACGGCGTTGGCGGTCGGTGCGAGGAAAGATTAATTATCACATAATTAAATGAACAAAGATTTTGACTTCGTCCACGTGGAAGCATCAAACGAGGCGCGCACAGCAAGTAGAAATGATGGACAGCGTTAGAGCCGTATGGTGCAGGACAATGTTTTCAAGCTACCTTTAAATTCATTTTCAAGGAAGGTAACTAACAGAGGAAGGGCGTACTTGAAGTGTTTGTTTTAGGGAGCTTTTTTTTCTTCCCGCATTTAATTCGTCCTAATTACTTCCTTAAAAAGTCGGTAACTTTCTATTGAATTTTGAAACTTTCTACTTGCCGTACCTGGTCTTAATGCATCAGAATTAAATGACTCTTTCGTCCACCAATCGTAAACGGGGCGTGAAAGTACAAATGAATAAGTGGATGAAATAAAACATTTTTAACGCACACACACATACACATCAATCTTTCCGTTCGCAAGTGAAACGCTTCCGGATGGTCGTAAAAATTTGCCATACTTATGCCGGTCGGTAATAGATTAGATTTAGACCCTATTAAATTTATGGTGGAAGTTGTAATTGTACGCAAAGGCACCAGGCACTGCAGCTACGATTACGGTGGAGTTAATGGTTAATGGGCTGGGAAGCATCTTAAAAGAAGCCATTCACGCCCGTGTTGCCAAACTCCGGGCGGTGTCGACGGGTTTTCCCTGCCGACGGATGCGTAACGACGAATGAAAGAAAGATTAAAATTTCTCATCATATAATGGGTTGTGGAAAATACGCATTCAAAGGAAAGTAAACCACGTTAATGCTCGAGAGCTGAGATTTATTTTGTTTGTTCAAAGAAGTTAACCGTTACAGGAAAGAAGAATTTAATGTCTGATGTTTTCAATCGGAAAGAGTAAAAACTCCTTGTGTGTGTTCATGCAATAACGTGTACTAATTTTGTTATTGTTTTATCCTCAAATATCTGATTGTATGGATTTTAAGTCCGAGGAGCAGTTTATAATGATTCTTAAAATCAGAAAAAATAAAGAGTAAAGTAAACGAAAGTAAAGTAAAGTAAAGAGTAAACTCATCGAACAACGATCTACTAGATCATGCTGATCTTTGACTGACTTACTACATTAAGTGCTAACTGTGGAGGAACGGTCCGATTTGAATCCCGGTCCCGTCGTGTGAACATCGGCGCCGCTGTCACTTCTACTCCGGCCATAAAATGTGTGCTTTTTCTTCAGACTAGTGTTGATCGCCAGTTTGTATAGAGCGCGTGACGATGTATGTGATTGTTTGACGATTTGAGGCAGCACTTTAGCCTCAAATTGTCACAATGCGATTAAAAAACTAACTTAGTTCATTATAATCCTGATTAATAAAAGTCGACTCAATGAACTCGCATGAGAACCTGTTTTCTTGGTCTCTAACTCTAATTGATTTACTAGAGCAACATATACCTGAAAAGAATCTTAAGCAATAGTTCCAATTGTGTATTTGCTACGAATAAATACTGTCTTTCTTGCACAACCTGTACCTTAATATCATTTTAACTTAAGCTCATTGTCTTGTAGATTATTCTATCGATGCAGTCATTTAAAATGCAGAGATAAAGCGGGATTCTTACTTCTTCTAAACAGTTCGTTACTTAATAATGTTTACCCGAAACTCCACAAAAAAACCCTCTTTTGAATCTTATTCCCTTGCATCTGCTCAATTATTTTGGTCAAGATGATCCTCTAACCCTCTGAAGCTCTAGAGTCATTCGTTAACAATAAACCAAAATTCAAAAAGATGATCCATAATGAACAAAACATTTGAAGGACAATCCTTCACACAGAAACACACACAAAAAATACTCAAAAGGTGATGCATATTGAAGTACCATTGGCAACCTTTAGCACAACATAACAGGATGATGAATCAGATCTAAACCCCTAACCGTAACAGAAGCTGCATAATAGAGTTGAGTTTCCCAAGTGGCAGTTTCCACGAGCTCTCTACCTTCGGTACTAGAAGCAGACCAGCGGGAAAAAACGAAAAGAGATGCTTGAAAGCACGTTACCGCCTTTTCGGTAACGAGCATCACAAGCAGCAATTGTTGGACAGGCGACCGAAAGGCGACCCTGTCGACCCATCGTCAACTATCACTTTAATCCATTCGTTCGCCTTCCATACGCGTCCAGTGCGGTGTTTGTCCTCCCGAGAAATATCTTGTGTGGATGTGTTTGAAAGTGTGTGCTTGCTGTGGGACGGTGTGTGTGAGCTTTTCTCATAAATAATGACCACAGCCCGAACGATGAAACGTACTCCATCATCGTCGTCCAGAAACAACAACGGACAGTGATGGTACACCTGCTGCACTACCGGAAACTTGCTTTAGTGGGTGAATCAAAGTGAAGTTTTCATAATTGTTTTTTTTTTCTTCTGGCCTGTGGAAGTTCTCTAGCAGGTCCTAAAATACACCACTGTGATGGACGGGTTGTGTGAAGTTTGGGTTAATAGAACTTGCTACTGAAGTTAAAACTATTTTATGCATGCCGATGTACCAAGCACGAAACGGCCACTCAAACGGCAATTCAAAAAGCTATTCAATGGAATACTTTAGGAAGAGAGATGACGAACAAAAGTTGTTTATTTTATGCACCGCTACTAATCAGGTATTGTTCTGCATGTCAACTTAATTAAGCAAGCATTTTACTCATTTTCATTTCATGAAAACGAATTTAATACAAAAATGTTGCAGCAAGCAAACATTTCAGAACTTTGCAATTCGTCAAAATTTAAACTCTTTGTGTAGCATAATTTGAGCTCATCAAAGGAGATCGTACAAAAACAATACATTTATTCTAGTAAAATTGTTACGTTCATGTAATTTTATTGTCGCTTCTCAGCGACGGCCCCCACCAAATTTCAATGACGCTTTTTAGGCAAGCAGTACGTACGGTTTCACGACGAACGACGAAAACAATCGATACACCATTACTACAACTTCAGCATTCAAAACTACAAGTACCTATCTGGAAGGCAGATCATTTGAAGTGGCAGAAGGTGAAACCACATTTGATCTGTTGAACTACGGCTTAGGAAGCCTTATTCGTACTTCCTGTCTAACGGAGGACTCTTTACAGCTTGGATGCCTATTTTTGAGACGAACTAGCTCGTTTTGCCGAGCCTGATGTTGGATATTTTTGTTTCAGCTTTGGTCGGATGCTGCTTAAGTGTGTGAAGCGGAAAGCCTATAATTTTGTTCAGTGAGCATCACATAATTTTTATTTTTTATTTTTGAAATGATGAAAATGTAAAGCATCTCAGTCTTTTCCCTTTCAAATTTGGATTATACTTCTAATTAAATTTTGTTTCGAACAGTGCACAATAAAATATAAAGATATAAGTTAGGCAAACTATCCCAATTGTGAAATGATGCTACTTTTATGTTAGTACTGTAATTTGTTTAAGTATAAATAATTTCTGAATTATGTAAGTTAAATCAGGTTTGATTATAATACTTCAAATTATTGTTTAAAGTAATTGAAATTCACATTCATTCGGATATATGTCCTTCTCCCGTCAACCAGAAGTATCAATGGAACCAAATAGGGTTTGGTGATCGTCTACCTTTACGATCTCGTACGTAGCTAGCCCGGTGGAACGGATAAAGATAAGGCCAGAAAGTATTGCCAGCGATTTGAACTAGTTGTCCAGGAGTCCCGCAACAAATATCCTCTGGGTACAAGCATCATCATTGGTAGCAAGCCGATCAGATGGCGCCCCTTAGTGATAACGTGCATTCGCGGGAGCACTACAAAATCCATGACATGGCCGTTGTTCTCTAATCCCGGGCATGCTCGGTTTATATAATTCGATTTATTTGCCGCTTTCTATACTCCATTTTGTACATGAAAACACGTCAAAATACATGTCGAATCTAATACGTTCACCAACTCCCGCCGCGGGAACTCCTATCAAAGTTTTTATTAACCACCACTGGGAATGAATCTGTAGCCATCGGAATCAGAAGCACTTTTTGTTGATTTGAAATAGTTTGTCCCAGCTGTTGATTTGAAATAGTTCGTCCCACACACGTACATCGTTTTTCTTGCTCCCTGTTCCATCGTAGGGACAATCCTCAAATTGCCTGTTGGTTCGCAATCAATGCGTGGAAATCCAAAACAAAACACCGGTTTATACACACACAAGCGGGCGCGCGCGCACAAACAAATAAAAACGCATTCACATGTGCGTTAGCGTGAGCACCAAAGCACAAAAGCTTCATTTATTAAGTCGTAAATAGTCGTCCCACGGGTGGGGTGGTACATGGTTCTCTGTTTCCACCTTCCCTAAAACATCCCTGCTTTCCAAAGCTCTTTCTCGGGGGGAACATTCTAAATATTACTAAACCGCTCACTACCATCATTATCACCGGCATCATTTCCATCATCATCGACATGTTCGACTTCGCGAAGGCTTTCTGTTGGCAGCAGAATGGTGAGGCAGTGATAGGCAATGTTAGGAGGAAAGCAAATCACGCAAAAAAAACACTGACACGTGGCGTCACGTCTTCTTAACGTTTACCCAACCTAAACCACACCGTACCAATCAAACATATGCCCATGCCCTGGGGATAAATATCCACGGTGGAAAGACGCTAAGGGAAGTCATTTACGGAAGTTTGGTTAAACGGTGAACGGTTTTTGTCGTACGCTCGCAGTTGACCCAAAACAAGACTGCTGGTACTGCTTTTTTATGATTCCATCATTTATTCAACCCTTGGAAAGAGTTCTCGCGCATCGCTCGTCTTCAGCGCGGTAAAATGTTGTGTTCTTATTCTGAAGTACGCCAGACAGTGTAAATGTTTTACGCTAAAACGTTCTCGATCAGCACTTCATGCACACGAGTTGATGTTTCCGGGACTCAGCGCTTCCCACCCAGAATCTTACGGTCCGAGACCTGCCGTTGGCTGACTTCCAGCATAACGCAAGGGGAATTCGCGTCCGGCAAACTAGGTTGCATACATATTTTATGAAGTCTCCGTTTAATACTTTTAACAACATCAAAAAGCGAAGAAGGAAAAGAAAAACTCAATCTCCTTTCCTGGGATGCTCGATTTGTTTTACATTAAACGATTTCTGATTGTTTCCCACATCAATTATCGGGAGGTGAGGTGTAGTTCGCAAAGTTGTTCTTCCCGAAAAAAATACCAAGAGATCAAGGATGATCCAGTTGTTGTTTAATAGAAAAGACATGAAACAATGTATTTGATGGTGGATCGTAAGTAAAACTTCTTACTAGAAAAGCTTTAAAAATATCTTGAATAAATTAAAGTAAGATCGAGAAGTAAAATCATTTGGCAATTAAAACATACAAAACATCATCATATCAAAATGGTAAACATCAGTAGGTTAGCTTCTGAAGTTATTGTTGGGAATAGTAATCAAAGTCTATAAACAACACTCCAAGTAACTCAATCATTTATCAAAACGATGCTTTGCCGATCAGAGTTTAACAGGTATTAAAGAATTTCCGCCACAGGATTAAATATGACCAAACCACCAATGAATAAAACACTCTCAGATGTAATAGAACTACTCCACATTAACAATATGTAGGCCATTTCTTAGGTAGACACTCTGTAGCAATTATTGATTACAACTGCATTGGTGTCTAATGATTTGGGGTTCGATGGAGGCGCATGGTGGTTTGTGAAAAAGCGTTAGTTGTACCCGTTGTACCCGATCCACTTCAAGTATCAGCTATTGAAATGAACTGATAGAAAAATTTCACAGAAACTAATTTAAGTTCTTTGCCAAAAATTAAAAACTTTTTAACTTTTTATTCACTTGAAAATACTGTGTAAAATACAGTAAAGATGTAAACTTTTACATTTTCTTTCCCATCGATCCTCATCACATTCGTCCAATTCGTTACCATGCATCAAGTGTTTTGCATTGTTTGGGTGTTTCAACATACAACCACGCTTGGCGCATGGATGTTAAACATATCTACCAGCAATGAAAGAAAGCATACACAAAAAACCCCCCGAAACACACACACACTACAGCAACTATCTACGAAATGTATTATTCCTCGAATATGAATAATTAAAACTGGCCCATCCCTGTCACACCGTCGGTTTGCATCAGTGCCCCTGTGCTGAGACTGCCTTCGTCCAAATATGTGCTGCTTAAACAAACAAACAAACAAGCCAACGCGTCTTTTACACATGTACACACATGTGCGCACTTGTGTGGTGGTGCGCCACCAAGGCGACAATTGGCGGAAAATGCAATCATAAATCATTTCAAGCCAGCGCCGGGAGAAAGCTGTGTGGGAATTCATGTCGTGTTTGTAGTGAATCCGACTTGCTAGAGAACCCGCAAGCGGCATGCGGGAAAGGGAACGATACCGACATTAATAAAACATGCATTTAAATTTTCTCTTAAACTTGACAATTCATCCAAAATGAAAATGAGCACTTCTAATAATTAAATTAAAGCTAAAATTGTTGGTTCCTTTTTCTGCTTGATTTGAGTTTAAATATATATTTTTTTAATTTTGAATGTATTTTTTTTATTTTTTATTTATAATTAATAATGACGGTCCAGTGCCGTATTGTCAACACCGCTTGTGTTGAAAAAAAATTTTGAATGTATGTAAGTAAAATAATTAAAAAACAAAAGCTTCCACTACGCCCTTCGACGGCTTTTACATTCTCGCAAAGTGTAACCTTCGTACTCACTGCGTGACCTGCCACAACATAGTCGTCCATCACTGTCCACCATGATCGTGAACGCTAATTGAAGGCCGCTGAGCAAGTTCACCATCGGGAGCGGAAATGAAAGCCGGAACGACCGCCAGGAAACGCAGACAGCAAAGCAACTGTCCAAGCTCTCGTACTGCTGCATGCAATATTCATAAATCGCAGCAAATTATCACCACGAAACGTGCTCATTAAAATTTTAAACATAGCTGTCCGTCCACTAAGGTTGCTGCTCAAGTTTGCGTTTTAGACAGCCAACTTGTATGCAAAATGTAAGACTGACGACTGAAAAATGTGAAGAATTTTATTCAGTGAATAGTTGGGAGGGGGAGTAATGGAGAGTAAATTGTTCGAAAATTTGTAAAAAACGAGCACTAAACCAAAAAAAGTAAAACATTATTTTTGTGATTTTTTAAATATTCTTTTCCTTCTATTGTATTTAATATAGTGATGCTCACATTCTTATTTATTTATTTATAATCTTACTGAGCAGTATTTGAAATAAAATTTTCACTCAAACTGGCACAAAATGTAGTTGACAACATTCGAAAGCTTTCAGTAGAATATAGGAAGCATTATAGAAAAAAGCTTTCACAAAAGCTTCTGTATCGCAAGGCCTGTCCGAAAGTTTCGTGAGTTACTCGAAGCTCAGCGTGAGCTTTTTCGTCTCAGTGTTCATTCCTTGGGTAACTCTTGGATATTAAATGAATCATTGTTTTGATTTGAATATTTTTTTCTCCTGCCTAATATTACGTCCCTGGAACGCTTTTCTATCACGTAAATGGAAGCAAAACAATGCAAATTCATCGGTAGTGGCGCTATCTGTGAGCAATAGGTGCAAACGAAATATAACAATCAGCTGTTACAAATCTGAAATTATTGATTGAGATTGTGAAAGCTCCAGGATAGCTGGACGTAATATTAGTAACAGTTTTTTTTAAGCAACAACCAGGTATGATTAACCACCAAGAATAGTTAATATATCAACATTTATCAGTGCAAAGCTCATGTTTTGTCTAGACTATCTATGGTGGCTTTGATCTCCAAGTTTTCACTGTTTATCTTATCGATTATACCTGAGAAAAGGTTTAATTTTTAATGTGGTCTGCACAACTATTTGTAAATGTTTCAATATCTTAACTTCTCCTCTAGTTTTAATCCATTATCAGCATTTCGGTCCGATCTTAGCTCAAACACCGATCTGTGGCACATTGTTTCATGTTTAAAATCTCAATAATCTCGTTCGCCAGAGTCTGTCTCCTTCTAAAGCCCACATTTGATGGCTGATAAACGGAATCAAACTAAATGATGAATTTTTCATTCCATATCCACACTGCTGCGGCATGACTACCGCCAACGGACTCACACAGCGCCATCATCTCCGGTTTCCTCTCGCAATGCCCCGTACACATACCTCCATCGACTATTTGCCAATGTCAATAGCAAAACATTGAAATGAAACCATCATTAGCCTGCTGGCTTCCACCGAACGCCGCGTTGGTGGTCGGATCGATGCGCTCCGGGCCAAATCCCATTTCATTTCGACCTGGCCATACACAATGCAGAGGCTTCATCCATTTCAATCCCGACCTACACCCATGCATCATGCAGCACCACGGAACTCCCAAAACTGCGTCCCGCAAATCGTCCATTCTGCCCGTGTCCGGCTGTGTCTTGGTGTTGGCTTTATCCCTCCGGATGCCACGGTCAGGTGTCAACCGGTTCGGTACGGAAATGCTGCAAAATCCATGGCCTAGCCTTGATCGGAAAGAAAGCAAACTGCACGGCAAAGGTGCTGTTCCATTTATAATTAATTAGTGGAATTACAATTTGGCCCCCTGCCATCGGCCAATCAATGTGCGGACTCTAATGTCTTTGGGTAGGCATCGCGTGGTAAGCGGATCGAGGAGAGAGCGATGAGCAGTTACCGGCTACCGGCAATGGTCGGTGGTGTCGCTCAATCGCGCTGGTGGTCAGGATACGGCTGAAATCAGGTCATATTAATCCATACACTACAGCATCAGGGCAACGTCGTGAATCTAAAGTAATCGGAGGCAGAAAAAAATCTACCCACTATTCTCTCGGCTAGAGAGGTGGCGGACGTGTTGTGCAAGCGTATGACCCCAAACTACGGAATACTTTACTTGACACCTAATACCACAGGAACACGTATCGTGCAGCCGTTGCCAAAAATAAGGAAACAGGAAATGTTTTTGGTGCACAAGTGAACATATGGCAGTGATCGTTAAACGGTTAACCTTTGCCTCCAAAAACTAGGTTTCTTTTTATTTATTCGAAGCAAGTGAGCGTGTGCCAACTGTGTCAGTTGCATGATGTGGTGTTTGCAAGCCACAGGCCGTAAGTTTACACTGGCAAAAGTGGTCATGGTCATTCAAACAAGCGGTCATTAATATTTAAATTCTCTTCAAATTGAGTGGTGCGTTGTGCAAAGAAAGCATTCATCAGAAGTTATACAGTTTAGACACGCCAAAAATTGGCTCGTTGTTCGTTCTTAGGGTATTTTTTTCCTTTTCAAAGCCTGTCATTTTTTTACTATTTATAAAGCTAGCTTAGGCACTTACGTTCTAAATTCAAGCTAATAATATACACAATAATAACCGCTGGCAAATAATTTTCACCATGCATTTTCCTCGACATATTTAATAACTCTGAAGATAGTCGTATATCTTCGACTTAACATGCGTCCCATATTTCACACACACACAAACATACACGCTGTGGTCAAATTCTTATTTTCGTCATTGGTCCGAAAAACACCAGCAGTTCATGGCCAACCAGCCAAACGCAACGATATTTCTGAGAAGTGAAGGAAAAACATTTCCCTTTGATTTTTCCCCACCTTCATTGATGTAACAACATTTCTTTGACGGATCTGAACGGACGGTACGGCAGACAAACAAGACAAGAGAGAGAGAGAGAGAGAGAAAAAAAAAATCCACCCAACATTGGATAAAAAATCTGTTCATGGACAGCTTATCGATTAGAATATCCTGGCAATTAATCATATGACGACCAGCGACCATGCGAGCACCCATACGCTTCATCCGTTTTCCGGGCTCTTCTCCCAAAGCTCACCAAGCTCCACTGACCACTCACGCAAGGTGACACGATCGACACCTCTGCGGACGGTAGAATGTGCGCGGGAGTAAGGCGAACAGGCACCACAATAACAGAAAAAAAATGAAAGAACGTCAAACACTTCCGCCACGAACACACCGGAAGGACGTTCTGCCGTTCTCGTGCGCGACCCACTGTACCCTGTGCGAGCTAATCCTTTTACCAAGTTGCGTCCCAGTTTTCTTTTTCTGTCATACTCCCTTGCCCGTGATTGAGACAAGTCGTTCGAATGTGTGCAACGCGCTGAGTGACCTCGACCAACGCTCGTGCACCGTGAGCTCGAAAGCTTCAAGCCGAAAGGGAACCATTAGGCCACTCACCTTTCACTAGCCGGCTTCGGTCACTCAGTCAGCTGGTTGATTTCGCCCGTTGTAAAGCTTTTCGCCCGGCGCCCAACGCTCGCGTGGGAGGAGACAGCGAAACTTGGCGTTTTTAGTTTTTCGCAACGATCGGGTTTAGGTTTTGGAACCGTTCGGGCACCGCCATTGCTTACCAGGACGTCGTCCGGTACGGTCGGTCGGTTGCGGGTTTTTTGATGTTGTGTGTCGGATTGGTTTTTTTGTAACTTCCCCCTCCCCACGCTCACCCACCAAACAAATACTCTCTTCATCACGCCAAAAACCAACCCTTAATCAAAGTTCATCGGCTACTGTCACCGCTTACCAAGCCGTTCGCCAAGTGCCGGGATGGATTGAAGTACAGTCACCTTACGTGGATATTTGTGGTGTATTTATTCGTAACCCTTTTCTGTGTCGTTACATTGATACAATCGCTGGAATCGGTTTTTATTTCGTGCGAGCATTTAAGTGTGTGTGGGTGTGTTTCTGTGTGCGATGGTATTTATTTAAAGTGCTGCTTGTGGTACACCCGAAGAGCGACTCGATCAGCACTCCGATGCTGATGCAGTAAAAAGGATAGAAGGATACATTACAGCACTGCTTCAAGTGGAGCGTCTCATAGAAATGCATCGGGACAGTCCACAAAAAAAAAACCAAAAGTTAAATAACAAACCAAACGCCCCCTGAGTGCCACCGCGACTCGGCGCTTCGTGTGACAGAGAAGGACAAACAAGGATGCGTTCGAAAACGTCACGGCTGTGACGAAACTGCACGAACAGTCGCACCCTCTTTGCCGATGCCGAAGGTACGCTACGCCTACGACATTTGGTGTTGGGGGCGAAATTGGCGCTGAGATCGCATCCAACAGTTCAGTTGACGAGTGCGGGCCGTCGATGTACACCACACCGCCAAGCATTTTGCAACGATACAGCAAGTCCGCGCTTTGCCCACCCTCCACCAACCACCCAACGTAACTTTTCTAGCCACGTCGCTCCTGCTCTTCACCTCACCAGGCACACATCTAAAGTGCGTGCGTTTCGGAGAACGTTTGTCCGTATGAGTGGTTCTTCTGTTGCATCCCGATCGCGTACATCCCGATGATACCGAGGGTTGCGCAAGGACTCAGTGAAGTGAACAAATTGTGCCAGCTATCGGATAAAGGGTTGAGGTGTTGCATCCATTTTCCACATCCATCTTCTCGCCGTGCTACAACTACGCTTCACAAAACAAACCGACGGTATAATGATCGCCATGCTAGCTCTCGTTACGCAAGAACTCTGAAACGTTGGCTAAAAATTGTACGAAGACAGGAACGAAAGCTGTGGAATAATTATGTCGAGCAGTGTATAAATTTGCTACCACAACAAACACACGCGCACAAACATGTTCACACCGTTAGATGTGTTTTGTTTGATCTCTTCTTCTCATCCTGTGATCGCTTTTCGTAAAAGCGTTGCTGCAATTCGTTACTTCAAGCGATACATATTCTACGTAACAGGCCATACTGGCCTCGACCAAGCATCGTCACTGCAACGAGAAGCTTCACCACAAAAATGCTCTGTTCGCCATCGTTCTCGCTAAGAATGATCACACTCTTTTAGTGCTTTATCCAAGTGCTTTATTGCCCCCGGCTGTGGGTATTTCGAACGAGAGGCTAAAACAAAACAAAACACAAAACCAATACATCAAAAGGTTAGGAATCAAAATCGAAAACTGATGATCGTAAAATAACACCAGCTCCAAGTGTGATAATCTTAACCGCAAGGCAATAAAGTTTTTTTCTTACGCGTGGAAACTAACCCCCTAAATGGGCTGGAAGTGACTAAAGCAAGCAGCATGCGCCTTCTTTAATACGGCTCGAAAATCAATGTGTATGTGAATGAAGAAATAAAAGGAATCATGACAGAGCAAGCGAAAGGTTCTGAGTGTTTGAAATGAGTGGCGAAATTGTGCTTCAAAGTGCTGCGTGTGTTTTCATGCAAAATCGTTTTACGGTGCAAATGGCAGTGCAATTTACCAGCATGAAAAAAATGTGTGATGTGTGAGTGCTGTGAAATGAGCTTCGGTAAATTGTGAAACCAAAGCTACAAAGCGACTAGAATGTCGTAAGTAATCTAATGCTACACCCGTCGGTACGCATGTACGTTTGCTCGGGTTTAGTGACTAGCTGGTTCAGTGATACTGCGAAGGAAATTAAATCGAAGGTATTTGGTGGTCATGATCGTGTTTTCCTTACACTTTCAGTCAGCACCGTCGTTTCGTATGCTGAAAGATGTGGCTGACGGAATGAAACAATTTCTACTTAATTTTATAGATTCTCAAAGCCGACAGTACTGAAGAGAGAATGAGATAATGCGTCACTGGAAAACGCTAGACACAAGAACGAAAACCATCCAACAGTCAATGTCGATAAAATATCCCGCTTTAACAACTCAATCACAAAATTCTTCTTATTCAATGTCAATACTGGAAAAGCACCACCATTTCTCGACATTTTCTCAGTTTCGCTTTTTGAGCGATTTTTTTCGCTAGGCGACACGGCACTTTACACAAAACGATGTATCAGCAGTACTGTGCTAGCTGCTCCGCTATGACCGGGGTCACCTCATAACAACCACATCGACAGCAAAAAAAAAGAAAAGCTCCCGGAAAACCGGGAGTGGAAAACCGCACAACCTTTTTCGTCCATCTATCAATTGACCTTGCCAATCGGAACGACAAAATCCAGAACGCAAAACGGTCATGATCCCGGGAAGAGCAAATAAACATCGACAAAATGGATAGACAATAATCGTACGGGGAAAAGAAGTGTGGCAGGAGGTGGTTGTGGGAGCATAAGAAAAAAGAGGAACTGAATCAAAAAAAAAAAAAAAACGGGGGAAACCTTTCGAAACTCCACTTCTACTTTTGTCAAGGGAAAATGGTAACCGAAAATGTTTGATTTATACTCCAATATGGATCCACTGTCCCGATTGGGTGGAGTTTATGGATTTTGCCTTCCTAATATCTTTTACTTCGCGAGGAAAAATGTGGAAAGCTTCCATTCATACCTAACATCTGCTTAAAACAGAGATCTTTTGAGAGTTTTGCGGATTTCTTCATCAATATTTACAATTTGTTTCATAAAACAATTGAAGGGTCAATTTCAGGACACGACTTCTTTCATGTATGAGACAGAAAAAAACAGTATTCTGAAACAAAACATTATCTGAAACATGAAGAAATCGAATCAAAAAATAAACTTCAAAACACAATGTTCACTCTCGTCATTAATCAAAAATTAACACTGCAAAGCCATGATAATGTGCTAAAGAAAACAAAAAGCAGCATCTACGAAAGGGAAAACTATTCAAGAGCTCCTCAACAGCTCCTCAACCAAGGGCTGCCTGGCTTAGGGTTTGAAATTAAGTTGTTTTTTCCCGAACGGCTCAGTTGTAAAAATTTTCCTGCACATCATTTTATACAGCCCAGTTTCAGCTGTATTTTTTTACACTTTTTCACTTTGTCAAATTTGTTTGTTTGATGTTTTGGGTAGCAGAAGGTGGGTTATTTTTTTCCTTTCTCCTTCCTTTGAATGATTTTGAACGCTTCTACGCTTCTGTTATAGCGTTTGGAAACAGGAAACAGGCGATAAAAAAGCTCCCAAACTTTGCACAAAAAATAGTAACAAAAAAACAAAACCCAAGTCTACGCTTCGTTCACCATGTTGGTGTGTGTGCGTGTGTGTGTGTGTGTGTATGTGTGTGTGTGTTTGTGATTGGTTTGCTTTGCCTTTCTGTCTGATTGGTACCATACGTCTTTCGTTTCGTAATTTCTCATCCATCTTCATCGAAGAGCATTGCCGCAAAACCGCAACAAATACACTGCCTCGTGGCCATGAATAATTTACTCAAAGCGAATGAGCCACAAGAAAGACGGGCCGCCGTCCCGCCCCATTCCGTTTTCCGCACTGCTCCGGGCAGGCACAAACACAGAGAGGATAAACCGTAGGAAAAAGTGAATTAAAATAAAAAATACGATGTCATCCACTTCGTGAACCGAACCGTGCGCCACGCAGTAAGATTCGTGGATAATGAACAGCGCTGAAGTCTGTGGCGCGTCCACTGGTAACAAAGAAATGGACCTCGCTGCTTGCCTCACCGTTGGGGAAGTGGGGAAAAAATGAATTTCCTCATTACATCCATTTTTTCCGCCCCACTCCGACCTCAGTATTCGGGCCCGGTCCAGTAGCGGGGAAAACGTGACAAATGGGTGCAGGAAAAGCGTAAGCCATTGCTGTAGGCCAGCTGTTAATACTTTGCCCAGGAAAAACGGAGGTTCACCCTTACCCGATCGGTGCCTTTTTGACGGGCGCTTGCACAACACCGCACGACGCCATGACGTGACCGAGATCGGTGAGATGACCGGGAAGGCAGAGTGAGGTAGAAAAATAAACAACAAAAACTGCAGTGAAAGTGCATTTTCCTTCGATGGGAAACCAATTCATCCCTCAATCCTGTTTCGCTACCACTGCTGGTGCTGCATATTGTAACAGCTTCACGCTGTTGTGCTCCGGAAGGGCAAACGGAACCCACCTGGCGGGTGGACACACAAGGGGGAGGGGGGAAGGGTGAAAAATCGGAAAATGACGATGCATTGAAACCAGTTAAAGTGGGCGAGTGTGTTACAGCACCGACGTAAATGCCACTCTATGCAGATATTTATTTTCTCGTTTCCGTTTTTCCATCGCGTTAAATTGTGTGTGTGTGTGTGTGTGGGTGAGGGTGTAAGCACGTTTCACGTGCTGCTTGAGTGCTCCAAGTGGTCGATTTTTGATTCGAGCATCCTTCGAGTGGTGTATTCAATCGCAAACACTACACCGAATGCATCGCGAGGGGAAAAAAAACAGGAAGCGTGCTGGTTGTATGTTTAGGAAATCTGTTTTTTATCCCTCTCGCTCTCGCACTCTTTCTTCCCACGTGCAGTGAAATTTTGCTTCCAAAAACCATTCATTTTTTATTGCACCTCATTCGGTCGAACGCCATCATCCGGACGCGGAAATGTACCGTCGATCGAACGGGCGGAAATTTCTCAACGATCGGGAAAAGTTTAATGGCACAAGTTCTTTGTTACTGCTGCTGCTGCTGTTACTGCTGGTATTACTGCACGTGTATATGTGTGTGGGTGTTGATAAAAACGTGCTTTTCCTTGTTGCCGTTGTTATATCGTACGAGCCTGCAGCAGTTAATGGTTATAAATTTGTCCAAACAGCTTAAGGAAAAAAGGAAGCAAACGTGGGAAGGAGAAATCGAACAACCGCATTGATGCTGGAGGAAAACTATTTCCTTACAGTTGAGAGTTTTTATCGCTTTCTTATGCTTGGGGAGCACCAAACATTTATTTACATACGTATAAATTAGAGCCTAATGAGAACGCTTTTTTAAGTCACGTAAGTCAAGTAGGTCACACTTGCCGTTCAGCACAATTTACTACTTCGATATTTCTCAAGAAAGAACTTGGAGTGCTACTTAGAGTCCATAAAGTAAGCGTAAAAGTGGTTAAAAGAAAAAAATCTACTTTTTATTGCGGTTGCCAACTCAAACTGCGCAGAGTTAAATACATTTAGACGATTGCTTCGAACTTTAAAAACATCGGTTGATACAAGAAGCAATACTTAACAATCAAAATGAAACACTTCCGAATCATACTTATTTATGGTAACATATGCCAATTGATAAGTGATCGTTCAAAAGCGCCCCATTTCAGTGTATTTGAATCCAAAAAGAATTTCAGTATGGTTGTTTATTGAATTGATTTTGAAATTTCTTTTGGTAAACATTTCTATGAATTAACTTCATTGTAGAAAAACCTATAATTTATATTCTAAACCAAGGAATTTGTCTAATAATTTTTTTGTATAATCTTGTCAAAACTGTGATAAGTCAATGAAGGTTTTTAAAACCTTATCTCATTTTTAAAGGATAGAATTGGTTAACGAATCCAAACCAAACTATTTCTTGGCAGCGAAAAATTACTATCCAGCCTCATGGTGTCAATTAATCCGGAAGCTACTTTAAACCCGTCTAGGCATAAAAGATCTCTAAATTAAAAAGAAAATTTTCTTATTCACCCATTCGCTGTGCCATTTATATTGTTGAACTCAGAAATCAACAATTAACTTTATCAATTTATTTTCTCCTTTTTATGGCGAATTTATATTTTTTGGATCTTTTACACTATCACACCAAATAAAACTACTTATTCGTAGAGAATATTTCATGTACCTAATTATGCTGACCTTACCATACGAGCCATAAGTCAGCTATAAATCTAAAATAAAAAGCAACAAGTGCTTCACCACCGTTCTTTATTTTGCTAAATCAACTCACAAAGAAAAAAACCTCCCAAAATCAAAGCCAAACCCAAACGTTTATGCTTTAAACATTAATGCAATCACTTAAGTCTCTCCACTTTACCACCATTCCAACATGTGTGTGTATGCATGACTGTGTGTTTAAGACAAACCGTTTCATTGCCTTCCCCCGAAAAAACCCCGAAAGCACCAAACCAAGCTGGCGTAAAACGTACGAGTTTTAATGCGATTTTTCGCAATTAAAGCCGTTACCAGTGAGATCGTCCTTTCTCCTGTGTACGTAGTGCTCCCGCTCTTAACATGCTCGTAAAACGTATTTTTATAGTAACGTTGCCAAATTGCCCAAACAACGTCTGAAGATACAGAAACAGCACCACTCAGTAAGGGGTCAGTAACGGTGGTGCAAGCCGAACAGTCTGCATCTTGCTTGGGGTAAATGGTTCAACGCTCGACATAAATTCCCTACAGCCCAGCCAACCAGTGGCAGCCAGCGGGTCGTGTTGAGCTTTTTGGCTCAAACTACTAACGGGCATGCCCACTTGAGGCTGTATCCATTTTTCAGCAAGGTTCACCCAGAGCACCTTCGCTCGTCTGTTAAAACTTTCATCAGGTGAAAGACGCGTTTGCGTTTCATGCCGACACTTTTATTTCCGATTGCGATGTCGAGATTCAAAAATAGCAAAACCCCGTACCCAAACGCTCGGGAAGATCAATTCCCAGCTTGGGATTTCTTCACACCATCTTTCTCATGCCATTTGCGCAACGGTAGCCTCGGGCACGGACAATGAAAATGGAAACATACCAACGTGTCGGGTTTGCGGGTTCATCCATACCTTTCGCCTTGAATTTAATCCTTTTACGGCTCATTCCCTATTTAGCAGAGTGCCAAGGTTCAGCTGACTGGTGGTGATTCAGTCGCACCGAACTGATCTTCTGCAGGAATTCGTCGTTTCAAAAGAGCGTTAACACTCAACTTGCCCCTCCCTCCTTCCCCCCTCGCCATAACAAAAGGGCGTTAAAGTGATACAAAATTTAGCACGGTTCCCAAAAATTTCACTTTTTAATGAATTCCGTCGTTCTTGCAGGAGGTGATTTTTGGCGAAAATCGTCCCTCCGACTTTGTGTCGTTTGGTTTTGGTTCAAGCGTCTGAACAAGGCTGAAAAACGGTTATGGTAGCAAAAAAAAAAGCTACGGACAAGCTACAAACACAGCTAAATATAACCACACTCGAAGGCATCAGAGCTGACGCGACGGATCAAAGTCGACTTGATCCAATGAAATAGACTGGATTAGCCTGGCTACTGGCCTGCTTCATATTTACCCTTGACAAAAATCCGTCTCTCGTGCCTTTCACTGCACAACGCACTAGTGACACAACGACACCCGAAAAAACCCACCGAGACAACGAAAACAAGGTCAGAAATTCCTGCCGACAAAACACAACGCAAGGCCAAATGTGATAAAACGAACACACAGAATCAAGTGGACGGCACAGTAAAAGGATCGTACGAATCAATAAGTAATGAATGGAAGACAGCAAACACGAAGATCAAACACGACCGTAATCGTGAGCATGGTGGACCGGATTTTGTCGGGCTAGGAAATTAAGGGTTAAAGAAAAGAAAGGGTCAAGCTGTGGGAGTAAGCAAATTTAGATAAAAAATGTTTCCCCTCTGAGCTCACAGGGACCGCTGAGATTAGTTAGTTGATATGGTAAATATTAATACTATTTCAGGTAGAATAATTTAAGATATTCTAACAAAGGTAGTGTCCATACACAATACCGAAGACGAGATCTGCGTTTATGAAATCGTTCTTTTATAAACCAATGCATTACTAATTCAAACATTAGGTCCCGACTCCTTGACAAAAACTTGATTTCCTAATCGGCGAATCTACTTATAACCAGACCAGCTTCTTTTCCACAACAAACCAAAATCGACAAATATTTTATGATGCCGCATCTAACCGCTCGATTGCTCCGAATTAGGATCGAAACTATTCTTAGCACATGCCACATCCCACCGGACAGTTGACCCGCAACCCAAAGGCCACACATAACGCATGCCTTGCGGTGGACCGAAATCTCAACAACATCCTTGACTGACTCGTTTTATCGTACCCTTTACGGCACCCCGCTCGCCCAATAAGCCGGCGGTGTCCACTTGTTTAACCTTCTGGTCGGCAGAACTTCTGGAGATGATAATATTTAGCCTTTTTCTTCCCCGGAATACGGTCCACGGGCGTCTGGCAATCGCAGAAATGGTAGAAGATTTCCTACAGAGTTTTATGGCTTGCTACGAGCTCATTATGAGGCATCCTGTGAGTGCTTTCGCTCTGCATGTACGGGAGTGTGACTAGCGTAGCTTTGCTGCGGGACTGTCTTACGGGAATAGTGAAAACTTCATAACAGTAGCATACACGTACACCTGGAACCTTGTGAATTTCTTCTAGATGTTCTTTCCACTGTAATGCAGAGGCATAATGTCGTAAAAGTTTTGCTGTTCTCTTATGTTTCAACCACAGGTAATACACCTCCTTCCGTAGAAATAAAAAGAGCTCATTTGTCATATTGCAGTTTATTATACATGTATTTTATCAGTGTGAAGGTTTAGAATACCTTCATCAGTAAATTAAATGATAAATTATTCATAATTCAAGATACACGTGTGTGTTGCCTTCTTTAAAAACTTCTCAAAACATCTCTTTTTGTCAATTTTTAAAAGCAAAACTTAACGTAATCTTTTAATGGTTATAAGCTTTGCTGTAAAATTAAATATTGCCACAAAAATATTAAATAAGAAAAAACCTTTTTAGTCGGAATGCGTAGTTTCTTTTGTTTCCTGACGCAAACACATCTTTATTCCCTTTTATACGCTCGCTGCAATCTCAATGATCATTTCACCCACCGGCGATAAATTCCTTCCAATGGGCGCTGTGCCAGCTGGAAGAAAATCGAGACAAAATATTTATGACGACGATGCGGCATCGATCGTTAAATCTTTTCTCGGACACACCGTAAAAGGGCACCTTTTGCTCCCACTAGGGAAGGGAGGCCACCTTTAGCTTGAATGCAAAACACGTGCGAACATGGGAGGAGAAATTAAATTTCTTCTGTTTACCGCATCTCCCTGAATTCCTCTTCAGCTCTCCGCAAAAAGAGCGTTCAAAACTGCAACAAAACTTTCCCAATATCGATCACCTCGAGTATGCTTTATTGAGATTCATTCGGTAAGCCACTCGATGCGATGTTGTGCAAATTTTATGACCGGACGTAATTTAATTCTTCAATCTCGAGACCTCCCCTCCCGAACCGATGGGCAGCCGATGGGCTAATCTTTATGAAAGTTTTAACAGTTTCACTCCATCTGGCCAACTTCGTCATTGATGCCCGTTGCAACAATGGGAAGAAAGTGCTGCTAAGGAAAGCAACGTGTAATATCAATCCACGCACCCCAAAACATCTCACCCAAACTTGGCACTTTAGATGTAGGAAGAGAAAGCAAGGGGAAAGCGCTAAAACAATAGAAAAAAAAAACACAGACGAAAAGGGTATGAGCGTAAGGGGGTCTTTTGAGCTTCGTCAGCCCACAATACTAGCACTGGACAAAATCGACATAAATAATAGAAGGAATGAACAAAATGAATGCAATAAAGCAAATGTCCTCCATCGGTTGTCGTCGGCCGTTCGTCTGTTTCGGGAGCTCTGCTTGGGGAAAGTTTTCCCTTGCGATGAAATAACCTACCACCAGCACCAGAGGAATGCCGTGAAGGTGTTGGAAGGAGTTGACAAACGACATCAAAGATGTCGCAGTTCGACCCTAGTGCGCGGTCAGGAACAAACTTGTTTTTGTTTTCTTCATTTATTTATTCTTCCTTCATCCCGTCGAGCTCGTTCCTAGTACCGAAAACGGGAGTCTCTCTCTTTCTCTCTCCTTCTCACGACTGTTGTGGTCTAGTCGAAGCACAATTCATTACCGAAATCAATTCTTCGCAATGGGACAGCGAAAATTGTGACAATGTTATGATGGAAAGAAAGCTCCCAATGTCATGCCTGCAAATGTCACTACCTTGCTACGGCCGTGCTACAAAGGACATCCTTTCACCATGAAATGAAATCACTGCCCTGTTTTCGTTTTTGACATTTCCGCAAGCGGTCACCTTCCTTCCACCACCCAGGCAGAGCTGTTTATCTGCGTACAGCGTGTTTCACGCTGCGCAGCGGTCTCGGTGTATTGTCAAACCGCGAAAAATAAATCCACTATTCCACACTGGTGCTGATTTCTTTCCTCCTGCCGTTGCTCAAACCAATCTACCCGCTTGGGAGGAGGTAAAACAAATTTTGGTCGTTTTATTTAACATTTATTTTGCTCCGTTTTACCATGTCAGACATTTACCCTCTGCCATCTACTTTGCCTTTCGGCACAGTCTTTGCGCGATGGCCACAATGAGCCGTCAACGGTAACCGCTAGAATATCGATTGTCGATGGCGGTTGGCTTAGCGGTGAAGTTGATTTATTGGAAGCGGGGCGTGATATTAAAGAACATGTACCAAAGGTTATTGGTAGTGGTATTGATGATAGTGTACTGCCACAAATCGTTTGCATTCTTTCAACAGAGCAATAAGTGGATAGTGGAAAATATTACAATTACAATCATTTTTATTGAGTGTGATTTTTATCATACAAAAAATTTAAAAAATCAATTGGTGCTACGATCACTTTTGACGATTCAATTTTACAGCAATCGAATAATTAGCACCACTGAACACGGATAACCGGGCGTCTCCATTTACACCAGCTACCAGGCGTCTCCATTAAGGAGTGAAAGAAACAGAAATCATCCAATTTTCACGGAGCTCACATCCATTTCGGTTTGAAAATCGATTTCCACGACGCTACCCTAGGCCAAAACATTCAACCACCGTACATTGCTGGGGAAGGTCAACTGACAATTTCATCAAACGGCCTCCCCCGTCTGCACCGCAAGACCGTAGCACTGGGAATTGGAACATTTCCATTTTCGGTCGGTGTGGTACACAGTTGCAATGTTGCAATACTTTCTACCCTGACCTCTCACCACACGTCAGCTCACCAACCTGTGCAATATTTTCCATTGATGCTTTTCCATGGATTCGCAAACCTCGAAGCGAAAAAGTTCACCCAACAAACTAACGATCGATAGATTTTTCCTGATTCAAAGTTTCTCCACCCGTTGCAGAACTCAAACGGGCTCAAACGCTTAAAAACGTCACTACTCTGTCACTGCGTTCAGGATGCTGCTTGATACTGCAACTAAATAGGAAACACGCATTGCCACGCCTCATAGCTTCTGAGGACAGTTTCTTCTTGCACACGATAATTTTCACACTGATCGGAAACTAAGTATCCAACGAATAAGATCAAATAAAGCTTGGGCTGCGTACAATCACGAGGCAGTTGCCGTCGGTAGGTCTAGCAATGATGGCTCCCGCACATAGTTCTCTTCTCCGAAATCGCTTCTCTCGTTCACTCACCTTGTACCGGAACAAATACCGACTTATCTATTGGCCTTCACCGCACCACTGTAGCACTACTCACGCACAACAAGATGTATGTGTGCTGGTTGATACGAACAAAGTTTGGTGCTGCATTTTTTTTTTTTGCCTTTTGATTGTTGTTATGGACCTTTCAACGCGTTACGAACGCCACTTGAGGGCCAGCAACCGTTGCGATCAACTTGCAAAAGGTATCCATGTGTTGCGATGTGTACGTGTTGCCTATACCTGCCATTGATGTGTGTATGTGTGTGTGTGTGTTTGAGTGTATGCTATTTTTTCAATGCAAAGCTCACCCAGGAACAATGGCCGACAGCAGAGTGAGTTGCCAAACGGGACACCCGTTCGAAGCAACTTTTATTTTGGACGCTTTCCCAGGACCTACGACTAGGAAGTTCAACACGCCCAGCAACTTCGGGCCCAAACTTCCAAAAGAACGGTTGTCTACCACCCCTACACATACATCCCGCTGTCCAAACCCGCCCCACCAAACATTGCACTGGTTTACACATTCGTTACCGTTTCTACTTGCAAAAGACGAGCATCCTCTGTTGCTGGCGCGCTCTTCTTTCCTTTTGCAAATGCACACTGGTTTTTTTGTTTTTGCTTTCACCTCGCTGGCAGATAAATCAGGATGCACATGATTTAAAGGCGACAGGAGAAAGATCCGGTCCGGGAGAGCTCAACCACGCGGCACGTCTCTGGTCCCGCTAAGACTACTGGCTCCAGTCTTGCGCCCGTAAGCAGTGGGCGATAAGATGAAAACGAAAAGTTGGGCTCCGTTCCAGCGCGATCGAAAATCGCGAGAAGAAATAAACGGAACCTTCAGGCGGGTGAACGATAACGACAGCCGTACATACGTAAATGGTGATCAGATTCTTCTCCCATACCGATGCCCTATCGATGCCGTTCGAGGCCGCACCAAAACCTCCGACTCAAACCAATCTGTGCTTTTCTCTGCTTCTAGAATACTTTTTCTTCACACACACAAAAAAAAACGCATGTCGCTTACGACGAGCACCAGGAAGGAAAATAAAAATAAAGCCTTCCTTTAGCGCACGGCGCATCCCGCAATGGCGCCAATGTGAAACTAAAGTAGTTATTTTGTCTCACCGTCTCGATGCAACTCGGTTTGCCGTAGGGTTCTCCTGTTTTTTTGTTTTGTCTTTTCCACGTCTTCGAGTGCAAAAACTTGCAATCCACTTCTTCAAACCCACGCCGTCCCACACAGTGTGTCTACCAGGGTTTGGTTACCGATTTTTAACTGGCTGCACTTGATTGTGAAATCGATCCCTTTTCCCGTTTGGCTGTTTGGTAAACAACTCACGAACTGCTTTGGTTGAAAATTAAATGAATTCAATTTCAAAATTCATTTCCGAAGCGAATTATCTGGCGATTTCTTACCCGTTATTCCAGCACTGCAATTGATTCGTGCTGAAAAATAATTTCATTAGCATCGTTTTCGCTTTCGGAAGTGCCAAAAACCTTTTATTTAATTTATTTGAAAATAATTACCACTGCACGCGTCTTCTAGCGTTTATTACAAACTTTCTGCTTGCGTCATTGTAAAGCCCTGAACTAGTAAGACAAAAAAAATGTCACACGAACGAACCCTAGTAATCAAATAGACATCTTTACTATCAACGACCGTCTGGAAAATGGGCTGACAGCGTTAGTATTTCGCTCCAACAATTATAGGGCTAAATTATTTCGAAAGTTACACCCCAACAAAGTGTCGCCTAAAGAGGCGATACACAGATTATGAAGGAGAAAAGGTGGGAGAAAGGAAGAGAGAGAAAAAAAAGCGTCGTGATTAACAATTCCTAGTTACGCCACCCATCCTGCGCCACAAACTTCTAGCGTGGGCTTTGCAAATGCGATCATAAAACCACCGCCTCCTTCGCCTCTGGTACCGCTCCGGATGAGAAAAGTTGCGATAAAAAGGTACCCCCGTAACTTCGTCCCATCACACTTTGGCTGTGGTTCCAAACCATTCTCCACGGGTTTCGATCGTTTCTGGAAGCTTTGAAATCAGCTGCAAACTTTCAAAACTTAATTTTAAACATCGTCGGATCATGGTTTAGACGTTGGTGGAGGGTGATGGGTTATGAGCAGCGTAATGACTGTTGTGTCAGAGAGAGAGAGAGAGAGAGAGAGAGAGAGAGAGAGAGAGAGAGAGGGGATGCAGTTTACGATTTTATGACAGTTTTCCCCGGTGTGTGTCTATTGCTTGGGAACGGAAAATGTTCCAAGCATGCTTCAACATGCTTTTCGTTGTTACTTTTATTACGGTTACTTAAAGTGAAGCTTAAGATTTTAATGGATTGATAGCTATTTATAACAACATTTCCAGATAGGGAGATGTGTCAGTGCACTCTATAATCGTTTCACAGCATAAGAAGTTCACGTGTTTACTATGTAAGGCCCCATGAGACACATTTAGATAACAACACTGGAAAACGCAGTACATTATAATGTTAATTTCTACAAATAATTGATCGTACTTCAGATCATCGTTGCTCTATTGCACCCTAGGTACACCCAAGCTAAAGTTTGTTGGAGTGTCTTTATGTGTGAGATGACAAGAATTTATCAAAGGTCTACTCTTTTGAAACAACTTATCTTCTTGTAATCGTGAGGAAAATGAATAAGGTAGTTCCACTTGGCAAAAAAAATCTGCTTCATTTTATCAACACTAACGCTTCCCTTCGTAAGCAACTTTTCAAGGAATTTATTCTGTAAAACTTTAAAGTTTCAATTGTACCTTCCCTGTTTTTCCCTAAACACAGGACCATAACAACGATGACCCCGATCTCGGGTGTTTATGTAACATTCTACTCATCATAACATCCTTTCATCGACCTACTCGCAGCACTGTTCTGCGAACTCTTAAATATTTATCCGTGAAAAGAAACTGTTTGCGTAACAGCTGTTTCACCGGTCGGACGGATTGGACGAAGATTTGATTGAAGGAACCTACTTGTTGGATCTTTCCGTTGTTTTTGTTTTTTCTTTTCTTTCTTGTTTGTACCAACAAGCAAATTTGATGGCATAATAAATCGTACCGGCAAAGGTTGTGGTAACGAACTATCCTTCAACCCAACCACCTAAACCGTTGATAAGTAGTCCACTAATCATAAACCGTCATAATCTTGCTGCGACAGTCTCGGCTACCGCACTGACAGCTGCAACTGCAACCGACAGTTCCCAGTGCAGTGCAGTTTGATCCTTATCGTGGCACTATCGTTTCCTGCCACCGAAAGCTTTGCCTGTAAACAGCTAATTCTGACCGGCCGGTAAACTACCACATCTGCCGGAAGCAATATTTATTACGATTTCGCGGCCAGAATATTGATTTCTTGTAGCAAGCACTTCTACCGTCCGTTCAATGCACTAGCTGCGAGGGGCTGTGTGTGTGTGTTTGTGTTTGGTTCTTTGGACAAGAACTGCTAAGAGTGTGAGTGTGAGTGTTTTTCTCCTCCTGCTACCATGCTTTATGACTCACCAACTCATCACAATTCGTCATTCAACTCGTAACACAAGTAGTGGTTAGCGCTGCTACCGCTATTACCGCCACTTCGGCTGGAGCCGATTCGATTTTTCTTCCATTTTTGTGTACCCCTTTTCCGGCCAACCTCACCGTGTTCCCCGCTGCTTCAATTAGATTCAACCAAAAACACAACACACTCGCCTCGGAAGCAAACGATCAACCGTCGGTACTAGCGTGTGAACAATATTCATTATTCATGATATGGTCCAACACTCTGCCCCGTTCCACCTCGGTTCGGCTGTTTCTTTTCCTCCTTTTTTTCTCGCTCACACGTGGCATCATCCCATCAAATGATGACGGTGGTGACGACATCGCAGCCATATCGTTATGAGAGAGGGAGCGCGGCGAAGCCGTAGACATTTTCATTTGCGCTAAGTAGCTGAAAATATCCTCAAACACCATCGCCATGAGGTTTCGTGAAACACTGTTGGGGGTTGTTCCAAAATACAGAACAACAAACCACGCAGCAATCGAAAGGCTGGCGAAGAGTGCCAACGGGAAGTATCCGTAAAGGGGAGCTGTCCAAATTGCGGTCATAAAGCTGCCTAGTGGCACGATTGATGGGTACGTGATGTGGCACGTGGAGTTTGGCTGTGGTGTGGGTTTTCCAGTTATTTACCACAAACGAACAAACGTGTGTACTCGTTCACACATATACATATGATTTTAGGGGGGGTAGGAAATAAAGAAGGAATGTAAAAAAAAAACATGGATGACCCAGAGCGGGACTGAAGGGATTTTTTCGTGATTTGATTTATTTCTCCACTCTGATAAAATCCCCATTCTGGCGTCCGGAACTGAAAGGGTGAATGAGTGAACGGTGAGAGCATAATGATGAGAAACGTGATAATGCTGTGGAGGGCATTACACGGGACGTAATTTGTGTCGACGAACCTACCCAGCGGGAAGCGACTGTTGCCATTTACAGTGTGACCTGGGAGTAGTCCTTAGCTGCAAGAATGTGTATTTAAAAACAAATCCTATTCATTACAGGCATTCAAGGTGTAACAATTTATTTAATGCTTTTATCAATTGTCCCTATTGAGGTAGAGGATCGTCGAAAAGTCAATTCAGCTTCACAACTGCGCCATATCATTATCCCTCTCCCAACCCAAACACCAACTCACGCAATTTCTTTCGAAAACTTTTATTATATATTACTAAATAAATTGTTTCTTTCCCTAACCAGCTTTCCAGCTTCAACTGTAGTGTGTTTCGCATTGGACAGCTCTACAGCAGATCGCCAGTGATCATCACCTTCAACATTGTTCCCGCAATGGAACGCCACATCCAAAGTCCTTTCAAACTATTCCTTTTCCAAAAATAATATTCCCTCCCGAACAAGCACACACACACCATCGCAGAACAATCACCTATACGCTACCGGTACGATTGAATGGCACTCAAAACTGTCGGCTAAACGGTCGGCAAGATCGACTGCTAAACCCATCCACCCATCCACGTACTGGCATTAGACAAAACAAACATACCATATCTAACACGGTGCGCTCCATCGAAACCGAGCCATTTTATACGTCGCAACAGTCACCCAACACAAAAGGATCCCGTGTGTGGCGGGTACGCGAGATTTACTAACCCCGGTAATGTTTATGAAAATCTAGCGCAGGACCAGCGCATCTTGCAGTTGATCGATTCATGTTGCAGGAATTGAACGATATGAAACCTATACGCTTGATAGACATTTTATCGATCAAAAAACAAAACGGGCAGGCAACGAGGCTAGAAAATTTAAACCCCCATTTCGGAATTGTAAACAGGTACAGGAATCTTCAATTTTTATCTTCTTTTTTTGCCTCCAGCGCTACTAAACGTCCACATATTTTGCAGTAATTTCTTATACAAAGTTACAACAAAAAAAAAAGGGACGAGTGGTCCAGTTGAAAGGACAGTGTTAAGATTAGTTACGAACCGTACAGCTAGCGGTAAAGGTGGTAGCCCCGACGTCAGATTTTTATGAAGAACACCCAGCCAGCCACAGACACAAATACACAGAAAAAAAAGCAATTGCGTACGCTTCTTGAGAGATACTTTTTAAGTACAATTTTTGATATTCTTTTATCGTTTGCTACACGTTATATTGTGAGCACTGTCGATCGACAGGACAGGGGATAGCAAGCAACAACAAAAGGACAATATGAGCGGATTGGAATTGAATGGCGGCGGTGTACCACGGTCCGGTATCTGATTGAACAATCGTGCGGTTGTGGTAGTACTTTTTAGTTAGAAGATATGCGAATGTAACAGACAACCCCAGACACTACCCAAAAAGGTAAGCTTAACAGGGGCACGTATCGAATGCGATTGAGAGCGGAAACGATTGCGCGTACCGTAGCAGTTGTGCCTAGCTAGCAGTAATATCATTGAAATCATTTTTTATGAATGTTGAAAAAAAAGGGAACGAGGACAGAACACTTCCGAAGCACGAGAGCAGGCAAACGGGAAGAGAAGAAGTACCTTTACCATAACAAGACGCTGATGCAGGATGTGACTAATACAAATAATTATTCTTACCAGTGGAGGGATTTAGCAGTAAACGACGACACTGCTTCGACACAGCATTCGAGTGACGTGTGAAAACGTGCGAGCGCAGCGAATAAGTAACATTATGCACGATTTCGAATGCACGTGGCCGCATCTTTGACATTACGTTACGCACAAGGCATAGGTTTCTTGCCGGCACGTGTTGTGAGGCTTAATTTTTGAAGTCATATAAAGAAACACATTCAATCACGTGAAAATGAGAACGCGTGCGTGCTGCCCAACAACCAAACGAAAATCATAGACAAACAATATAAACATATAAGCTAACCGAATGATAGAATCTACCGATGTTTGTTTGTTGATAGAGCAAAGGTAAAGCAGCAAAAACAAAACCCGTTTTTTGGACGCACATTTCCATTCCAAAAAACATTTTTAAAAAAGCAGTGAAAAAAGGGCCCGTTACGCCATCCATCCTGGGAGTTTAATGGCTATAGCTTAATGGTGCTGCCGATCGATGTTTGCTAGTAGATGGTGGTACAGTAGAAAATTTAAACTTATTGTTGTACAATGTTACATTTTGTAAGTAGCCCCGTAATGTGAGCGTACGTGTAAAGGGAAAATCATTTATCCTATCACAAAGCGAATACAAAATCTCCCCCCGTTGCATGTCCTTATTATTATTATCATGTTGGTATCGATCGGTAACGGTTTGTCATACTTTTGGTAATTGTTTTATACGAACAGCAACCGGTGTTGGTTGAACGCACTTAGGTTAGGTTATGATGCGAGATTATCGTGTGGGGAGAAATTAAAAGCTAACTTAACCCCACAATTTGTACGCTGGGTGAAATCTGTCAGAAAGGAAAAAAAAAAATTTTCATTTGCTAATTTGCACTATTTTTAACCTTTACAATCAGTCTTCACAGGCGCATGATGGGAATGATGTTCTACCCTGGCTCTCTGTAAAACTATACTGTATACCCGGTATGCCTCTCTATGTGTGTGTGTGTATAGAAACTACCCAAAGCAACACTAATCACTAAACGGTAGCTGAATGTTGTAGGAAACGAAAAAATTGATGGAAAAATATTACGTATACTTACTGTAAGCTTCATGCAACTAGCGGGCTTAACTAATACCGGCGAAAGCAGGAAACGTACTTCGTGAAAACCGTGTTTTTTTTTCTTCTATCGTTTACTCCTCCGCGGGGGAAAGTAAAAAAGCTTTGACTGTGAGTGTCTGTCTGTTTTAAGAAAGATAAAGCTGCTAAGAACTGTGTGTGAAATTTACCATATTCGGCCCGTGTCCTGTTTAAACTCTTTCCCTTACAAACACGCACACAACGCGCTGTCTTCATCTCCCGGTGTCCCTTCCCTCTTTATCACAGCGAAACGAAGGGGTGTAACGAGTGTAGGGTAGCAATCTAAAGAGGGGAAACTCAAGAAGAACAGCTTTCCGTGTAACACATCATTCAAGCACACTTGTAACAAAACCCACTCGATAGTCTACAGTAGTACATTAGCGTCAACTAAGGTTATATAGCTAGACAACCCAAGGTGGGGCAAGATTTTTTCTTACCTCCTTGCAAATAAATAACTTCAAACAAGGATACACAAAACACACAATACCACAACCAAACACTTACGAACACACATACACATACACCAGATCCAAGATACTTACTCAAATCCAACACCTAGTGCACCGATAAGCATTTTTTGATAACTGTCTACAGAGAGAGAAACAAAAAGCAAGAGATAAACGATCGAGAAGCTCGCCCTCCCCCCAGGAACCAAGGAGGGTGTATCTATGTGTTTATGTAGCATAATGCTCCTGCGGCAACAATCTTAACGATAAGCGTATATTCAGCGTCAGTGTCAAGTAGTAGTACTCGTTGTAAGTGTCTTTGCTGAAGCTAATTCAATCGCCAAAAGTAAACCGATACCGTCTTACTGCGTAGCGCGTTGCTGCATGTATTGTCATCCCCATTATTCCCGCTACCCGATGTGCAGTGTGAATTGAATCAGCCAGTCTTGCTGGGGTAGGGAAGGTACGAGTTGCATCCGTATATGTTGTAAGCGTATAGGTGGTTTACTGTACTGTGCTAGTATCTATTACAAATCAGCCAATTCCCATCCCATCCGAGATCCCCCACTATCACCGGCGAGCCGTCACACCAAAGCCGAGTCGTCAGCTGTCCAAAACCAAATAACAAAATAACACATAAACGTTCACGTACGAAAGCTGTGTACGCGTCCCACCTTCACCCCCGAGTAGGCTAGCAGAAACCAATCTACGGAACTTGTTCTACCAAGAAAAAGTTATCCGGCGCTTCTCTGTTGCTCTCAAGAGCTTTGAGAAGCAAATCAACACCAACCGGGCGCTAACAAGTTTTCCCACCCCCAAACCCACCACCATCAAAACACGCACACACACACACCTGCTTCCGGCTTCCGACCTCATCATCGTCGCCATCGCCGTCGTTATTATTGCTGTTATCATTGTTGTTGTTATCACTGTTGTTGTTATTGTTGTGGATGCGACACTGCGCCATCGTTGTCGCCGTCGTCGTTGTCGGTGGTGGTTGTGTTAGCAGCAGTAGCCGTCGTAGTAGTAGTAGCGCGCACCCCCCCTAATCGACAGTGCAGTCCGTGCTGGTAAGAACGCAAGCGCAAGATGTATGCAGCAGCAGGTGGCGCCTCGCTGGCGTCACGCCAGGCGCGCAAGAAGCAGGCCCAGCAGAACACAAAAAACAAGGCCACCAATCAGCAGATACTGCGGGAGAAGCTAGCAGCGAAGGCGGCCACCACACCGACCAAGAGCAAACACTTCCACCAGCTGCCGGCGTCCTATCTGCGGGCACCCCATCAGCACCACCGGAAGCTCAGTGCGGGCTACACCAGCATACCCGGCTCGGACCAGCAGCATCCCCATCACAAGTTTGGTGATCAACCCTGTTCGTCCTACACCGGTGCGCCCGTCACCCATGCTCACGGTCCGCACCTAGGTGGTCCGGGACACGCCCACCATCATCACCACCATCATCATGCGGCACCGGGAGGTGTGCCGCATCCGTGTCATCTGCATGGTGCTGGACCCTCCGGACAACCGCCCATCTCGGGAGCGTCCTTTCCCCCAATGCCGAAACCTACCGGATTTCGCGAGTATGACAAGCTGGTACGTCGACAGCAGCTTACAAAGTCTGCCACCGCCACACTACCGCTGGTATCCCAAGCCCAGCAAGATCTCACACCACCGCAAACACCAACCCTCGGTTTTGGAGAGTCGGCAGGTACCGAACCTCACGGTGGGCATCACCATCACCTACTGTTACAGCAACAGCAGCAGCACCCTCATCATCACTCACAACAGCATCTCGATAAGGTGGGCATCTCGGGTCAAGAGGAGGGCGAATGTGCGGTCACGCAACCACTCACACTGCAGATACCGAATGATCCGATCATCATTACCCCTGCCACACCGCAGGCTACACCACCGGGCCGTCTCGGACTGAAACCGCTGGTGCTGACGGATGACGAGGAGGCCCATCCGCTGACCAGCCCAACGCCCGGTGCGCTCGAGCGAAAGTGTAGCGTGTATCGTGGCCGGAAGCTCGATCCGTTCGAGGAACAGTTCTACAACGCGACGACAATAACCAACGCACAGCATCAGCACCATCAGTATCATACGGACGATGTGTTCTTCCCGCCGGCGACCGGCAGTGTGCCGAATGGGGGTGGTGGTCACTCCACCACCACTACCACGCCCGGACATCAGCAGGTGCCCAAGTGGGACTCGGAGTACTACTGCTGTGAGTGTGATCATCGCCAGTACGGTGTGTGTACCTGTGATCAGTTCGAGGTAAGACGCATTCTTCTGAACTTTCTGCAGGATCCCCCAACATCTTCGTAGCAAGTCGACAGGTACTAGCAAGTCCAAAGTTGGTTGTAAGTAGTTGGTCCTATACGTCTCTGTGAGCGTCTTGTCTTGTTTGTATAGAATTGCGTGAGATGGTGTTTATACCAAAAAAATAATCCCACATCACAAGAACAGAGCAAAACATTCTTATCTCAATTATGTCTGCCATGCATCGCCTTTTGAACGTTGCACTCAATTTGCAGATTATCACCGACTTTATCTTCATCTTGCAAATATTGAATATTATGTCTCTTCGACGATTCCGATCCTCCAAAACTCAATTCATTGAGGATACGCTGAATCTTCAAGTGACACAAAACCTCGCCTCCGGTGTTCCATAAGGATAACTTATCATCAAATCGGGGTGTTTTCCTGGGAAAAAATATATAACACTTTCCACTTTACAGCCATTTCACAACCGACCAGATAGCGGTCGCAAAATGCTATCTTAATGCTGCAAAACGATTCCCTCTATCAGCCGGGGCATATTCGCACGCCGCAAAAAGAAGGAACGCTATCAAAATGATAAATCACAATCGCCTTCCTTTTATGCTGGCGTTTATTATATATCTACGAACGTATCGAAACGTTCGCATTCCTTGTGCAAGGGGGCAACGCTTCCCGGTGGAGGTAACGCCTTCGATACCCGGCACTCAATATACCAGAGGCTATAGAATTGTGTGGTCCAGAGGCAAAACAGATACACTGGAAACAATCTTACCCGCTCCTGGAAAAGATCCACCGGGAAACAGCTTGAAGTGGAAACTGCCTTTTCCCTCTAACGCGTCAAGTACAACCGCTGTCAGGAGTGTGGAGGCCGTTTTTATTCGTTAGCGTAAATCAAGCTGCATCCTGTGTACCGCCGTCGAATACATCTTCAACCGATGGCACTACAATGCGCCTCGTCTGGAATCGATTCGTATCGAGCAATATAGAGACCACCTCGCCTTAAAAGCCTTTGGCTCCGTGAGCTCTACCCTCCAGGACGATGCATCGCAAGGAGTTGCGGGGCAGTGATCATAATAACAATAATAATAAAAAAATCGTTTCTCAACTTGCCCTATGGTCGTTTTCTCCACTCCACGAGCGAACCGCTTCGAACAACGGCAGCGAATGAGAGCACGTAATTGAATGTATTTATGCTCGCATGAAAGCATATTATGTGGTATGTAATAAAGTATCATCCCTCGATGGTAAAGACAAACGAGGGAGATGATGGGTGGAAAGGTTACCATGAAGGGGCGGGCACTGGCACTGGCAGACGGCACTCAATTCAAGCCCGGTTGGTGCTTCATTGATTGAGAGCCTTTTGTATGGGGGAAATGATTTTTCCTTTCCTTACCGCTCCTCTTTGTGCTTTCGCAAACCCAAACCACACTTTTACTGCGAACAACAATTCCCATTCGATGCCATTGAACATTCCCATTCCAAGTGCATCGAAAAGGACGATGGTTAGCTTTCGATTTGCCTGCCCATCGGATGGGTTACGAACGGATGGAGAACGTTTTGAGTAGGTTTGAGTTCGTTTAGTTTCATGACGCCACATCACGTGCCCGATCGTGCTGCGAGGGGAAATGGTTTAAGTGCATGTCGATCGGAATTTGTATCAAATTCAGGATGCGATTTTGATAGGTTCAATCAAGTGTTTGAGTACGTTAAACGTGTGCACTTCAAAAGGGTTCAAATTTTGTGATTGTTATAAGAGACGCGTAAATTAAGACCTTATCTTCCAAGTGGAGCCTTTGAAGGTCTCTCAAAGAAGCCTCACCGTGTTGGGTGTTGTCTAGAAAAACATCTTGTAGGCCAAAGAGCCATTTTGTGTACAGGGTTTCGCTATTCACTAGGAGCATGAGTTCTCATGCTCATTCTTGGAGTCGAATCCGCCACTATGTCTTCTCATGTTTAAATTCCAAATAGCAGTTGATCATTTTTTATTTGCGCAGAAATGTTATATTGTTTTAAAGATATTTTGTATCGATTATCATTGACCTCGCCATTAACAAACTATAAAACATTATAAATTTAATTATACAGTTTTAGGTAAATAATTTATATTTACTTTCTATAAACCCTTCACTGGCGTGAAAAGAATTGTTTCTTAAAAGAAGAATTCTCTCACCTAGCAAAGCTTTATCACCTTGTATACAGTAATAAAATACACCTAATTTAAACGAAACTACGGCAGTAACGCCTAAAGCCTTCTGCTGTTTCATTGTCTCCGAAACAAGCCATACAACCTAGCAAACGTCATCTTAAATCAACAGCAGTACAAAACGTTTCCAAGCAGCTGGTTCAACCACACGGAACGCTTCAACTCTGTCCAATCTTCAACAACATAATCATCGTAAGTTTGACCATTACCCACCGAAAGCACATTGTCATTCTGCATTGACCTGCAGGCGCAAAAGGGGCAGCTCGAACTGTACTGCCGTTGATGGTTGAACCGAGCGATAGTAAAGGTACTTATCGGATCGGTTTTCAAAGGTACAAACGGAACCGACCGGGTTGCCTTGCTTACCCGGCTCACCCGATCTGCTCTTCCGGCCCATATTACATGATCCTGACCTGCTGCTGGTCTGCCCGTACCATTCATTGCATTGCCGTTCAAAAGAAGGACCCCTTTTCAATGGTCTGCCGCATGGATTCTGCGATTGCTGGGCGTAGAGCATGCCTGGAAAGTGCTTCCTTCTATTGTTCAACCGAAGCGAAAGTTCAAGCTCTTGTGTAACATTTCGAATGTCCTGTGTCGTCGGTTTTGAACGCTCTTCCTCTTTGCACAAGGGTTGAATAGCTTTGTGGTTGCGGTTTTGCTACTCCGCATCAGGACCACCAACCGAACCACTCGCCACACCATTTCCATGAACGAAATCTAATGAAATGGAAAACGTTAATGCTGTTTCCAGTGGATGATGATGCCTCAGCTCACCCCGATTCAAGCTCATCTTCTCTCTATCTCTCTCCCTCACTCTTACTGCTCAGTGTTTGTTCCTTTAAAGCGCACCGAAATCGAAACAGAAGTCGTTGGTAACTTTTTCAATTACGAACTAACGGCGTGCAGCCTGCATCGATCCGCTTCATTATCGCACGCAAGGCGGAAACGACCTCACAGCGTTCCGCTCCGTTTCAAGCGATCGTTTTGGTTCATTCCCGAGATTTCGATGCAGTTGGCACATCCTTACTGGGTTGATTGGCGAAATCGTGAACGTTTGATGAAGACAGGCCACAGTCCTTTCAGTTGACAAGCTAGACACGAACGTGCGCGGCCGAATGCCATACACTCTGCTAACATGCTAACGAGCGCGAGTTGCTAGCGAGCTGTATCTACGGTGGAAAACTGTTCGTTTGCTTTCCGGGTGGACAAACTTTTCACTTTATGTTTACTAAAACAAACTCATGCCGAACGTGACGCAATCAAGGGTATTAAATATTGCAAGCTGGAAGGGAAATTGTAAGAAGATAACAGGAAGAAAGTAATGTTTATTCTGAATTCGTACAAGAAACACATATTTTTCATGGTGTTTAATAAATTTTGTGGTTATAAAATCCTTCTTGATAATTATTTCTAGACTGGCATTGAATTAAATTTCCAAATTAAATTTTGTTTTAAAGCTCGTGTCTCTCCGTCAACGAAAATGCTTTCAAAATGACGATTGCAAAAGTCGCCACAATATGGCATAGCGAGTGATAGTGATTAATGTCGCTTTAATTACACACACGCGATGGTCAACATTAATCTTCGGTTTGCGTTTCAAAAGCACCGGCCGCTAGCGGGCCGGATCGAGCGTGTCCGCCACGGTGGTAAACGGTGGTCAGCCTTTCGCGTGACCGTGCCAAACCCCTGGGCATCTCTCTGCGGCATGACAGTGCTGCGGGAAATAGTGTACATTCCCACTAGCATGGCTACCATATTCTTTCAGCTAATGAAGAATAGTGTAAGGGTGCGAATGTAGGTTTTAGCAAGCAATAAGAAATTGGTGACCGCAAACTAACCGTGCACCGTGCCTCCTGCAGTGACATTAATATTGTTTTAATTAAATTTCCTGATTTTCTACTTGAACAAATTACGCTTTGAGCGGGCTAGTTATGCATATGTTTCAAAGAACGTATTGTAAGGACGTTCAAAACGACGAAAATATTGCATAGAATTTGCTATTAAATTTTGAAAAATACCAGTTTCAAATAAAAGTACTTTTAGTATTCATTTAGACTATTTGCGTGCAGTGTTTTTATCCAAATCTGTTAGTTTAAGGTAAGAAATGACACATTACATCACAAAATGAAGCACAACGATTCCATCAAGAAGAATTAAATACAAGAGACCGACAAATTTTTCAGAAAATAAAATAAAATCCTCGTCTTGGAGCTGACACAACTATTTCATCAATTAAAGATGTTTTTCTGCTGAGGTTCTTTTAAATGCTCACTAAGCTTTCAACACATTATGCAATGCAAAACGCAACACAAGCTTTTTTAAAGCGTTGCTCTTTTCTGTAAGCAATCATTCGTTACTCTATGAACATCTCCCAGAGTGATACGTTTGAATAGAGCATCCTCGGCTCGCCTGGGACGGCAAAACAAAATCAACAAAAATGCCCAACTGCAATCCATCTACCAGCTCGTCTGGGGAGACTGTTGTTCGTCTGCCGAGTTTTTTTTTCTCTCCACTTTCAAACCAGAGCTTCCTGATTCGTTATCTAGTCTTTTTCCCTGTCCAGTATTGCGTAGTACGCTATCCGTTCCAAACGCAAACCTTGCTCCAGTTTCGAGCAGTTGTACCACCGACGATGGCCTTCTCCCAGACTCAAACCAAAGTCCATCAAAATCTCCATTCAATCGAGCAGACAAACAACAAATAGAGAAGAACCCCGAAAAAAAGCCATATAAAATATGGAAACGTTTCACTCAACGCTTCCCAACGGCAGCGCCGATGCTGTCCTCGGCAGTGCGCCATCACTGATCACATGGCAAAGCATGAATTCATCCAGCTGCCTGCGTTGCCTTGGGATTCGTACAACACAGTTGTCAAAGAAATGAAATACAGCTCCTACCAGCCCTGCTAGGGAAGCTCTCCGCGTGCCGGCCCCCCCAAGGAAAACCTCACAAACACCGTGCTTCATTGGAACCGTAAAACGGTTCGGTTTTATGAAGCTCACAAATGATTGAATTGAACGGACGGAACTAGAAACGGACCGGCCAACAACAACAGGAACTGTACGGCGTAACGCTACACGACACATCTACCAGCTGCCCCAGTGTCCTTGCAGCGTGTGACGGTGGCCTTCAGCGTGTGCAATGCGAGAAGCCAACCAAAACCCACACAAACACACCGATAACACATTTTCCCTTGCATATGGTGAATTGTGAATGGCAAACAATTGCTCACGAGCTTGCCGGGACATACACACGCGTCACACGCACCCTTGCGTCGCACACAACGACCGCAAATGGGCCTTGAATGGTGTGAGAAACAGTATAATTAATATGCACGAACTGTGGCCACTTTCCTCATTTTGCCCAACATTTTTCACCAACACATGGCAGCAAAAGGAACCGACGAACGGCAAAAGCGCGATAGTGGAGTGGATTTCCTTTTCTTTTTCTTGTTTTTCACGCCATTGTCACTTTACTGACAGCGCACAACAGCACACCAGGACGCAACGCGCGTCACTCGCATGTCGGTAGTAGTTTTATGATTATTGCACACTTTCACCATGTCACACAGACGGATATGGTCAGGATTGCTTCTGTTTTTTTGCTATCGCGTGCTCACTGCACGCCAGTGCAAAGAAGCAGCACATTTGGTAAGCCACAAACATTCATCACTACTAGTGGAAAGGCAGACACGGCAAACGGCATGCCTTTGACCTCTTTAGATTTTTTTTTTTTTTGGATTGAATCCACTCACACAAGCACACACGCACAGTACAGTTGGAAATGTGTCACACAGTGTGAGTGATGACGAAACGACTGCACAACTCCCGCTGCCACCTGCTTCCGGGATGCAAAATGCAAAACTAAAGCATCGCTCTTAAACTCTCCCGCAGCTCATCCGTTGGGATGAGTTCTCCAGCGCAAAAACTCCGATCCCGGTTGCGTCTGTCTATCAGGCGTCTGTTTGCCGAACCTCCGAACGACAAATCTTCCCACACACCACACGGATTGAAAGTGTGCAGTTGCTGTCCGTGTTGTCACTCGCCAAGGAATAAGGTGCCGCTCGTGTGCTGTGTCTGTGAACGAGCGAGGTGCAAATCACGTGATGGCAACATTTCACTTGCAAATTTGCAACTTGCCGTGTGGTTCCTCGTGCCGTCCCGTGGAACACTTTCAAATTGATTTCGATGGATCGAAGCATCGCTGGGAAAGTGTTTTTTTTTTTTTTTGGGGCTGAAGCATACTGTACAACCCCGGCTTCGGGGCAATACATCCCGGTTTATCGATAGATGTTGCTTTTTTGTCATTTTTTTTGCTTTGTTTTCGAACTCACGTTTGCCAGTAGTTTGTCTTGGTTTTATCGCATTCAAAGTATCAAAAAGTGTCAATTGAATTGAGTTCTGTGGGGAATTTTGATGCTGCTGTACTGCTCTGCAATGTTTGTCATGGTTGTTTAAAAAAGTTTTTCTTCGGTATAGCATTTTTAAACTGAGTTTGTGTAGAAGATTATTTGATTTGAAAAATAATATCCAATAATAACTGAGCTTTGCTGTATGAGATGGAGCAAAACTAAGATCGTATATTATATTCCTTTATCCTAACTTCTATGTTTATTAACAGCAAACGTTGCAAATTCTAGCATTGAACATCTTCCGATCTCGGGATAGGGAAGAAATTAGATTAGGAAACTCTTTTGACGCGTGAGAAAAAGTAAAAAAGCGAGCAGAAGCCAGAATTAAAGTAATATGGAGGAAATGGTAAAATGGTTGATTGATTCTTTGAACCTTGCTCGATAATTCGGGAGGCTTCTGCTTAATTTCTCAAACTAATGACGTCTAAATCAGCAACGTATGCCAAGATCAGGTGGTGGACCCTTCCAGGTGGTGGAGGTGGTGGAAATGGCCTTCTCTAACTCTAGAGAAAACGGACAAAATCATCTACCTAGGGCAGGCCCTGTAGTGGTAAGAAAGGACTCTAAAAATTTCCCATCTGTCTTCACCTGACACGAGAAGTTGGTCATTGTCACTCTTACAAACTAAGTAAAACTGGTATGGGATCATAAAGGGCTCCTTGCCTAGTTGAGTTACTGAAATATGCGGTTTGAAAATCGATGAAGAAATGCAGATGCTGCTCCGCTGTCTTCTTCAAACTTTCGTGCAAGTTGAATAGATTCCAGAGAGAATATCTTGTGAAGCTATTGCTGTATTATGCCCTCTAGCCCATTTGTCACGTTGTACATGTTGCAGGAATTGTTCCGTTCTTCTTTATACATAGTGTATGAATACATTATAAATGTATAAATACTTCTTTATACATAATGTGATTTAACACGACATTTAACTTTAGATTACACTATATTATTTCATGTAATGCCTTTCACACACAGCCCTCAGTTTCAATGGTTTCTAGAACAAAATTTACGATTGCTCAACAACCAACAACGCAATTTAAAATATTCAGATTGATGAATCCCACTACTGAAAGATGCTGAGAGCTCGCCGTCTGATGAATATTTAAACTCATTTTCACAGACACTGTTTTGTCGATATCCTGATTCAGTTAGGAATGTTCACACTGCTTCAATCTGTTACACTCTCTGCCGCTAATAAAACAATGCGCTCCAATCGGTGCACCCCCAGTCATCTTTCACTCACACACACACACGCGCTAACATAGTTACACACGGGCAAGCTCCAACGAACCGTAACACTCCATAATCCGAACGTACCCGAAAGCACACCTGCGCCAAAACGGCCTCCCACATCCGTACAGTGCAATGGAAGCCACAGTCTTCTTTATTGGCAAAAGTGGTTCCCAAAAATGCGGGTACAACACTTTCCTCGCCGTGGCGCACACGGCTCAAAACCTCGCCGAACCTCATCATCCTGTGCGCACGCGAGTGAAAATCGATAAATCACGGCAAAACATTTCCTCCTATCTGCTGTGAGAAGCGGTAACCGATACCCACTGTACGCCAGTCCCTTCATGCCTTCATTCCGGCACACCGAAACGGCTCACCGCTGCTGGTGCTGCCGTTCGGGCTCATATCAAATGCGGCCAAGAGAAATAAATGGGCAAAGAAATGAGAAATGTTCCGATTCAGTTAGGAAGAGCAACAAAATAAGCACACAGAAAAAAAGTGCTCAAAATGAGAAAAATGTTCCCCTCAGAGCACGGCCCTGTTCCCTGTGTAACCCATTACACTAGCGCATAGGGACCTGTCAGAGCATGGCAACCCCGGGGTACGCGAGACTTTGCACCGCGTTCAGTTCACCGCATCCCCTACCCGAGACGTGTGGGTGAGTGTAAGCGAAGCTTCAAAACAAGCGCTCAAATTGCACACCAGAGTCCTTCTCACAATCTTCCAACTTTTCTGCCCACATACAGACACACACACACACACATTGGGGCCCGGAGGCAGGGGAAAACTTTGGCCACTTGCCCGAAAGACCTCGGCACCGACACCGAGATGTACGGCGGAAGAAATGGGAAAGCAAACGCTGCATGCATCATGCATGTACCCACAAAGCGCTCGTACCAGTCTCGCACGAAGGCCATTCCCGGCCCTGCTCGACGTAATATCTTTCCCGGTACCGGAAGCAGAAACTTCACTCAAATATCAGCACGATATGTGACTGTAATGCGAATGCAACGGCAGGCGCGACACAGAACGCGCGCGTACCGTTCTGAAATGCATTTTTGGTGGAGTGGTGAGCAAGGGGCTGCACGAACTGGTGGTGGAAGTAAGGGCTGTTAGAGTAAAGGGCCGGATGTGAGTCGAGTTTTTCCCAGTACCTGCTATTGGGTGCATTGGTAGGTGGAGGTGATCTTGCTCAAGTTGTATTAAAGCATCGACGCAGTCGCATCCTACCTGTGGGTTTGAATTGATAAGTGTTGGTAGGTTGGTAAAAGCAAGCATGACAGCGGAGAAGGAGCAGCGAGGACCAACATTTTTATGGCAATAACCTAAAGAAAATTCCAATTAATTCTAATGCTGAACTTGTTAAAGACAATTTAAAATTGTTAGTATAAGCTTGAATATTTTTTTCTATGCAAAAGACGCTTTCAGAAGAAACTTAAATATATAAAAATTACATTTCGCACGGTCCTGTCATCCTTCTACATAACTTTTTTTATGCTTAGCTATTAGGCTAATTCTATAGCCTGAAGCTATGACCTGTACCTAATCCTATCACATATATTACATCAGCTTTTCTGCATGCATAATAACATTTGCAGCCATTTACTGCCCAATAAACCCGAAGATTTACTTGCTTGTCCATAAATAACGTGACGCTCGAAGGAGTGGGGGTACCCTCCAGCGTTACGATTTGTTTCACAAGGGAAGGGAGTGTGTCCTCTGTTTGTTATGAGTAAAAAAAATCAGGACACTCTTGTTTTATTTATGGCGATTGCTTCAAAATTGTAATATTATTTTAAAATAAACGACGATATGGCGACGTGCCGTCAAACTTAACTAGAAATAAATTTCATAATAATCACTTTTATAACTCTTGGTCCAATGTCTCTTCGTTTTTTTATCATATCATTTTGTAAAAAAATAACATGTTTTAGCCGTGTTAAGGTCGGCGCCGCTGTCGCTTCTAACACAGAACCAACCACTTTCGTAATATTTAGGATGAACAGTTATATTCACTTACCATTTTACACCACGACCAAGAGTTTCTAAGTAAAATTATTAACGAACCACAGACATACCTTTAAAGCTACTTATCCTCTTAAGTCACTCCGAATGACATGCTGTTGTAACAGAGTTTTTATCATGTTTTAACCACTTTTCACCAAGCACAAAAATCATCACTTCTCATGCTACGGTCGCTCCTGCTAGATGATGGATACTCAACGAGAGTCGAAACCATTTCGTTTTCATCATCTGCAACCACAACAGAACTACACTATTGCACTAACACACACACTCCCTCAAAAAAATGCACTAAGCCACATGCGGTTGCTACTACAGCATACGATCAGCTCACAAAACTGCAAGTACATGATGGGATGGAACCAAGGATAAAGCAGAATGAGCGGCATCGACTCAGTCGTTCGGCTGCAAAAAAATCAAACTTTTACCGAAATCACACACACACACACACACGAGCTCATTCAAACATGTGTGAAGCGAGTGCAGTGAACAAGGCGTAATTGTATGTAGAAAACGGTATTACATTATGCGAATTGAAAAGCACTAATGCAAACATATTTTCCATCCACTCCTTTCTTCTCGATTCAACCTGTGTGCGAGACGTTTCCCATTGCAAATCTGGCTCTCTATGAACAGTTTGGGGTTTCTTTTTTTTTACCCCCGTGCGAGATGGTACGGTTGCGCCTGTCATTCAACGTGGACGTGAGAAAAAAGGGGGAGGAACAACACGGAGGGTGCCGTGGGAAACTGTTGCCACCTTGTCATCGTTTGGTAATCCTTGCCCGTGGCCCAATGGAGACGTGATTCCAAGGGTACGGTCGGTTCCAGTGAACGAAGAGTGATGCGAATCTAGCAAAACTCGTACAACCGTACCACCCAAGGTATTAGGACGCTTGACATATGGTACACCAACCTTCAGGAGGCGTTTCATTTTCTTTCCGTTCGTCAACTATCACAACTAGCCAGCTAGCCTGGGCCCGTAAAAACCAACCTGCAGATGGATGGTCGGTTTGAGATTGATTAATGTGCTAGTGGTACGTGTGACTAGAGCCGTGAGCGACAGTTTTACCTTTTACGAATATTGTTTTATATATTTTTTCATTATTGTAAGTTAAAACAACTATTCACATAGAGGATGAATATGTTGACTTAATGCTATCTGTTTTAGTATTTTTTTTTCTATTCAATATTAAAGAATACGGTTGGCACCATTAAAACAAGCTACATGTACTATCCTATAAGCATCGTAATCTTAAAATAATCCAAAGAAACTTTTAATACCACGGATGAACATTTCCCATAGCCGTTGTTGGAACATGTTAACTTATTCCTTTCGTATCCTCACTCAAACTACTACACACAAGGCTTGAAGCGATTTCGATACCAGACTAGTCGAATCCTCTTTAATTAAGTCAGCTGGCTCAGATAAACCGATGAGCCTACCCGGGAAAGATACTTCGCATCAGATCTGTTGCTGTACCGATTACGGATGAAAGTTTTCCAAACCGTTCTACCGTCAGCAGTGATTATATTAAATACGAGATGCTTCCTTCTTCTTTAGTACGGTATCATTGATATCCAGCATCCAAAATCTAATGAATCCCGCGTGGAAGTACTTCAGCACCAGCGCCAGGCAGGAAAAAAGACATTAGTGAGATTAGTTTTCGCTCTCTCTCTCTTTCTCTCTCTCTCTCTCTCTCTCTCTCTCTATCTCTCTTTTCCTCTCTCTCTCTGTACGATACCAATAGAGTCGTGCCAAATAACAATCCTAGTCTGAAAGACTTTCCCAGAATTCGTTAACTCAGAGCGAAATCGGCAATCGATAATGTAAGAACCGTTTTCATTAGGATTAATGCATCCCAGAGCACTACTGTGCATAAGGATGATTTCCATTTTTTTGCTTTGGATTCTCTACATCTTTTTACATTTCTACATCAATTTAAAATCATATCCTTCTAGCCGGGAAATCCAATCCGATTTGAAAGTTTGCAGGTGTTAATGGTGTTGTGGGGAATGATTCATCACAAACAAATAATCATACGGCAATACGAAGAAACGTTCATCTATTAGCGTGAGCGTAAAGATGCTTCTGTTTTCGGTTTGCACCGTTGCATGCGAAGTAAGAAATAAACTCAAACAAACCCGGACCTATAATATGAAACTTTTGGCAGATGATTTAGTCGCTTAATTGGTTTCATTTTATGGAAAAAGGAGCAAATTTTGACTTTTATTGCTCATAAATATGGACGGCTGAAAGAAAAGAATGGAAAGAGATTTGAAAGGGATTCAAACTACATCAGTTACTATTTATTTTCCGAAATCTTTGCTGCTCTATGGTATGCTTGAAAGCTTTGAATAGTGTAACAGGCAATTTGTAACAACATTAGCAAACTTCTGTTAAACTAATTTTTGCCCAACAATGAGGATGCATCTTTCTTCCTTGTACTCTCGATCAAGTAAACATCAACGAACATGGAAGCATAAATTACCGACCCGGTCGAATCGTAGTCCCCGGCCACCGTAAAGCTTTCCCTTAAGCAACCTGTGAGAGTGTTGTTTGTTCGGTTGTTTGCATGGATATTTGCCCAAATCCTATATCACCCGGCCCTCTTACTGTGGCTTAATGCTCTCGGTCTGGCTCAAAACACTAAGGATGAGTGAGAGTGTTCGTTACTTTAACTTATCCAACTTGCTCCAGCAAACGGACGGATTTTCGACTTGGTACAGTTTCAATTTGCCCTTCGGCTATCCCTACCCCTGAGGGACACGGGATCCAATTGCTTCAGCAGGATTGTCCAATGGGAAGGAAATGTGTATGTGCAAAGGGAAAGGGAGGATGGTCCGTATTTTCCTAACTATCTTCCAGCCCAGCACGAGGCAAACAAATGATTCTTCCGACATTATCCCTGGCACCAGTTGGTATTTCGCAGTGTTCGTGGTTTAAATATCCTTTCCACCGGTCGATCCACGGCAGATCCTTAAATGCGCAAACAAGCTTGCCACGAAGGCGAAACGCTGTAAACAAACTGTGTTTTTCTGCCCGTACTGTGCCACCACGGCCACCATCCCGGAACGGCGATCTCCCCCGTGTGGCGCACAATGCAATTTATCATTTTTTGGCTTACTGACTCGAGCCACTTACGGCCAATGGATGTTCCATCCAGCATTCATGCCGCGTGTGTAGGAGATGATAAATTTAGTTTCTTTTTTTTTCTTCTCTTCCTCTCCTTTTCTCGCTCTCGATCTCTTTTATCTGTCTCACACGGCACTATTTTGACACCCGGTGTATTTGTGTTTGTGTGTATGATTCTTCTTAAGATGGAGGCGCCTGGTGCCGTGTGAAAACTCTGTTAGTGCTATCACCTTCACAGTTCCACGCATAGGCACGTCTTCAGACGGCTGTAGAAAAGCATTACATCTGGGGTATTGTAAACTATTTTTTAACCAGTTGCCAACATACAACACACTTTCCACCGCAGGTAGGTTTTAGTTTCGTGTGATCAAGGGTAACAGAATCAAAATGAGGATTAGTGAAACATCGGAAAGTGACATGATGAGACCTGAAAGTAAAACATATGAAGATATGCATGTGTAACATAACAAAGCTTAACATATGCTCTCCATAGAAAAGTTTGTTAAGATAGTAGGTTTTAATTGTGCAGAATATTATTATGCTGTTCATACAATAATATAAGAAATTTATTTATGCAGCCAAATAGTGTTAGGTAAACTTATGGTAAACAACATGAAATGAGATAATTGAAAATGAATAGTTAAAAATGTAAAGTGAATTTAAAACATGTGCTTTATTAAAATGGCGTCTTGAACTATTATTTAAAATCAATTTCAATTTATGAAGATAATTACATTACTAGGCTACATGCTTAGTTTAACAAAGGACCTCATGGCAAGCTTTCCTACTGTGTGTTTTTAGCGACAAATTCTCTCAACGCTTGTACAGTCATTAATGTACATGATTGGACCTTTTCCCATCTGTTGTTTGCTCTTTCTACCGTCCTAAGATGGGACTTGTTCCTTCTCATGTTACAGCTAAATCTCAATTTACAATTTACCCATTTACGAGGTACGGTCTCTTGAGATCGTTGCTTCCCACCGATTCAAAGCAAAGCCCAGATTATAAGCTTTTACCCATAAGGACACCTTCCCAGGACAACGGTTTCGACCGGTTTCGTTCACACTCTTGTAAATATTTATAGAATTAAGCTCAATGTCACCTTTGGCCACGGTTTGCAACTGGTGCTTGTTCACAACGGGATCGAGAACTTCTACCCAAACCGTGCTGAGTGGCCCGAAAATGGAAAATGGGAAAAATAAATTTTCGACTCTATCGGCTCTTCGGCTTCACCAATGTTCAGTGTCCGATTTACACCAGCAGGCATGAAACACTTCATTTCCTTTCGAACGTACGATTTTTGCTGACACAGCACACCGTTCGAGTTCTATCTAGTTTCATCCTTCGTACGTTTTTTTCCCCCACTGTTCTCCACGCCACGTTTGCAATGCATTGCTTCTCGTTTTCTCACCTCAAGCGTCCAGTGCATCAGGTATCCCGAGTCAACTCCTTGGTAATGGTCCAACTCTTACCATTGTCGTCAATCTGTTATCATTTTCATCGCCCCCCCCCCTCCCCCGTCGTCATCGTCATCATCATCGTCTTTGCATCGATTCCAAGGATTCCGGAAGAATCGTGCACGGACTACGCAAGCTTGTCACGTTTCACCCAAGTTTCGATTTTCTGTTTTGCAAAAGGTGGCAAAACTTGGGAACCTACCGCTAGACCGGATGCAGCACCTTTGCCCTTCCCAGTTTCACATGGCGAGTTGCACGAAGAAAAGTGCAGCATGCAGCAACAAACTACTCGTGCTGACAAAATCGACTACCGAGTGCTACGTCAAAATTTCCAAACAAGCAATTCGTTCGTACGGCAAGAGAGAAGAAATTGAGTCTTGGTAGTTTATTTCATGGGTCAGCACATTTTGTCAGGGCGATGAAATGGTTGTTGGGTCCGATTTCATGTCAGCTCGTTAAGATGGGGTTTGATGTTCTCGCAAAGGAAATTTGTCTGCCAAAAAAGGAATTGATCTTTTGATGTTTTGTTGATTAGAGCTAAAATTTTAAAATGGAACAACTGAATCCATTTTACCGAGTTGAGGAAGGAAGTACACCTTTAAATTGCAAATTTAATACACTAAAGCACCCAAAACACTTCTTCACCAGGGAATGATATTACGAAATGGAGGCGCCTGGTGCTGCGTCAAATTCTAATGGAGCCGGCTGGTGATTTTCACTTGAAGAAAAAAGCCACACGTTTTCTTAGTTTGCGTCCACCGAAGAGCATTGCTTCCAGCATGGTGAGGAGCTGTTGCAATCTCTCTCGCAACCGAACCCTATTTGTAACACTCGCAAACAACCAAATAAGTATCGTTTGGCGTTTGTTTTGCTGCCCCATCGGAACAAAGGATATTAAAAAGTTTAATTGGATTTTCTAAACAGTAATCAGATTACATTGGAACCGATTAAGCCGGTAAGTTCTTTGTTTCATTAGTGGCTACGATTTCATGCTTGGTTTTCCATCGAACGCTGGTTTACGCTGGCGCATTGGAATGCCGTGGCGAAAATTGTTTACAGCTATCCTTGACTTTGACCCAATTTGACGCCAAGTTTTTGCCGTCGGTTTTTATTTCCTAATTTGAATGAATGCATGAACCATTACGATGGTGGAAGAAATTTATTTTCTTCTCAATGTGCAATTTGATTTATTTTCACAATAGAATTAACGCTACATTTCGCTTAGAATAATTTTATTTCTAACGTTAAAGGAGTTGTCCACCTTTAATATTTGGTATGCTGAAGGTTATCTGATAATTTCATCCATTTAACATTTGATTATGTAGCTAACAAACGGCACTAATAATAATAAAAAAACGGCTAATGAAAGAAAACCAAAATAATCATGAAAGTATATTGTATTCCAACACCAGCAACTATTATCGCTATTTATACAAGCGTTCGTCTACCGGTTCACGATGATTTATGTCTACTGAACATGCAACTGCCAACAGCATTACGATTAGGCTATGAAAAGAGTGACACGTGTACGAGGTTGTAAGAATAACCACATTCACAGCAAATGTTAGTCGCTGTGTGTATTTATGTCTTCGCCTTACGAATTTACTCTTCGTGCTTCTTCAAATCTCCCTTACGAAAATTGTTCTTGTGTATAAATCCAGTTTCATGGAATTATTCCAAATTAAAGGAAAACATTTATTGGTGCTTTTCCAGGTTGGCATAGAAGTGATCGATTCCTTGATTCGTGTCATCTGTGCCCAAAGGACCTCAGACAATCTATTTGGCAAATTAAATTCGCAATTCACTAGCTTATAAACTTCATTTCTTGAACTCTGAGAGAACCATAATGAAAGATTGAAGTGGTTCTGACGGACAAAGCTCAATATCTCATACGCATTCTCTCTTCAGTACTGTCAATCTCTTATTTAATTTGGATAAATTATATGCATTCTCTACCAATACATAATAACATCACACTCCCATCGCAGAAAGACTGTCATCGGCAGTAATCAATCACCAGTGCTCATCTCAGCTCACCCACAGTGACACAGTTAAAGTATCGAAAATGGTTAAAGCAAAGCAAGTGCTAAAGTTTACCGTTCTTTACGAATTTCCGCACCACACAATCAATATGCGGAAAAAGGTGCAACATTGAAATGGGGCAATAGAGTGATGCAAAAAAAAAGTTCTAACCAGCAATAACGACAAGATGTGTGCAATGTGAGCCTACGAAGTCCGTGCCGATTGGCAGGAAGAGAGTAAAAAAAACGACGACAGAAAATGTTGATGCTGATCCGGTAGCTTCCGGGCTGCCCTCAAAGCGTTACACATACACATCGACAAGGGCACGTTCAGCCTGCCACACTGCCGAAACGAGCGGGCAAGTCTTACGAGTCCGGTGAGCTTCTCTGTCTCCTATTCTGTACATAGCAGTTCCGGATTATCCCGGTTTTGTGTTTGAGGTTTGTGCTTCGTTTTCGTTTCGATATGCAAACGCAATGTTTCCGTGTGATGAAAGTGGTGGTGTAGTTGCAGGATAACAAATTTAACAGCCAGTATCGGGCCAGTATAGTCGGCCACCCTTTCCAGCAAAGTTGCTTCTCTCGACGGGCGGGCCCCTTTTCGGCCTGTAAAGCAGTTCGATTCATTCGCCTACCACGCCATCTACTTCGCCGCTTTATCGCTTCATTTCTCGGTCTATCTCTCTTCCTCCTACCTACGAGCCGGTGTCAATTAAAGCAAAGCGCCAGTGATAATGATAACCCTAGCGACACTAAACGCCATTCAAACAAGAAGTCGCGAAGAAGAAGCCGTCGGTAACGAAGAAGAGGCAGAAGAGGCGGAAGAGGGTGACGACGACAGCGACCACAGTGCCACAGCGTTAGTGCGTCCCCGGTGCAAGCGGACTAATAGAACACGAGGAGCCGACCGGGCTCCTCCGGTGGTGAGCAACGCCTTAGTGACACGTACGTGTGAGAAACGAAGCTAAAAGTTAACGGAAAACGTATTTCCCCGGGTGCTGTGCTGCGTGTGTCGTGTGTGCAATTTCCGTTTCCGTGTGTGTGTGTGTGAGTGTGCGTGTGTCGCGTGTGCGTGTATGCTGTGCGCGCGTGTGTTCGAAAGTTTTTCGTTTCGTTTCGTGTACATAAATGTATCGGCTGGTGAGCGACGAGTGCCTGAAAGAAAAATCTAATCAAAATTCAACGTCAACGGTGCCCAGCGTGGATCTGCGTGAAAGGATGATCGAGGTTCGTCGATCGATCTACTGAGAAGCAGCAGCAGCCGTAACAGCAGCAACCGCATCACACAATCCTCCCGAGTATCGAGGAATAACCTCTTCAATGGTTTTGCAATGGAAGGATACCGTACGCAACAGGAAACTGCGTGATTACAACACCCCCAATATATCCTTCAAATTACGTGTACCGATCTCGTTACGCGATTCGTTACATACCGACCGGGGTATCGATTCGGTCGCGGTTCGCTAATCGCGGTTTTTTCGGTTCGGGAACTGTCTTTTATCCTAATCACCGCCGCCAAGCATCAGCTGGAATTTGAATAAGGAAGGAATTGAACGACACGATGGAAATTATGCACGAGAAAGAGAAAGGAATGTACCGTGGAAATATTGAACAAAGCGCTGAAATCGACAAGGAATTAGTGAAACAATCGTCATCTATGGAATCAAGAAGTAACAATGAAATACCACCACTGAAACCACTAGTAATCAATTGTTAATAAGTGAGAAACACACACACGATAAGAGGCAAAAAACACCGAGGAAACAAACAACACCCTTACATACACACTAACAAACACACACACACACCAAACAAGTGAAGGAAACTAGAGGAAGAAGAATCTATTTTTTATACAAACTAAAAGCGAACAAAGTCAGTAAGGTGTAACGAGAAAGTTACAGCAGTTAAGCAAGCGCATATTTAAAGTAATTCTTACAACAACAAAAAAAAGAAGGAAAGTGAAGCAGATAGTAAAAGCAAAACAAAACAACAACAAAACATACCAACATTCACTCCTAATACACACGAAACACAAACACGAAACACAGTAAGGCGACGTATGCGCGTCAGAATCGGGACAACTTCTACTAAGCGTTAGGAGCTTGCTAAATCCCCACAACAAACCAAGCAAGAAAGGCAAAGCAAAGCAAAGGAAGCAGTCAGAGAAACAACCGAGTAGTGAAACAAACTACTCCACCCTTTTTTTAAACGAGGAAAACGAAACAAGAATATAAAAAATCAAAATGCAGGCGGCTTTGATGCTAAGATCAAAGCAACGTGTATCACGTTTGAAGAAAGGAAAGGGTGAGATACCAAGCAATGTTGCAACCAAAGAAATTCCACCGTATCCACCATTCCCACCAGTATCTTGGGTATGATTTTCATTTAATTTTATTACCAAAACAAAAAAAAATAATAAACTCTACTCTAACCATTTACATTTACCACCCTAACCTCCTCCACCAAAAAGAAAAACCAATAAATGTATCAACAAGCTATTTCTTCCTCTATCGCTCTCTATCCCTCTCGCTCTATATTATCCCTAACACACTATCCACTCTATCTAACTCTCTGTCTCTGTCTCTGTAAGCTCTTCCACTATTTCACTATTTCGCACGAATAAACACACACACACAAAACCCACACAATTCCACTAATGCTCGCTCTCTCGCTCGCTCGTTCGTAATTGCTTTTGGTCTCTAGACACAAACACACACACACACCACTACCACAAACAAACCTTCTCACTCGCTCCTTCCTGTCCTTCACGCTCAGTATTTTCTTCTATTTTCACTCATTGTTCTGTTCAGTTTTGTATTTCGCCGCATTATTGTGCTATGCTTTCACATGCAAACTGTGCTCTGCGGAACCTTAATGTGTACTGTGCATTAGATGTTTTCAGTGTCTCTTGCTTTTTGGCTTGATGTGTTGAATGTATTGATTGGACCACAATTGGGCTCTTTCTATTTTGTTTTTTCGCTCCACTAATCTTGATTTATTTCTTAAAAATTTTAAATTACATTCTATATGGTGTCACTTTTTAAATTCTTTTTTATTTTTAATGATAGCAAAAGCAATTTATCTTTTTTTTCTTTTTGTTAAATTAAGTAAATAAAAGTCTTGCCTAACTCTTGTCAGCCACTGAAAGCATGCGAATCGCACAAAGTGTAATCAAACGTAATGAACTACTTGATACTTGGCCACGTCAACAACAATCACGTGATTAAGCTTGGCCCAAACCCACTAGGTAGAGACACTTGGCGTCAGCAGTTTTCCCGCGCGTTTTGCTACTACACCTCAAATGTGGGTCCCTTTTTTCCACCTTTTTTTTTTTTTTTGTTGCCCCGCTCCAAAACGCACGCAAACAAATGAAGGCTAACAACACATGGAAAGCCCTAAAAACAACAGAACTCTTGAATGAAGTTGAACTAAACACCGCAAAGCAAACCCAAAGCTCAGACACACACACTCAAAGTAATAGCGGGTTGAAAGCGCTGTGCATTAAGCATAATGTTGTTGGATATTTCTATTTACCTTTGATGCGTACCTTCCGCAAAAAAGGGTGGTCGTGCGCAATCGACACGCAAACGTCAGATGCTCACAAATCGCCAACACACAAACACAAAATCAATATATGTGTGTATGTGTAGGTAACTAAGTCAACCGACCCCCCTTCCGTTATTCCAAAAACTACCCTAAATCTGGTCGCTGTGCAAGGGGGTCGTTAGAAAGCTCTCGAAAAATCATTACCCATTGACCAGCAAACGACCCGGGCGGGGGTCTGGTTGACGTTGATGATTTTTGTGGTTCTCTTTACTTACGGTTTCGATCGTTGCGTAAGGATACTGTGTGGTCATATATTTTTTTATTTTTATTTTTTTGCTCACCCTCCTGCTTTTCTACCTCATCGGTAGGGCCCGATAAGCCATCAGCATTAATCGACGGCTGACTGCGAAAAAAGCGTGAAAACATCAAACGACCTTTCGAGCGGGTTCTCCAATAAAGCACGAAAATATTCAAACACGCTCGTTGAAGTCGAAGGGTCTTTCCTTTTTTTCTTCTTCTTACTTTTCTTGCCCTTGATGCCATCAGACTTAATGAAAAATATTGATTTTACTTCGTCGTGTAATTTTGTGGGATTTTGTTTAATGAAGCATTTGCATTTAACTGAAAATAAATCCTCTACTCGGATAATTACTCTGCGAGGGTGATTTTTTATGGGAGTGGAAGTTTAATCACTTAAAAATAGCAAAACAATAAATTTTAGGTAACGAAAAAGTATCCAACGCTTTGCAAAGCACTCAAAATGCATTATTTATTTCCTTTTTAGTTATAATCAATTCCTTATAAATCCATCTTCCGAACCCGCAAGAACCTTCCTCATCTTCACCACGCAAGCAAGATTCACACCTGTGTCTGCAAAGTGACAGCTCAATGACACGGGTCCCGTCCGTTTTCCCGACGCTCCAAACATGCACACACTAGCGTGTTCACAACCGGTTAAGCCGGCATCATCTCACACATCACACCAGTGAAGCCAACAACCTTAGTATTAATTTTATTCTTCTTCTCACGTCTCTTCTCCTTTTCCTTCTTGGTTTTTGTGCTTCTCAATTTCAGCCAAACTATATCATAGAAAATGTAATTCTAATTAACAACTCACTTACCCGCATCCGCGGTTTCCCGGTTCCTTCCCATCCGTACCCTATGCCTATCTTTTTCTTTTCTCAAAGTAGTTTTAAATTTTTGAGTAACTTTCTCTACTATCTGCCTTTGATTTGAGCTATTCACACAAAAGCAAACAAACAAAAGTCCGCTTTCGAAATGCCTAAGATCCGTTGACAAACACGACAATCACTTTCATGGCCCGTACATACTTGCTAGTGATATAGCGTTTGTTTTTAGTGTAGGAATAATCTCTTTTAGAGAGTGTACTCTTAACGTATATATGCACCGGTTCGGAAGCGTATCAGCAACATTCAGTAACGTTTACATTTAAATGCAAACCTCTCAGAAGTATGTGTGTTGGGGAAAATGACAGAGAAATACAGATGTACAGGTCGCCCGATCAAAACTGGCGATCGATCACGCTTGATGTAGAGTGTTAGCAAAAGCAGGTGTAAACACAATATTTGCTTCACAACAGTGTAGTATAAATTCATTTTCTTTTTTTACATTTAACTATTTGATTTGATGTTTGTTAAGAAATTTAGATTACACTTATTTTGTGTGTTTAAATAAACATTTTGTTTTATAATTTCCCTCAAACTAAATAGCATAAATAAACTGCTCTCGAATGCCTTTCTTATGCACACTTCACAAACGAATGCAACTACAACGTGCACTAGTGAGTTGCTACGCTCTGACTGCACCATCACACACACACACCATTAGCAGACTTAGCTTATTCTTATCGCTATCGCACCTTTTGGAGAAAAAAAATACTAACAAACCTGTACAATGTGCTTTCCCGAGCGTTGAAGAAGCTTCCTGTGCTCTTAATTTACTTCCCGTTTTTTTTTTTTTCGCCCATTCGCTTGACGTCCTGTGTCGGTGGCCCAGGGGAAAATTCTTGCTCTGTCGCTCTGTCCACTCATTAGTAACCCACAGTCAGTTCTCCTAATGCATCCGACGCTTGGAAATGCCTACGGAGATTTATGTGGGAGCTTTTTTTTTGTATAAAACAAAAAATCTCTTCGCGATGCGATAAAAATCATAATGAAGCCGCTTGCGGTAGGTGGTAGCGGAAGTTTGCACACACCTTTCACACTTACTAGTAAGTAGCACGAGGTTCTTGCTCTTTGGTTGTGGCTAAAGGAGGAAGGAAATGAGACTAAGCTTGCGAGGGATGAATTTTTTCCCTAAAGAAAGGATTATCGTTTGTGATAGAAAAAGTCATAATAAGTTTTTTTTTTGCTAGCAAAAAGTCTCTTAATTTGTCGTTTCCGTTTTTGAACCCGTTCTTTGGTGTTTCATATGACGGATTTATTTATTATTGTCTGTTGTCCCTTGTCAGCTGTTACAATTGAAGCGTCCTTCTTTTCTCGAATTATTCCGCAATGCTTTTCATAGTCTTTATCACAAGAAGCGAAAAATTATGATAAGGGTGTTTGGATGATTTTTTCTATTCTTTACCCTTTGAATGGGGTCGATTAGCGAATAATACCAACTACAATTGAAAAGGGTATGTTTTATCATTGTAAACAACTTTTTGCGACACATTCTTGAGTTATTTTGTGTTTCTTTTTTCGAGTTTTAAAACAGCAAAGCTCTAGCTTCAAAAATACAAACCATTCTGTCGTTCAAAAGTCTACCAACTTTGAGCAAATGGTTCAACATGACCCTAAATTAGGGTTTCAATCCAGGCTCTAACCTGTACGAAATTGATTCATTTTTTGTTAACCCAGCTAGTCCATCGTATATAATCGACTCGTGAACTTTTAATTTCTATTTACAATCAGGCAGACACTCTCCATTGAAGACCAAACAACCCGTGTGTTTTATCCTCCCTAAATACTAACATGGAAATTGATACTAATTAAGATATCCAGTCACAAAGCTCACCCAAGTGATATGTTAAGTCGATGTGTACATCGTTTATTATGTTGTTTTCCTAGTCGTTTTTGTCAGTCTATCTATTTTACTACTCCGAATTGCACTCTGAGCAAAGCTCAACAATGTTTTCCTCACCGAAATAAGTCCTACTATAAGTGTGTACTCTTTTCTTGTATATTCTCTATGTCTTAAGCGTCATGTATGTGTACAAGTCTACTTACTTCTTGTTCGCTCGCTTCTCTCTGTCTCTCTCGCATACTGTACCTCTCTGTCCTACTATCTTCTGCTGTCTACTTTGCAAAGCTTTACTCGTCACTCAGTGTCTGTGTCTTCAGCTCACTATTGCCATTTTACATCTCACCGTCCAGCGTGTAACTATCACACTGTTGGACAATTTGTACAAACATTTTTTGCATCGTTCCGCCTCTTTGCACCTGTCTCACACATATCCTTTCTAAGTCTTTCAAACTCTCGCTCTCTCTCTCTCTCTCTCTCTCTCTCTCTCTATCCAGCGCTCCTTCTTTAGCCATACAAAGCATCTTCTTTGGCTGTGCAAATGGTCCAACCCGTTAAAATAATGGTGGGACAAGAGTGTATGCTTTCTCTTGTTAACCTTCATTGCATATGACTAAATGAATAATATTAATTTAATGCTAACCTCTAAAACGCTATCTAAACTTTACTCCTCGTGGATGAAATCACCGTAAGTGCTTTCTTCCATCCAAAGGGCAGCATCATATTGTATTTACAGTGTTAGAAGGTAGCAAGCATTTGTATCCCGCAACAGCGTAAGTAATGTTTTATAGCTGCCTTGCCTGCTAAAAAACAACCCCAGCAGAAAACCCCTTACTTACTTCGCCGAACTTGAGCATTATTGTCTTGACGATTATGTGAACATTATCTTCACTTGAACGTGTTTAAAAATACGTAAAAGAGCACCGTCCTACGAAACAAAAGCGGGAAGTGGTGGGCAGGTAGATAATGCGCGAAAAAGCTCTCATTATGTACGAAGGGGGTAAGTTAAAGCTTCAGATAATGCTGTTTCTGTGTACGGTGGTACTCATTAAGGAATAATTGGTTCGCAGAAATCTAATGTCTTCTAAATGGGGCTAAAAACATTTCAGGGGCAATTGGTACGATTGGCCATAATAAGTTTCATAAAATAGTTGATGAAATCATCATAAAAATTGTTCTCTATACATGTAAAATGTAAAAATTCAACAACAAAATTTGGTTAATACCAAACCGATTACAAATTTTATCAGTTTTTGCATGATTTTTTCTCAACACATTAAAGCTCACTCAGTTTAAATGATACTTGTACCGAAAAAACAAACATAAAAGCCACACACACACATACACAGAGAGAAAAACGCAACCAAATCTCACAGCACCCACCGAACGCCATGCCGAAATGAAATCAGAAACAACACTTTCACCACACTCGCCACGTTTTTGTATGAAATATTCACGTGCACCAATGTTTCCGATAGCTATGCAAATGCGGTCGACCTCCCACCCTCAATAATCCCAACAAGACAACGCAAATGTAACCAATGAAATGAAATCCCAGAAGAAAAAACAAGCAACTTCACCTTGTTAATGCAATCGAACGTAACAGAAAACGTGTGGCGGGAAGTGAACAGGACGAATAAATAAACCAACAACAACAAAAAAAAACATTTGCGGCCCCACAACGCTTGGTTTGTATGATTTTTCCCAAGCACAAACATGGGGAGGCAAAAAATCACTCGAACAGCTCGAACAGACAACCACTTCCGCCGTTGATTACCGCTGTTCGAAATGAAATTTTCGTGCATATGGTTCATGCACGTTGGTTTCTCGACCTTCCCTTACTCTGTGCGTGGGAAGGTGGAAACTAAAGTCAAACAAACAATATCTTGTTCCAGCACTGTGTGTGGGCCTTGTATTTTCCACCTTGCGCTGGCCATGGTGACTCCCGATAACAACGGTTTACCGCACACAGCACACATATGTTGGGGAAGCTTATTGCACACACACGCTCGATTCCGTGGTGGCTCGATTTTTCGTCCATGTGGTCATGCGGGAAAGCAACATTTTCACGGCATGTAAAACGATGCGCACGCTTTAAAGCAAACGCCAAGAGTGTTTGAATTTCTTCGATCAGATTTTCCCAGTCAATCCCGCTGGGTAAACAACAGCTTAAACTTGATAAAAAAAAACTTCTGAAACATCTGCACTTGGGGAGTACAATAAAAATTCTACATTTTCTTTCTACAAATGATTTTTATTTTAAATTGCTCAACCTACAGCTTGAACTCGAAACCGTTCGAGCAGAAGTGACAAACTGGCAAAGGCAACTTCAGGCGGCGCTGCAAAAGAAAAACTTTTTGCACAAACTGTCTCGTCCTGTGACAGCAGTCATTTTTCCTCCCTTTTTTGGAATACTTTTGAATGAAGGTGACAGGCACAGAAAAGACTCTCATCGTCGTGCTCTTTTTTTTTTTTTTTTGCTATTGCTAGAACCTCATTCAATCGTCAAACAGTTTAATAGCTCGCTCAAACAGTTTCCTGCCGAAGTAGTAGGTTTGTTTTTGCTATCGCAAAATGTTTCCTGTGCCCTCCTATGTGTCGTTTTTATTTGCCCTTTTCCCTGCTTCTCCTCCTGTAGAAATATTCAAAAGAACTGGGTCCGCTTCTACGCGAGAAAGTTGATTTGTGGACACAAAAGAAATTAAACTTAAATGCTGCTCAAAGAAAATAGTTTTTCAAGTATTCGCTGCTGTAGCGGGCTTCAGATTGTCAAGCTTGGGGCGGGAATGTTAAAGCGGTAAAAACGCTTACCGCTTACCATATGCTCAATTAAAGTTATGAGGTTTTGTTATAAACATTTCAAAAAATGCTTTCTGTCTTTGGGAAGAAATGCATAATGAAAATGTCTATTTATAATGAGCGGAGTTGATTAAAACTAAATCGGATTTTGAATCTAGAAAAAAAAAATTAAAAAATTAAATTAAAACATTGAATGAAAATCACTGCAAACACTTCCATCCCAAAGGAATTGACGTGATTTGCAATCTGTTTTACCACAATTACCGGAGCTTTCCCTTCCACATATGTTGCTCTCTTGAGATCAATGTCAATGTGACATGCAGAGCACAATTATCGACACTAAGGTGTATCGCACACATGCACACATTTGCATCTTCCCTTGGGTGTTCTTTCCGATTCGGTACGTTCTGCTTACGGTACTGCACGAACGAATATGTTTTGATAGAGAGACAATAAAAAATAATTAGATATTAAGACGAAGAAAAAAAAGATAGGACATAAAGGGGGAGATTTTCAAACATTAAAGTATATCTTATTTGACCGTATCTTCGTTTCTTCGTTAAAATTATATGGCTGAAACGTTGAATTTTCACCCCTTAAGCGTCCTTCGTGTTCATGTTTTCTCAATTCATGATTAAATCATGATGATTTTAGCAAATTCGAAACAACATAAATTCAATATTCAAATTGTCCATGGAATTTTACTTAAAACCTATTCATTTTTATCCATTTTTCATGTGATTATATACGAAGTACCAGGCGCCTCCATTTATCACAACCCAAGCAACAAAATATCACTTCTCACTATAGTGAGCACGATCTTCTCGCTATGGCGAGCAAATAATTCTCACTATAATGAGAAATGAGGTTATGTTTGCTGTCAGGAAACGATAAAAATGCAGCGAAAATAACGAACTGAATTAGCATTTCATTTACTTAGCTAACGCAAAATGTGATCGTGAATTCAAAAGTTACTTATTTAATACATCTAAACAAATCGCCCATTTATGCGCGGCGTGCTACTGTTTATGTGATAATTAAACTAAATATTCGCAAACCTTTTTCAGTCGACTCCATACCGGCGACTCCCCACCTTAATGCGATATCAACCCTTTCCTCAATGAACCTACTCATCGATTACCGTGCACCAAAAATTGTTATTCAAAATCATGCGAAACTAATTTGCATTCATAAGTTTGCAAATAAACCATCGGTTGGCAGTGACTTCATTGCCCCCATCAACCAACATGCGGTCGGCAAACAAAACAAAAAAGTATCTTCAAAACTACACTTCCAAGCACGCACTTTTTCTGCAACATGGCTAGCGAACTATAAAATACACACAAAAAATCCAACACCACTACACAACCCCAAATAAAACCATTTCCTTCGACGATAACAAGTTCATTATTCGAGTATCGTTTTCACCCTGGATGGATTGGTCCCTATCACTGCGTCTGCGACTTGATTCTGCAGCTAGCCAGCAACGGTCAAAAGCTGCGCCACAAAGGCAACCGCTCGCTGAATCGGAAACCCCTATTAGAAAACGACCCACTTGGCAAACATTCACCACTACTGGCCACCGACCGAAACTATCGTCCAAGAAAGAAAACTAATTCTTTTCCTGCACCTTCTGTGAACGATTTTTCCTCTCACTTCTACGACAGAGGAAAGCGTCCTTTGTTGGTTGTGCAGCAGGCTTTTGGATGGTAAGATGTTGCCGGAAAACGCCCCAAAAGCAGCGCGAACAATGGAAATGGAAATGTTTCTGGCTTTTCCTTTTGCACGAGCCAGATCGGTGCGATATTTCGTCGCAGGAAATGTAAATTTTGTGACGTGTTTTTGAAAACGTTAGCGGGCGGGAAACCGCATAGCAAATGGTGCAATTTATGGTTCTCAGCTAGCGGGTGGAAAATCGTAGCAATTCATGTCAACAGTTGTTAGGAAGCAAGATTTATTTCCCACCACGTCGTATGCGGATCTGCGATTTCTTGTCCACTTGATACGGATTAATGCATGTACCACTGTTTGATTTGCATTCGAATTATCACACCCATAACGTTACTCCATCGATGGTGCAGTCGGTCTGCTTCGGTAATCCATTTTCTAATGCGCTGTTACATGGTATTTGAGATCTCATGTATTTTTTTAAATATTGCTCCACTCTGTTTTTCGCATGACATTATTCAATTATGTAAAGTTAACAGTTTTTAAAAAAAATCACAATTTTTAAACAAATAGTTTAATAAAATAGAAACAATGAATAAGGTAATCCAGCTAAATTCTCATTAACGTATTTTTTTCACATTGGAAACTTTTTATCTTAGGAAGTAGATTTTTGTCCACATCAAGAACAGAAAAAGGCAATCGTAAAGAATTCGAAAACATTAAACAACAACTCATGTTCAAATTATCAATTAAAAGAAGAGTAACTGAACAAAAATATTACTAACTATCAAACAAATCAACAAGCACAAACGTTACCAATTTTCTGCAACTTTAAAAAAGTAACTTGTATTTGTTGGTGCTTTACGCAAAGTTAGACGAATTGTAAAACACTTATTAAAGACACATCTACACACATGTGCACACAAAAACTTCCAGCATTACTCGGACCATTTTCTATCTTTCTCATGCCCGATCAGTCTCTTTCTATGCGCGATAAATTCAAACGATAAAAGCTAAACATTCAAAACTCACAGGCCATTGTATTGTAAGTTGTAAAAGTGTGCTAATTGTGTAAAGTGAGTCTCACCAAGCTGTATGTACTATATAAATAGAACTTTATGAAAACAAAACTAGCCAGAGTTAAACAAATAGTGTGTATTTTGATTGCGTCAATGTACTTAGTTCTGCCAGCACCAAAGCATATTGTTTGAGCAGTTTTATGATGATGAAAATAATTATTTACTATCTAAAAACAGAGTTTATTATACATTTCTTTAAATAGGTTTGTTTAATATTTCTTTTCATATTATTCATATAATCACATTGCATTGTTTGAACGATTGTGTAAGAATCATTTTCCCACACAGAAAACGTAATACTTCTGAGATGGTTTAGTGTACTTTGAGCTGTTTGCAAGGCGTAACGCTATAATTAACATTTAACACCAATAATATGCTGGTAGAAGCTTCCAATAATCGATGTACTGAATGTTCTTGGTTCATGTTGAATAAAATAGTTAAATTGCTGCTTTAGAATTACTTTTAATTGTTTGTAAGCAATTATAGTTAACGGGCCGATTAGTAAGCGTAACGTAAAATTATCAATCAAAGTAATCAAGCTAAACACAGATCGTGGTAGGCCCTTACGGCGTCCCAGAAGTATGGTAGAGCTCCTAGCGTGGTACAGTTACCGTTACCCACGAACCGTTAAACTTCCAAAATCGATCCACCCCTTTATCCCCCACCCTTCACATACAGTAAAGATACATAACACACACCCCTTCCACATACACACAAACACCAACACGCCCACATTTACCACCTTTCAACGATAACAACCAACAACTACAACAACCAGTACAACACACATGCATGAGCGAGTAATACCGAAACATCGGCGGAACTCGGTTGGCAAACGTCCCCCATCCCCCGACCAAGAGAGCCAAAGAGGGAAAAAGAAGCGGAGCCACAAGTAACCGTAATCACATCACAAAAGCCCTCCAAAATTATATATATTTATATAATGCCATCGGCGCCGTAGTCTTCGTCGTCATAGTTGCCGCCGGTCATCATCGTCGTTTTCCTTCTTCACCGACGACACGCCACCGCCGACGACGACCATCACCATTGAAGTAGCGAAATAGTGCCTTTGACGGTGACAATCCCTACCAGGCGTGGAAAACAAAAGGGGTCGCTGCCATTCTAAGCGACTTGCAACGATGGTCTACGGAGTAGAAATCGGTTCGCAAGCGTTTCGTCCCATGCTAGTTGGGCTGATCTGTCCTACTCAATTATTTTGCCCTGCCGCAAAATAGGCGTAGCATGGACGAAATGCTGGTGACGCATGGATAGCAGTTTCAAAAGGCAAACGGCGTAAGAAAATAGTAGCAACAGTATAAATCCATCCATGCACCGTGCACTAGCGTAGTGATTGTATATTGCACCTGAGACTGGAATCGATATCGCGGCAGAGGTCAGAGGTCACTCTGCCTCGTGTGACTTACTGTGTAGGTGGGTAGCACAGTCACGATCCCTCGATACAGGGAACGAATCATTAAATTTAATGATTATTTGCCCACGCACCGCATTACTGTGTGCGCTGCCAACATCGTCAAGTGTTTGCGACCATTCTTCTCGGTGTAATGATGTACGGCTGGTAAGCGCCCTAATGGACAAGCAAGATTCTCAGGGCAGGAAGGTTCTCATGCAATATACAAACACTACGGCTGTTGGGTACGTACAGTTGCTTCCTTTGAACTGGGTCCGATTTCTACCGGAGACCGTCAGCAATCCGTCGAAGGAATCTGCCCGGATTACGGCAGCCGCGGTGCTCTTGTGACCCTTAAATGTGCAGCATTCATTATTGGATGATTATTATGATTTGAGCAAAAAACCAGACACAGAATAGAACGAAATCGAGCAGTTTTTTTTGTGTTAAGTAGTAAATATAATAAATTGGGTGAATAAAACTCCATTAAAAATTTCGGAACCTTGTAGCCGTTTAAAAGTTTAACTTTATGAAGGTTATAATAAAAAAAGGGTTCCTGCTTTCAATTCGATTTCTCTTCCACGAAATCATCTAATTCTAACTTCTCTCTTGAGTTTGCAAATGAATGTTTATTTGAGCATTTCGTTTGAGCCTTTTTACCCGATTTTATTATATTAACCTATTGCTAATGAGCTAATAAAATTTCAACTAACAGAACTGACTGGTACTTAAAACGAACAGTAATCATCTAGATAATGACACATAAATACTCTGCACATTTAAGGGTTAAAACACCATCCATTAAAAGGCACGACCCATAAACCCCATGTACTAGCTACCAAACGCATGCAACTTGTGCCACCAACGTAGAGCAGTGGCAAGGAATGATCATCCAGTCCAGGAAAACCATCGAAACCTTCTCCACTACCGCTGGACACCTATCTCGTTAAACACCTTTGGGCATCCATCCGTGCCATCAACCCCCCGCTCCACCTGTGCAGGACTTGCCTAGAAGTCCTGACTTCATACGAGGAACTCCGTTCACGTGTCACCTAGTCGTATCACGCGATTATTGTACTACAACCCCAGTTCCCAACCCTTACTATTTCATCGAGTCGGGGCCAGCAGGCGGGGATCGAGTGTTTTTTAGCCGGTCTCATGCGTCCCTTCCACCATCACTACCACCAATACCGCCACCAACAAACAACACCATCGTCATCGAGCAGCAGTATCCTCCGATAAACATTCCATCAAAGACCATCCGCCCAACCAAGAAGGGGGTAATGTGCTCACAGACACACAGACACACAATCTCGCCAAAAAAAAAAAAACCTACCCATACAGGAAATGGGTATGAACGTCGCCCCATCGAACCACTTCATCCAAGCGGTGGATAGGGGGTGCCTGCGCCGAACTCCCCACCTTCTCTCCTCGACTCAAACCCCGGCACCCGGATTTGTTTTTCACCCCGTAGCGTGCATCGTAGACGATCAAGTTCCTCGTACAGAACCTCAAACCTCAGCCTCAATCAATCCAAGAGCAAGGTTCTGGCCGTCGTCGCGAATGCAAATATCGAACGCTCTCCGACACGTTGTTGTTGATCTTACTCAATTGAAGTGTGCATTTCTGGTGTTTTAGCGTTAGTGAGAAGAAAAAGGAAAGGCCCACACACAATTGAAACAAGCCATGCACTGATATTTTTATTTCATTGCGAAAAACAAACTGTGTGAACGAACAAATAATACGAAAATGAATCTTCGTCACACAACGATAAGGATTTTGCAAGCCAAAGCTAGTGTTACTAATGAAAACGTCACGAGAACGATGAAAAACAAAACCGATCAAGAGAAACGATAAGGTTTGCTGTCCGAAATAATAAAAAAAAAACCCCGATAGGAAACAACAAACAAACACTCTGAATAGAAGAAACATAAGAACGATGTAGATGATTGTTGCAGAAGTTATGTTCTTCGTTTTTTTGTTGGTGGAATTCATCGCAAACTGTACGATCACACATCTCCCACAAGTTTTACACCACGTTTTATGTTTGTAACCTATCAATCTTAATGTAGAATAGTCACCCCTCGAAGTGCCACAAACTTGTGCAGAAAATCAGAATCAAACCCACTCAGTCAGCGCAGACAGTTTGTTGGAGTTATATTGCCTGAATCTCTACCGTGGCTCTCGGCATAATTCAGCGCAAAAGGGGCAGCGGAATTGTATGTAGGAATTAAAAATCTGTTCTCACTCTTACTCTTCTCTCGCTCAGTCTCAGTCTTCTTTGAACAAATAACCGCAACAAATGGGTAACTATAATAGTTTTGTTTTTGATTTTTTCCTTTATGATGTGTGTGTGTGTGTATGTTCTATTTAATGTTTCCATTTTTTTAAATAATTCTAACCAAATGTTTTTTGATATTTCAACAACTTCCACCCTTGCTTCAAGAGTTATGCTATGCATCCCCTGTTAAGCGAACCGCTCGTGCTCATGCATTGCCGCAACAAAGTCACTTAAAGTTTGTACACAAATTAACCTATATCAATTTTGTATAAATCCGTATATGAACGATGAAGTCCTGCTGTAGTTGTGAATGCTCAACGTTGATCGATGAGTTTGTTGCGACCGTTACATTCAATTCGTTTCGTTCGAGATTTTCTATTCTACTCTCATTTGCTTACAATCGAATCCGTCACGTTTTGGAACGTTTAAACGTGTTCTTATCAGATTAAAAACATTCATAACCATAATTGTATGCCGTTCCGTTCGTAGTTAATGTTTAGACCTACGTTTTGTTCATTCTTTCTCGCGCTGATTGACTGTTTTGATTCCAGTTCTGTTTTTTTTTTTTGTTGTTCAAGTTTCTTTTCTACATAAATTCTTTATAAACTTTATCTTGTAAGACATTTCTATAGAATAGTATCCCCATCTTGAATGAAATGCATCAAGATAATAGTCAATGCTTGAGCTAAAAAAAATCAGCTTCACAAAAAGGACGGCTCATTCAAAGCCGTAAATGATTAATTTTACAATCATCGCAGTGAGCAATAGCCACAATACTGATTCTCCTTGGAAAAAGTAGCTTGTATCTGTATTACCTATTAGTCCTGTATGTTCCGTTTGATCCTGCTGTAATTCAAACAGTTAATTGTTACAATCACAACAATACAATACAATTGTTACAATATTTTAAGTCAAAAATATGCATCACGGTGAGTAGGACCTGCTGGATCATAGAATTATAAGATTTAATGCAAACTATGCAGTCAAAGGTAGTAATCTTCAGCGTCAACACCTGCAGCAACACTTCTTACACGTAAATATTAATATAACAATATTCTCATAAGAAACAACTTTTTTAACATTCTTTACCCCTAATAATTTACGCTACATTTATTTTCTGAGCGTTGATAAAACCTCTAAAAGTCTGAAACAAGTTGTTTCCTTTTTTGACATTAATTTTCTTGTAATTAAATGTAATTAAAATTGCAAGTGGAACTTGTCCATGTATCTAAAATCTACACGAACATGTATTTCTTGGTGACAATATTATTGCAACCCTCGCCAGCGAATCTAATCAACAACACATTCCGCTTCTAAAACGTGATTATCCTCATAATTCAACCGAGTATCCCAAGAACTGCTAGATTCGGTCACCGACGCACGCCGTTGGTCCAAAAACCAATCCATTTGCGTGATCCTAATTCGCATAATACACATAATCGCTGAACGCACAACCAGCAAACCACACACCGGTCGAAGCCGAGTGTTCGGAATCCACCTTGCAGGCTTGTAATTAATCATCATTATATCCCACGGTTTTAGACCACCCGGGTGCGAAACATCGTCTGCTTTGCACAGGAGCATCATTCACGAAAACGTAAGCTTCGTGTAGGAATACTACGGCAGCAGAAGGACCTAACGGTTCAGAATTCGATCCTAGCCTGACAGGAAACGGAGCGCAGTTCATTTAATAATCTTCAAAATTCACCATTTCCGATTGCAGCTCGCACTGAGCACTCGTTGTGAGGTTTATCTGGTGTGAGAAGATTTTTTTTTCCTGGAGAGCGAATCAATACACCTTTACCGTGCGATGATCCTGATAAAACACCGGAACTACACGACGCACGATACAGGTGTGCGAACGTTCAGGCAAATGCTGCGTATAGACGCACAAGAAAGTCACGATTTGAAATCCCATCGGACACGGATGCGCCATGTTCCACCTGCAAAACTCGTTCTACACCCCGATTGGATATGCGATAAAGTGTTAGCCGTAAATCAAATAATGATGTCTACCGGTTGCGTAAAAGCCCCGGACACTCGCTCCGAGTTCGCTCCGACTGTCCCTAAGCACAGTACAGCGTGCGATTAGAACTGGTGCACCAAATCCCGGGAACTTTCATCGTTTGAGCTTAACATTTCATGGTCCCGAAGTTAAAATGCAAAAGTCACGATAAACCAGTTCCAAATGCACCACGATAGACACAGACTGTACGGCTTTCTGCCGGTGTACCTGTACGGTCTGAGCCGCGTTTATTTGGAAACGTACACAAACGTGTACAGCAGATACGTGCTTCTGCTCTGCCTGCTCGTGACCGGTCGTCAAAACACGAGCTGTGCTCGACGGCCATCAAAATTGCCCTTCCGCATATCCGGCTTAAAAGTGGTGTTTGAAAGTCATCAAAACTATTGCTCACTGGCAGTAGCGTACCGTATTTCAGCTGGTGAGCCCACCACTCGAAGTCTCCTTCGTTCTGGCCGGCACCATGGCCAGCTTCTCCACACCCATTTCAACTCGAGCCGGGGATTGAGAAATCACAAAACGTTCTCCAATCCAATCCCTGGCTAGCAGAGGCACGCACATACACACCTCACTATCCACCGGATCGGTCGGTCCGGAGGGGCACATTCGTACCGCAGTGGCTGGACGGACATCCATTTCGTGCCAATTATCCACGATAATTACTACTGTCAGTAGCATAACTTTGTCCATGGCGTTAAAAAGCACGCAGCCCGGCAGCAAGCGGATAGAAAGCGAAATAGGACGAGAAATAATAATCATTTTTTCCGACCGTTTGGAATAGTTTTCCATTTCCATGCGCGGCCATGCAAATTTCCTTCGGTAAGATGGGCTCCGGGGTTGATGGGTCACAAAGTGGGCTGAATATATTTTATGTTTTGAATGAGGCTGTCTCCCGTGCCTTCGTTTTGAACTTGTGTTCGGGTTTGAGGTCATCTAAAAGTTGTGGAATATTTTTAATTATTGTAAAACTTACGCTCCAACTCTTTCTACAAATAATAGTTTAGAATAATTCAGTAGAATAGTCGCTTCAACGTGTTTCCATTGGATAGCTCTCACAATCAATTTAATTAGCGAAACCTCAAAAACAATATATTTTTACATTAAATTACATCGTACGATTAGAAATAACATCACAAAATAGGATTTGAACAAAAGATGTTCTTCTGAATTTACACCACAACATCACACGACACGTTTTATGGTGGAATTTTATCTGAAAAAATATTCTCTTTCAACTAAATTTACTACCCTCAAAGTATCATGCAATCGTTGATGTGTCGTAAGCCCAATTTTTTTGTTTCCACCACACACAAGGAACATGTATGGTGCCGTGCGAAAAATCAATTTTTCAAACTCACGTAAATTTGACACGAAACGGGTCAACTGTCAAAGGTCAATAGTGCAAGAGCGAGGTAATGGCATTACAGACCGGAATATGCTTTTTTTAATAAAAAAATACGAATCATCAGCTATTATCCTCCGGTTTCTAGTGACCAAGAAACGAAACGGTAAAAGGTGAACCGAGGTTAGCTGTCCCGATTCGCCGTCGTCGATGACCCTCCAGCAGTGAGGCGTCCCTACGTGACAACGCACCGATGCGCGATGGTACGGATTTGGGTCAGCTAGGCAATTTTCGCTTTCGATGTGGCCCCTTCGGTTTGTGTCCTACCGGGATGCGATTAATGTCGCCCCATATCCGTGCGAACTACACCGCCGTTGAATATTCAAACGATGGTAAGAACTCGCGCAAGGACATTCATTGCATCGCTAGGACAGGGGAGGGGGGGGGGGGAGAGAGCACAAACACACACAAGCCCGTCCGATCAGAGCTTTGGAATGTCGGAAAGGTGCTGCGGTATTAAAGGGGTCGTCCATGCATAATCAGGTGATACGTTCGTGTTGGAAGGACACACGAAGAAAACGAAATCTTTCAAAGAATCTCCAACGGGCCCGTGTTCTACTATCGGTATATCAAATTAATGAACCTGCGGAACTATTTACATGTTAGCTCTCCTGCGTCACGTAATGTCACACACTCCAACGATATGTAAAACGAAGAGAACAAACATTATTTTGAGTAACAATTCAAGCTTGACAGAAGTCAATGAAGCACATATTTGATAAAAGTCTCTGCACAATATGCTAGCCTAGTATTTTTCCTTCTGTGACTACAAGACGCCTAGAAGTATGCAAATTTGTTACTGAAGTATATTATTAATCAAGAAGAAATGCTTTAGTATTGATGTAGTAATGATATATTAATCGAGGCGATAGTGGGATCGTGAATTAAAAATACTACCAACCCCATCTTCCTGTACGGAGGACTGACTAGGAGGGAGCAAGGAATAGAAGGATTAATTACAACAAATATCCAAGCTACAAAATCAATATAATACGCATCTAACGAGCAACGTGGAAGTAACCCGTTCCTTGGGTCACCACCCTACTTCTCACATTCGGTTCCAACTAACAAAAAATCAACACCTAACCCCGCACACCTTAAACAACCACAAAACCCACCATCCGTAAGCTAATGCGAAATTAATGAACTCCTAAACAGCAATGTGCATAATTTATGCTCCACCAGCTCCACCAGTGGCAGTGGTGTTTGGAACGCCCGAGCGAAGCGATTCAAATAAACCGTCCAATGAATCGATGCAGCAGAAAATGAACTCATCATTCACCAGAAAGATTGTTGCAGTTGTGGTAAATAATTCAATTAGTCTGTCCCAAAGCCGACAGCTCGTTTGCAGCGGTTCAGAACATTACCCAAGAGCTGTGGGAGTGGAAAAAAAGCCCCTCAATAAAGACACAGTGCACATCAAATCCTGGTAAATCCTAATAATACCATCATTAGCGGGAAAGCGCTGGTTTGATAGACTGGCAAACTGGGACGCGAATACGTTAATGCAGCCGTCCCGCCCTTTGCAAATGGGTACATTTTTCCCATACAATCAATATATGGCAACATTACTCTCCAGCTTGTTGCGCCGTACAACGTTTGCCAGGACGTCATTTTATGCATTTAATTACCGGAGGCCGCTCTTCATCGCACCGGGCACTCTTTCTCCCTGTAATGTAATGTCCATTTTCACTTCATGCACACGTTATCTACATTGAATTGAACAGGATCCCACGGCTCGCTTCCACCATTCCATATCCCGTTAATCCCGCCACCAGTGCCCACTGCATTCAGACATTATTTATTTGCATAATTATGCTTTTAATTATATTAAAGTATAAATTACATTGTATAGCTATCGCGCACCACCACCGTTGGCCCGATGGTGGCAGCTCAACATTTTACGATCCCCACACGCAACAAGCTGTACAATAACCCATCGAAACCGTCTCGAAGGGAAGTTTGTGCTGGCAGGGTGAAGGAAGCCAAGAGGTTTTGGCAACGAAGGTGAGGTGAAATTTAACACTTGTTGTCGCGAAACCATAGTTTGGTGGTTTTGGCTGTTACGAGGCTGATGTAAGGCACGTGCGGGGAGAAATGATGTAATTAATAGTCCTCTGTTGATTTAATTCGCATTTTAAGCAGCTAATTAAACTGTCAGTGAAAGCTTTCATTTCGTGAGCGCTAGAAGATCTATGGCCTTTTCTTGTGGCATTGGATCAATGGCAGCGATTATGAGGAATGGAGATTAGCTTTTTATTTATCTTTACATGTTGAATTGTGAACTTGAGACTCAGCTTGGTCCTAGACTATTTAGCCAATTCATCATTAATTCAAATCTACTTGGTTTTTTTTACTGCTATTTCTATTAAGAACATATCGTTGAGTTACTCGTCAAATTAATCACATCAAACTGTGGCTGTGAAATCTATCATAATAGATGTTCCTAGCCGAGGTAGTTTCAACCCTAAAAAGAATTGATCTCAAAGCTTGTGTTGCTGTGAACAATGCGCTCCACAGACCATCTTTCTAAGTCCTTACAGAGACAGTGTAGTATTAAGAATACCCTTCAAGGATAGGAAAATGAAAAGTATTATACTAATGTTAAGGCTCTCACCATACCCAGAGCCAAATAGATTTAAATACTTTTGCGAAAGAAATTTACGTGAAAGTGACAAATATATAGAAAACGATCATCGCTTATTGCCGCTTAATTCACGCTTCCAAAAATATATAAAACTCTTCTCATGACGTACAGCAACATAAGTAGTACGTGAAGCGTACCTCCACCAATTCCCCACACAGAAACAATACTAAATAACGTCTTTATTACAAATGAACGTGTACCAACGGGCAGAGCAGCAATTATTTAGCATACCCTGTCCAACGGCTAGCTACGGGTGGGTATTTATGTCATGAAAAATCACAACAATTCCCTTGCTGTCGGTTGAACGTGCCAACCCCCAGGGTGGGAAACGCAATCACGCTCGTATGTACGTGAAATTTTTCAACTTTAATACCATAATTAACTCGTCCCAGCGTTCTATTGACCCCTCAGCACTCGGAACGCACAGCAGTAACCCGGTTTCTGCTTTTGCATTGTCAAATCCATGCTCCCCGTAACATTGGCACCCGCGAAAGGGAAATGTCCACTTACGCGTACTAATAATGCCAATTAATTTCTCCACACGTATAATAGCATTTTTATGACCACCATTAGACGCCCGGCAGTGGCAATGCATGTGGTACCGGGTTGAGGAATAAAAAAAGAAGCCCGATTCCACTGCTCAGCTGGAAGCGTCCTGTTCATTCGTTCGTTTCAGATCGTCTCGTGCTGTGAGCACACTTTATTGTGCTGTTCGTGGCATCGGGGACCCGTTGCTGATCTCTGCTGTACGCACGGCAAACAGCAGTTGGTCTGCAACTGATTCGCAACCGCACGTGAAGGTCACACCGCACCGACAGCGTTCGGTACGCGGTTGAATGATCCAATCGGACGAAGTAAACAACAACTTGTGCAGCTTTAACCGCGTGCATCACGCTGAACTCACGCTTTCCCGGAAGGAGTGGTTCCCCATTTTGGAGGCGCCCATTGCGTGACCTCGGCTCGACTCAAAGCGCACATAACACCGTGAGAAGCGAAAAGTCACGAACGCTTCACACTCTGGCACACTGGTGCTCCTCTAGCTCCTCCGGGAATCCTCCGGATTGCGTGTCCTTATCGTTTGTGTGTGTGTGTGTTAAGTATTGTCCTTGACCACACCGTTGGTTGATGCCACCCGAACGTCATCGGAGCATTCCCGTGGTATTGTTTCGTCCTCCCTTTACGATCACTCTTTCCGAACAAGGGTTGTGCTGGTCATGCTTTAAAATCTGCGCTGTGCTGAAAAGCCGGAAGTACACGGTTACAGGACACGTACCGTAAAGCGGACGCACACTGAATATTGCTTCGTCTCGCTGATCTCCACTGCTCTATGGACAGCCACTAGACTTGCAACCGCCACCTCCTGCTAAGGGCAATTGTTATGCAAATGGCCAAAGACCGTTGGGTTCAGCCGGGATGGCAAAGACTGAACGACCGCGTTATCTAGATGGAAGGGAAAACTTTTACGCCCCGTTTGGGGTGGCATTTCGAAAGCGCTCGGTTGTTGTTGCACCCATGCACCCATGACTGGCGCACGAGAGAGCGAGCGAGCGAACGGCATACCGGAAATGGGAGAAAATTATGGCCTATGTGGTGGCCGGTATGATGGCCTTTACCGCACGAAACCATGCTGACAAATTGACGAATTGAGGTCAGTTTTACTGCAGCGCAAAGTTTACCATCGAACTGGCCGCCGCTCGGTTTCGCTTGATCCGACTGGCAAAACGTGGTTTAAGCATCGTATGTAAACGATACAGTGTTGCAAAATTACACAAAATAGGATCAACTTATAGGATCAGATTTGGAGGTGCACGAAATGATGGAATAAAATGATGGTGGTTATGTAAATGGCGTCCTAAAATGATTGTATATTGTGATGCAAATGAGCTTAAATGTAACCTTTGCGAAAAGAACATATTTATAATTCGCCCTTCTTTTATAGTATTTCAGATCAAATAATTTGAGTAGATGATTTTCCAATTTTGCCTCACACATAGTAATAAACTGTGGTGCAACCCATTGTCCATTTTATCAAACCTTTCATAACGGTCTTACTTGAAGATATCTTTACTGAAGATATCACGCAAGGTTTTCAAAGACCAAAAACTACTCTTTCTAGTCGGGTACTGCCCGAAACCAGAACGCGCCAAACATTTATTCTGACAATGTTTCCCATTTCTACCACCACAAAATCAATGCATAATTGGAAAACTTTTAAATCAGCTATTTATACGACGCTGATACGCTTTTTGGACGCGCTACACATTCCAGTGCAACTCTCGGTGGAGTTATAAATTTAGCATCATGTCCACGAGGCCCCACAAGGTTGCTTCGGAGCAAAACGATGAGCCCGAACTTTCCCGAAGCCGGATTCAGGGAGGGAAACGAGGGTGATATTTTGCAAATCAACCTTCAAAACCAACCCATAACGAGCTCAAATCAACTCACCCTGCTATATCGACACAACTGTAACTGATTGGTTGGGCAGTACCGAAGCACTCTCTCCCCCCCAAAAACCTTGGGATAGAAAATCGTCTGCCACAAGAGTGAAGCAAATACGATTAATTATTGAAACTTTAAAACTCATTACAATCGATTTTCTCATGGCCGAGTTCTTCTGCCCGGCGTTTTCTGTTGAGGGTTTGGAGAATTGAGGAAACAATTTGAATTTGAGCTCCGAACTTGTGGAAGAAGCCGAAACGATAAGCTGCCACCCCCGAACTCCTTCCGAAGCCCGATTCCCCACTCGACCTCTTGGCCCGCATGACGCAACAGACATCATTTTGGCTTTGTCCTAGATTATCCTTGTCCACTTTGACCATCATCGGCCGGGTTGCTATTAGATCTGAAACAATGGTACCCGCACTCGTCAAACCGGACATCTAGTCTTCGCTCCTTCCCTACTTCCGGAGCCCTACAGCTTACCGGTTTTCTGGCCGATAATTCGGTACAAGCCTTGTCCTGCTGGCCAAACGGTTGGCATCGATAATCGAGTACCGAACACTCGCTCGTCTCCGCACGAGACTATCACGCTCGTACCAAGACGCAAGCGGTCAGTCCGGGTTTGAGTATCGACGAGACATAAAGCTATCGCTTCATCACAAGCTTTTGTTCCGTGTCCCGGTTTTGATGTCGTGTGGTCTGTGAACCAGTGAACCACCACCCGCCAGTGTGCAACCTGTGCAAACCCCTTTCTCGGTACGACAAATTCCACGTGAATGGTACTGCCGCCGGCATCACAAGCGTTCCTTAACTTCTTTCGGACGGAGCAGCGCGTCAAGGTAATACCGTATACTAAAGTGCGTGAATGGGTGGGTCCTATGAAGTGCGAGTTCCGGTGTGGTTTGCATCGTCCTACCAGTTACGCAATCTACTACAGATTGGTGAAGTTATCGTGCGTGATAAAGGGGAGAAAGTGGTAGAATTAATGTTCCATTTACTCTCTTTTGGATTAGTGCACAGTGAGGGTATTTTTGCTGCTTTCATTGTTTTGCTTGCGAAACTATTAGACGGAACTTGAGATACATTAGCACGGCAATTAGTTCCTGAGGGTGATGTCGGGAAGAGCTTTTAAGTTTTTTCGAGAGATACAGATAACTTCTGTGTGTAACAAAATATGATAAATTTGCTTTTAAAGATTGTTTAAAGAATGAGAATTGTTTGTGCTCCACGAAAGCTATAAAGTGGTTACATTTAATCTGTATTTAGAATGCAAATGATCATATATTATTTTCAATTAAAACTTATAGTTGAAATTTGATTCTGTAGTATATTTATCAACAATTTAGAACACATATTACTTTTACATAGAACAGATTTTTTGGAATAAATTCTAAGGCATCGTTATTCAATGCCACAAATTCAAATCACACAAGCAGATTGCATACTTTTAGGCGCGCTCTTCTAACCTTCAGGATGCACCCAGGAGAAACGGTTTTAATTAAACTTCTACATTTTGAAGAACATCAAATATATTTCCTCCTACTGCTTACAAACAACCACACATCCATATGCTGTCAATGCATGGATTAAGGCAAACTAATTCAATAATCGATCGTCCTCTCTTATCCCGGCGTTATATTCCGCGTCGGTTAAGCCGCAGTGATCCCTGCCTCGTGCCACATAATAGTCCTCAAAGCTTTCCAACGGCACAGTGACGTGCAACAATACCATTTCCCGTGCCCGGACGACATATCGAGAACGGATAAAAACTGGTATCAACGGAAAACAGAAAATTGAAATGAAAAAAAGCCACGCCACACTATCAGCCGGATGCAGCGAAAAACAAACAAGATAAATTATTCATAAATGAAATAGACAAACTTGCGACTGATCAACTGTGCACCGTTGTGGGTTGGTGCGTTCCCGTACGCCACAGAACAGAACAAAACCAACAACAAAAAAAACAATACCAAAAAAAACCTCAACTCTCCCCAGTATAGAGCACCGATTGCTAGTGCCTTTTGGTCTCCAATCTTCCAATGAACTCCTCCGTGACTTGCAGGACTACTTGCTTTTATGCTGATATACATGTTTCTTTTTTCGCCTCTCCTGCAACCCCTGTGACTGCTCTAGCAATTCAAATGAACTAACAGGCAAACATCGAAAGGGATTTGTTTGTGTGGACGGTGGTCGCCATCGGAACCTATCGCAGTTCCCGGCTCTCGTTGCCTAATTTATCGACGACGTGTCGAGTCCTGTCGACGCTCGCAAAGGGCGCGTTGCGGTTGACAAGAAAGTAAGGAGGGGGAGAGAGAGAGAGAGCCAGAGGCGAGAGGAAAAAATGTGATCCGCAAACAAAACATTTCGTCCGTCTTCGACCTGTCATTCAGATGACTGGTCAGTTCGTGTTCCAATTTCCTTTCGGCTTTCGAAAAGTCAAGGAAGGAGCGGCCGACCGAACTGAACGGCTGCACAAACGGTAGAGAAAGGCAACTCCGGCCCCCGGGCGGATATTTAGTCTATGAAGGTACGAAAAAAATATGAGCTCTGTGAAGAATTCATAAGCCAAGCAGTCGGCGCGGCAGCGAGGAAACATTGTTTGTTTTCGAGAATCGCTTTTTTTTTTTTGCTGCGGTTTTGGGACAGTTGCTATGCATGGAAAAAATGTGTACGTTTCAAGGTCAGCAAAAAAAAGGCTTACGGAGCTAGGACGATACAATAAAAGGACGGAATTTCCCTTGCAATATCCATGGTTGGCTTAAATCCATGATCGATGTTTTGGTCTTAAGAAATTAGCTCTTTTTTGCAACTTTTCGATTCTGTCATCATCAAGAATGTAAAATTTTTTGAGCATTTTTGTTGTTGAACGGTTATCTTTTAAGCAAGAACCACTTTTTCAGTACATAGTTTTCACAATATTTTACTTTTTAATCAATTTAAGGTTCATTTACTGATTCTTATACAGTAATTAACACTGCAACACTGTGTTGGGTTGTGTTACGCACTGATTGGGTCGTAATCGTGCCAGTCAAAAATCGAGCGACATCTACCTCGTTGATCGCGTCGCTGTCCTTTTGGGCAATAGTGTGGAGGCTATTGAAAGGATAGATTGATCCACAATCATTCAATCAACGTACTGTATGCGTGCAACTTACCGGCAGCAACACTATCATGCACTCATGTACCACAAAAATCGTTAACAAACTAAACAGAACAAGTAAAACGTACTTCATTGCGGTTGCACTACAGTACCGGTGCTCTTCGATCTTAACTCGAGCAACGCTTGAGAGCGATTAAATACGATCAGTTAAGCAAACGGGGTTCAATAAGTAACCATGAGAGCAAATGACCACCACGGGTAGAGCTCTTATCAACGGAACTTAGCACAGAGATAGACACCATTGCTTTTGTTTCATCGATTCTCGGTATGAAAATATTTCTCTGCCTCACTATAGCTCATCAGCTTGCACACAGTTTCCTTTGAAAAATGCCTTCGTAAAGCGCGTGCGAATGAATTGAAATTTAGTTTGCACAATGCCCGTTAGTTGCATTCTGAATATGAACGAATGCTGTCACAACAGACTGGCAAGCCGTGCCGGGGTTAAATTTTACTTTGCCAACGCAGCACATGGCACAGTATGCATGCTGCTACAGTAACGCATTCTCGCCACGATTCGATGACCACGGGTAATTTAACTGACAATTTAAAATTGCGAACGTAAATCACCGGAGCGGCATCGTACACTACCGCACAGTGAAACTTTTACCCTGTTTTGCTTTCTTGATTCATGGATGGTCGCGAGCTGGCTTTTCACTGGGAGTTTGGGGAAAAGTGCGCTGTAATCAATTTTGGGCTAACTTGCACTACCGAACCAGATTATCGGTGTAGTTCTCTTTGCGTATGAATTACTTTTTTGGTGGGTATTGCATGTTGTCAATGGTAAATTGTTTTGCCTGTAGAGATAACATCACATCTGTTGTGAAAATATAAATTAAATTAAGGATAAAACTAAGTCAAGGAAAGCCAGAAATTACTCTCGATCTTTGCTGAGCAAAGGAAGAAGAATTTATCAGATTTTTTAAATATAATTCAACACAGTTCTCTATACGTAACGAACTGTCAATATGCAACGTCTAGCTATGGTTTAAATATGAAGGATTTATTACTTTGCAATAACTCAAAGTAATATAACAAACCTACTTACTTACTACTAGTTTATAATTTCCCGCTTAGTGAACAACATCATCTCATTGTAGGCCGCATAAAAAGACTTTACCGAGCTGGTTTGTCTGTACCCACATAATGGCTTGATCACTCTCGACCTTCCTTCCGAGATCGTATTTTTTAATAGATAAAAAAGCCGGTCGGTCTTCCACACGGCAGTACCGGACTTTAAATCCTATGCGGACCCCATAGTGACGACTGACTATCCAACTACGTGGTATTTGGTGTAGGTATTTGATGCCCATTGTGACCAAATCAAGTCTTGAAACCAAGAAGAAATGTCAGGCGGGTCCGCTGGCACGGGTGACAGCAGGTCCGTGATCGAAATTGCAGTCGGATTGTTCCCTCGTAGTAAGGATTGACCAACCAACTACATGGCATCAATAAGCCTAGTAAGCTAAGCAATAGCTAAGAAGAAGACTCTTGATGTTCCATACAATTCCAGCTTTATTGGACGCTACAGTTTGTAGAATTTCTCAATCTGTAGTATGTCTCTTTGAAAGTATGTAATTTGTTAGATAACTGCATAAAGCATCGATCACCTACCTGTACGACATTAGTATCATAGTACAAACGGTACAAAGCATTTTCAGAAAAATGTACTGTTAAGAACTCTTCTATAAAGTTTATGAATAGCAATCTCAACAAATAAAATTATATATTCTTTTCATTTTTAAAATAGCACACTATACTTCGATTAGCATGCTTTTCGTTCAAATATATGTACTAAAAGAGGGTAAACTAACGAGCGTAGCAAAGTATCTTCCATTTCCAACGCCCAACCACGTTACTCACCGTTAAATGCAGGAAACATAAAAAGCACTCCTGTTCGGGCTTACCTTCCCAAGCAAACCCGACACCATTAGCGAACGCTAATTTTCCTACCAAGAGTCTATAATTTTAAAAGATAACCTTCTACTCGCCGTACACCCCGATAACCGATCCTTGTTTTGCGCTGCTAAAAGGAAGAAAAAAAAGCTCAACCAGCCCGCTGCAAGCGTATTAAAACATTACGATCAACGAACCGTGCCGCGAAGCGCACGGAACGCTTCCGCGCGTGTGATACATTTATGTTTTCTTTCGCTGCACTGCACAACATCTTGCCTTCGAGCTGCCGTCAGCATTGAATCGCACCGCCGCCGCGAAATGGCCAGCTTGCAAGCAAAAAGCACCATTATTTCTCGATTACGTTTCATTGACAACCGAGCGATGGCATCGGTTCCGTTGTAAGTCGCGTCGCAAACGAGGTTTGCCGGTGGTTGCGGATGGAGCGAGAAGTACACAACATATTATGCTCCCCGGGTGTCCCCTCCAGCGTTGCCGGCCATCCCACCTTTAGACGGCAGTTTGATGTCATGTTTCCTTTAATGTTATGGCCCCACAAAAACATCGAACGAACAAGGGCGCGCGTGTTTGTGTGTGCACGTGTAGGCAAAGCGATGGCGGATGGGTTTTGGCCCTGGTAGAGTTCCCATCCTTGTCATGAGCGCATTATGTGCAAGAGAAGCTTCTCCGCCCAGCAGTCGATGCCGGTCGCGACCGTATGTTTTACCGCGCTACGACACCCAAACAAACCAACGTTTTGGGGATAGGAAACACACTGGAAGGAAGATACGAAAGGACCACAGCAAGTTGAGAAGCTTTACGACAACACTCCACCATTGTTGCAAGGAGGAGATAAGTTAAGAAAATGGTATCTTTATCGCTCGAACTGACTCAAAAAAAAAACAAGCGTAACGGTGTTGCTTCCTGTCGCTTTCGTATAAGCGAAACAACCGGTACTGTGCTCACGTAACGCATAACGCTAACGTGTGCCCTCTATCGAACGAACTACTGGAGAATGGTTAAGACACGAGAAAAAAAAGCGATTTTCATGGCGCAAAATCAGTCCACCAAGCTTTAATGTTTCCCGCGTGGCAGTTGTGCAGTCGTGTAGTTTTATGAGACATCTACTTTGACGACTCCACGGTTGGTATTTCATATCATCTTTACCCACCACGACAGGTTCGAATCCCAACAGTCGCGTACTGTTCAGCCTGCACAGCTGATGCTTCCCGATGGAAGTACGTTTCTTCTGCCACAGCTAAACACATCCTGTCTGATCTGTGCTTATTTTTATCGCAGTCACGGCAGTCCCATTTTCGATTCCGATACGCTGCTACAGCGAGGGGTTATGCGTGGCAGAACATCCGATTCACACCACCGTCACTACCATCACCACCCCGGGGGACGCACGTAATTGCGTAAATCGATTAGGATTACTGCCACTTGGCTGCCGAGAGTACCGACCCCAACGGCACCACCAACGACCGTGTGATCGAAGTGATTGATTGATTTATAGCTCTGTCGCACTGGCTTATCTGCCGGTTTGTCTTTCACCGAAGTGTCCTGATGATATGTTTTACGAACGTTTCTCCATCCTCCACCCCGGGGGGGCTGGCAAAGAAGGATTCTATTACTTGCTGCAGCATGGGCGCCGGGGGTATGCTTTATCTGCCATCTCCTGGGAAAGTCAAATAAGTTGCGTGTTCGGCAAGATGGTGATGGTTGTTGGGTTGCGATAATTGATACAAAACCCATTCAATTGGACACAATACCGATGAGGATACAAATCGTCGCTCTGGTTCAACCGATTCAGATTGCCCGTGACAAATGGATAGCATTTATCTGAGGCCCTAGTTAAAGGTGTAGAAGACGGGCGCTTTGGTTTAAAGGTGTTTTGAGGTTCTTAAAACAGGCCAAACTAGGCCAAACGATAGTTTTGCAGCCTTCATGCTCTGATTTCGACTTTAAATTAAATCATATATCAAAAGGAGCGTTTAAAAATTATACAAACCTATCTCAATTAGGTGCACAACTTGGTGCACAACGGACTTTTTAATGGATGTTTTATTTTATTGAACACACGGCAAGACCGGAGTTCAGATCCCATCCGGACCATCCCCTCATAGTGAGGACTGACTATCCAACTATGTGGTATCGGAGAGTCTAGTAAAAGCCATTCGATGGTCGACGTGACGCTGGCGTGAAGGTCGTTAAACCAAGAAGAAGAAGCAAACTTCTCGAGCTTGTAGTGCTAAAGAAATAGAAAAAGAGTATACGTATCCATCAGCTTTACAAGATGAGATCGAAAGATAATATGCTTTGAGAGGGTAACATTTTTTACGGCTTAGCAAGTGGCATGCCTTGAACCTGTGACGGATTCCATTTCCTATGGGCGGAGGTGGCGGCCGCCAGGAGCTTCGCCTACCAGCGGGAGCCTCGCCGTTCAGGGGGCCTAACAGGTCGGCGAACATCCTGTGGATGGGAATCATGGTGTTGGGGACCAATATCCATTCCGCCATAAGGCCTCCAAATACCTGAACCTGAGTAGGGCTTTTAGTAGGGCATTGCATAGCTGTTTGATTGAAAAAATCCTTCTGAAAAATGACAATTACTAAGCAAGACAATGCATTGTTGGTGCAATAATGAAATGATTTTTTCAACTTGGCCTTATAGATTCTACTGCTTGATTTAAGATGCATTGAATTCATGAAAATTGAACGCCAATTTTTATTCAATTGATTTCAAAACGGTCGTTATCTAATTGCAGACATTATACACACAATACGTATTTAAAATTGCAGGGTAATTTTCGGGACAAAGGGACGATAACTTTACAATTTTTAATAGCCATTTCCGAAATGATTTCTTATAGAGCTACACAGCTGTACTAACAATTTAATTCAATCTCAATAGCTCGTGATACGCAACGCTGGCTTAATTCCGCCAAAATGCATAGCAAAATCATGAGAAGATTAATATCCATTTAATTAACATTGCTCTTAATATTTAATGCTTTTTAAGCTCCAATGAAACGAAATATACATTCAACTTTTTAACGTTTTTCCACGTATTAAACGTGGAAAATCAAACCCATTTAGCTTGGGTGCCCTCAGCTGCAGGCTTAGAAACAGATTGCACCGAACAATCGGTACCATTTTAATGAGATTCTCGATTTATTACTCACCCACCATTTTTACCAACCTTTTTCTCCCCAAACTCGATCACGACCGGCCTACCACCACCAGCAAATCATCCGCAACAAATCACATTTATCGCTTCCACCCATCAACTGTACCGCACCAAAACGTCGTGCAAACCGACAATGACAATCACAAAGTGGCAAATGCAATGAAATTTCAATGCAATACCATCACACAACACGGAGCCGAGAGAGAGGAAAAAAAAGAGCAGAACTGGAACTGAAAAACAAACACAATCCTTTCATTTTGCATAATACCCCAATTCTGTGGGCACCACGAAAACTGCATCAAACCCGTAGCAAATAGGCACAAATTAGAAAACTCTTCCTTCCCCAGCGGAATCGCTTAAAGCAGGCACCCCTCGTCAACAGCGGGTGGCACCTACACGCTGGGGACCGGGAAGGTTTGGCAGCAAAGTGGACGCTTGGGGTCGGCAATAACCGAATGCATCATCACATTATTTGGCCAGCACGGCAATTATTTATTCTATTTCAATTGCGCCCGGTCACGGCCTCGGGTGTTTCGTGCACTTCCCATTCGCTCACCGCTCAGGCCCCAAAATGGCCTTCGTACATGGCCGGAAACCGTTCTGGCGTGTGAATGTTTATCGTGTTTCGTTTCATTTTTGCCCTTGCCCTTGCCTGGCCGGTTAGCTCTAGCGAGCCCTGTCAAAGAGCGGTGCAGCAAACGAGCTCCATTTAATTCCCACCGAGGTTCTAGTCGATGTTGTTCTTTTATTTTTTTATTCCTAGTCTTTCATCCTGTGGTCGATGTGTGAGAGCTGTTTGCCCGATAAGCGAGCAGCACAACCATCCGGTGCTGTGATATGGGAGGCGGGACAGGGCATGTGAAAGGATGAGCCAGCTGTCACTGGTCGCGTCACGTTTTGTAGGCGTTTGCTGTGGTTTTCCGGCTTCATAAAATGTAAAATATCTTCCACACCCGCGCCCCGGCGTAGCGTTTCTCCCTTCTCGATCGAGCGTGTGGTAGAAATAAGCATGTTTGATACAAATTGTTCTATTTTATTTTTTCCCATTCGACAGCATTTTGTGCAGATATTGGCGCGTTTATGAAGCACACACAATCCAAACCAAATAATTCCCGAACCGGATGTGCCGTGCGGTTGTAATCGTGCACCCAAGGCAAAGATAGCTAGAATTTTCCAGTAAAGTGAGCGATAATGCAACCACTTCCTGGTGTTGCAATATGATCTATCGTTTGTACCAGTGATAATAGGCACACCTAGTTCGGCCAGTTTTGCCTTTTCTACTCAGACAGACGGATTCAATCACTGTCCTGCTGCCTGTCTCTTTTTATTATTGGAAATTGTTTTGCCACGGTGTAATGGTGAGCATTATTTATTGATAGAAAAGCAGCTATCTTTGAGGAAAGGAAAATAGATTCATAGTGGATTGTATGCTGAGAACAAACATCCAAATGTACAATATTTTTTACCCACAAAATATTGTTTTAAAGCAAACCAACAATGAGATGTAGAAACTCATAACTGGAAGCTGTTACAGAACCTTCTACTAAGTCATGCCGGCCACCTAATATCTTAATTTATTTAAATCACTCTGCCAGAAGATCTCGTTAGATGGTCCGTTGGTGAGACGCCACTCTTCACACGGCCGAACCGAGGTTAAAATCCCATCCAGACCGTCCCCCCGTAGTGAGGACTGACTGGATAGTCGTATCAATAAGTCTAGTAAGCCTCTCTGTCCTTGTTACAGACAACAGAACAAATGGGAATCAATGCCCAATCGCCTCGTTTAATTTGTGCATTGAACCAAAACTATCTGAACCAAGACTATCTTTAGATGGCATTGAAAATAGAATTACTTCAGATTAATACATTCTATTGAAAAAAATTACCACGGCTCAATGACAGGTCCTTAGTTAATTTATTGAGAAATTAAATAATCAACGTTCCCTTTTCAACCTATTCTGAGCTGAAACTTCAACTTCGAATCAATGATTGAATAAGGACCTTCGATAGGTTTTGTGTTAAAAAATCTACGTGCTCAAAGGCGTATTTTTCTCAATTGGCAACTATGCTTAAGACGGCACGTTATGTATAGCAATGTCCATCTTTTTCATGATGTTTTTTCACATTATAGATGAATGTTTAAAACATTCCAAGGATAAAGTCTAGCCAGTAGTGGATCGAGCTGTCAAGAGGCTCCAGATGTTATATATATCGAGACCCATTAAAATCGTAAGTGTTGACCAGAGGGAGAGAGGATTACTTAGTGTTATTCCGCCACTGAGACTAGCCTCCACCATTAAGGTCCCGATTTTTCTCATTAGATTTGCGTACATTTAACAAATCGTAAAGCATTATTGTTCCCTTTTCGGTTTTATAATCATTATACAAAAATGAAAAGATGTTGGAGAACTACAAGTAGTTGACTTTTTTGGCAATACTTGTTCCAAAACACGCTGTTAAATTTGGTCTGTACTTACTAAGAAACAAAACTATCAAATGAATGTTACTTCATGTCAGTCCTAACAGTTCCTAAACGTCTCTCCTAATAGTGTAATCTGGCGACAAAGTGTCAATTTCTGAAGTAAATGGATTTAGTTCAATATATAGAAATGAAGTCAGCTTAAAAGATCAATAAAACTATGTCCTATTCTGTTATTATCATACACAAAAATTACACAAACGATCACGCATTTGGGTAAACTTAAAACATATCTCGTTTACTATTATTATAAAATAATCTTTCGTATCCTTGCCCACCTAATTGAGTTATGTTAATTTAACAGAACAACACCAATCCACACTGTGCTCTTTTCTCGCCATAGCGTTTATCTAAGATCCAGATAATCGTTTCCCCGAATAATCTATTCCTTATCAAAACGATCTCTTTCCACTTGCCTTGCACGTTTGCTGTTGAAACTTACGCCGTAAACTAATTAATATATCATTCTACCCAGAGCCTCTGGCACCGCGCACCACTTGCTCGGAAAGTCGTGCACCAGTACCGTAATTTCGTACTAACAATAACAACGTAAATTTTCTTAAAAAGAAGAAACCTCGCTCATGAACCGTGAAGCAGCGAAGAACCTGCTAGCGTAAGCAACTGTCCCAAGATTGGGGGGGACCGCCCGAACTAAAGAGGATGTGGAATGGATTTAGCTTTTATCGCTCGCCATCGCTTCATGTTCGCCGGTGTCAGTTCCGCTAGTTCCTTAACGGTTTCGGTCTTCGCCATCCCGCACACCCGAACCGAACCGTACCACACTACTGCCTTTTCGCGAACGCAAACAACCCTGTTGCAGGGCCGGACGTGCTTTACCACGGTCCCAAAGTAGACGGGCATCGTTCCGCCCGAACGAAACCTTTGGCAGTTTTATCTCGGCAGTGGTTTTTATTTACCCTGACCTGGGGCTTCCCCCGGTTCTTCCAGCGGTCGGCTACTACTACTTGTTGCCGGCCGAATTCAGTCGTCCTCACGATTTACTGCACACCGGGAGCTTCAGGACTCCAAGGCCTGTGGTTGTGTGCGTCCGGTTGCATTAGGGCCCGTGGCCGTGTGACACGAGAAAGCACATAAAACCACACGGCCATAGGCTGGCACGCTTTCTGGCACAGTCGTGGCCGTGGCCGCACTTGTTGCCGTTGTGCCAAAGACAGCTTGGCCCTTTTGTTTGCGGTACAAGTGTGGTACATTGCCGATCGGTTAGGCGGCACACGGCTAAACACTGGGCAGCAAAAACTGGACCCCCGTTCGAGGCGAGTGAAACCGTCAAACGCTGGCGGCCACTGGGAAACGGCCGGAAAAACGACCGGAAACAATAACACCGCCTGTTTGACTACGTACGGCAGCTTTCGCTTTCGAAGGGTAGGGAAATTAATGTACTTTTTCATCGAAAGAAACTGTGCCACGGGAAGGATGTAGATGAGTTTCCGTATTATTTTTTTGAGAAGGGGAAAACAGGGACAGAAGAGAAGGAAATTTATGAAGCTTAAGTGAATACAGAGCACGCAACTCAGACCATGGAATTCATGTCTCAACTGATGAAAGATTGTGTATTAAGCAAAACTACGAGTGATCGCAATTAAGTTAGTTATTATTGTATACAAAAAACCGAACTTTTGGGCTAATTTATCGAAAATTATATTAAAACTAATTGTCTACATATAAAAATAATTGTAAAGCTGGTTGTCAATTGAAATGTAAACCTAGCACAACTCTAATGATAATCAACATAGTTTTAAAAATTGAATTATTTGGATCTGTTGAATATATTTTTCAAGTTGCTTGAATTTTCCTCCCAAATGTAACAGTCACATCCACTCAAACAATCCATCCCAGCCCTAGCGGGTCAACAACCTTACATTATCGAGCGTAATATCTACATTAAATTACTTGCCCAGTATTTATAGTTCTCACTCTTGGTCTCCAAAATCGCGTCCCGTTGCGTCCGAAATGTGTAAGCCATTCACAATTGTCAGCCAAAAGTAATCAGCCGCACCACCGTTCCAATCGTCACCGTTCCTAATCATGCCATCGTACCAAAAATCATTTCCATTTCTACGTACACACCCCCAACCGGTATGGCCGGGAAGCTAGCACGGCCACAGTGACAGAAAGCAACCATTTGCCCCAAAGAGTCTCCGGTCTTCACACTCATCGGTGCGAGTGTAAAGCAACACAGAACACAAATGACATTTGCCTGCCTGACAGCCCCGACAAAACCCCGTCGTCCAACATGGGGCCACTTCGCTGACCATTATTTAATTCCAGAAGCCGGGTTAGCGGACGATCCCGATACGTGAATTCGGTGGTGACCGACCGGTCTCGTCGGCGAATGCTGCTCGCAAACGGTTGACCCCGGCTCCCAGGCTGGCAAACGAAATATGCATAATTTTAGCTGACGTTTACGTTTATCGTCATTATTACAAACGATTACGGTTATTAGCGTACGCCTTCGCTTGCAAAAGTGGCACCAAGGCACCAGATACTGTCGCATTCCCGATTCTCGCCAGTCGCATACCAGACGGAACCAAGGTCTGGAGCGCTTGTGTAATAATCCAACAGCATCTCCCATTATCTCTTGCCCAGTCCTGACAGAAGGGACAGTACGTGGTTCGGTCTCATATATGCGATCACTCTGTTGGCAAGGATGTGTTTCCGCGAGTCCTAACAACCAATTTCTAACCTCCGGAGAGCACATGATGATGATGATGTGTACACACACGTACTTTCGCCGGACTCCCGGCACATCAGTACATTTTGCACATCGGTACCGTGGACGCGGTGTTTGTGTGTGCCATGGTTGACACTAGAGATTGGGCCCTTTCCAGCTGAACGCTTTCGGCTTTCGGAGGAGCTAAAGTGATTAGGAAGTAATTAAAATGCATGAACACATTCGTTATTTATGGATGCGAGAGAAGCCATTTCATTGCCACAGCTGGACACAACACAGTCGCTGTACCAGACAAAGCGAACATTGGACATTGATGTGACAAAAAATCAATTGCACACTCGGGCTCTTTCGGTGTGAAGGTAATTAGAAATTTTGGGAAAAATGTGCCACTCATGCGAGTCTCACTACGGACACTGCGAAGCTGTTAGAAGAGGGTCGATAAATGTTAATTACATTACTGGAATAGTTTATTAGTCCCCTTCGGCGATGATGATTTGCTGGCTGACTGATCTGTGCTGACTGTTTCTCCAATGCACCATCAAAGCTTTAATTGAGCTTTAATTCATGGTTTTTTTTAAAGAACTTTATATTGATCATTCAAAACTATGTTCACAAGTACACTCAGAACGCACCGGATAGTAAGCGATATACTTAAACAGATTACCAAAGCACATTTAACTTATTTATCCCCAAACCATCTCCAAGAGGTAAGTAATGGTGTGTAAATCACGCAAAAGCGCTTTGGGGGCACGCACCCGAAAACCCCCGGACACGCAGTAAGCGCGCGTACGATAAATCCGTCAATACGTAAAACTTTGCCCATTAGTTCTTCTGGTCCGTTCTGCACTGGCTGTTGCTCGCAAACATACCATACCTAAACATACCAATTACCGACACAAATCCACCCCAACAACACCACTCCACTAGTCAAAATGGAACAATCCACTGAACCAACAACAACCACAGTACACGCTGGCACTACAGTACGGGCGGGACGAAAGGACGATCAACGAGCGAAGTGGTAGCACAAACGGCACACCGCAACGGGAGTAGGTTTCTTCTGCATCTTAAGCATTGAGCTGCTGTGAATTGCTTTACTAGTTGGATTTTTAATTGGTAGTGTTTGGTAGTGTTCTCACCGCCTGATATGCTTGCCTTAGTATCTTAGTGTATTTGGGAGTTACAGTCTCTACAAAAGGAGTGTACAGATCGAGATCAGATGGAGTACGTTGACATTCAAGCACGATCAATATTATCATTACTGTGTGCTACAATGTATATACTAAGTTACAGTCAGCTGTCAATCAATCTATTTGCTCTCAATCTATGCGCCTTGTTCTGTACAATTACTACTGTTTAAAGTACTTACTTTTAAGTACAACACTCTCCCTACCATTACTGTCTCGCCTGTGTGTGTGTGGGCCTCGCCAAAGCGCACCTACTTCTTTCTGCACACTCTATCTTCCACTATACTGCTGTATCTAGGTAAGCTACTAATATCCCTACTCCCTTTTTGACCCTTACAATCTGACAATTCTACGATCGTACGGAAGGATCACAAGATCTTACTGAAGGATCACAAGAACCGATTCAGTGTACCGTATATTTTACAGCCACCGATGTGTACAAATAATTTGCGAAACAAAATAAATTGATACTAACACGTGTAAAAAGATATGCACTTTTTGCAAAATTTAGTATCGAACCACATACTTGACCTGCTACGAAGACTTGCTACGAATGATAAAGCTTCCTCTATAGGAAGTTTAAAAAAATATATATATGCAAAATGTATCTTTACTTCCTCCTTCAAAACTTCCCGATTCTCTAACCCTCTAAACAATGCGAGCACTGGGCTCCCCAAGGGTGGAACACTACTAATGTGAACTTTTTGTTTTTGTATCTCTGTGTGTACTCTCCAACACGTTTACACCCCGTTTGCCCACCCGATGTAATCCGTGCAGTGTGCCCAAGGTCGTGCAGCATGGCTAGAAAGAGGAAGACGTTGCAGCGTACAGGAAACACCCGCCTCTTGCCATCGACGATGGGTCAAACGGAATCGGGTAAGTACTCGCGTTCTCTCCTGTTCTCTCCGTCAGCTCACTAAATGCATTTAACAAATCTCCCATTACGACTAGATACAAGACTCATCGTTAGGTGGCTCCTCGGACGATGAAGACCTGCTCGGCGTACTCAGAGGACCCAGTTCATTCGCCAATGCCTTCCTATACGTAGGTTTAGGTACCATAGCAATCGGTTTAGTGATAGCATTCGTCGGTACCGGCGAGAAAGGGTTCAAAACGGTTGAACTAAGACTAATCGGGCCATCGTTAATTGGTGCGTACGGGGTCGGGTGAAGCGACACACGACATCATATGACACGTTTGCGTCTGCTTCTTACCAATTGCAGGTCTCGGCTTATTTTGTTGTATATTACGTATCCTGTTTTGTATATGCCCATCCCATTGTATATCATCTAGTCGTAGAGCGCGAGATAAGAAAAACGCCAAGATAGACGCAGATCATAGAACTTCCCTGTTACGAGGCGACAGTAAACGAGTATCGATAGCACGCGGACCTCACATACCGGTAAGGTTCACTGAGCTAAAGCTTTTGTGTTGAAACAGGAATACTAACACGTCATATTTGCCTGCACTTGTAGACTAAACAGCCTCAAATATATCCTAAATCGATCGTGAAAACTAAAACCTACGAAGGTGTGGAGGCACTGAGGCAGATCGCGACGACGTCGCTCTTTCTGCAGAACGAGCAAAAGGTGTCGTCGAACCGGATTGTTCCTATTATCAAAGAACCGGAGAAGCTAGAAGGTAAGACTATTCGACATTATTCCGTACACAATCATATGCTTATAATTTCCCGTCCTTCTGCATTGCAGAACCACCTTTAGAGCTGAGGAAGATTGATCCCCGACGGGATGAGGCTGCGATCGTGAGCATATCGGACGGGGAAGAGGATTCCCATCGAAGACAAGCGGCCGCCCAAGCGTCCGACACGCAGGTGATAGATCTTACCGGCGAAGACCAAGACGAGGAACAATCCCATTCGCCCAGCAGTGGCGCGAGCCACCATCAGCGCAAGGACAGCAAGCTGCGTCGCCAGCGAACCTCCGTTCACCAGCAAAAACCGGCCCGAGAATTGCAGAACTCGGCGTACGGTGCTAGCAATGCGATACCGAGCGAACCTCCGAATCTGCTGATGGAAACGTCCCTCATGATCATCGGCCCAACACCACTGAGCTCACCCACAAAATCGGTGTCCGCTAGCCCACCAACCACTATCCCCGGTGGCACATCTTCACTCACCGTTCCGACCAAATCCGCGAATGGGTCCGCCGTGCAACCAAGCAAACACTCCGCACCCGGCCCAAGCTCTACAGCAGGCAATCTGCTAACGTTGCCACCCGCTGTCAGTTCGGCGGCTGGGACGGGTGGACCAACGGTCAGTTTCGCCGGTAGTACACCGCTACCGGGTCAACTTTCGCCACTGCCATCGACGTCGTACCTTTCCTCGTCGGTTGCCGGTGGTTACCGATCGTCGGCCACTTCCTCGCCGCTGCCCGGTTTCATACCGTCTGTCTCGCCGCACTACCACAGCAACAGCAGCAGCAGCAGTAGTAACTACATCTTTTCGCCACCGCCTTTCACGCAACACGAGCCGATCACGCTAGGAACCAATACGATCACTACGGCGGCCTCCACGCTTATGCACACGCCGTCAGTGAACTCCACCAAAACCGAACCGGAACTAGTGTTAAGTCCAGCGAAGTTAGGACAGTAGATTACAATTCATCCACAATCCAATCTCTCTCCCTCCCATCTAGTACAACTGCAGCGTGTACGTAGCAAACACATCTCCTTTTTCCATGCCTCTGATAGACTTATACACCGCCCCCAGTAGAGGGAAAAAAACCTGCGCGAAATAGCCGTGGCGTGCGGAGTGTCTCTCACAAAAAGAGATCGATCGATCGGCTCTAGGATCGATAGTAATGGGGACACATTAAAAAAAAAAAAAAAGGCCAGAATGCTACTACATGCTACCCCAGCCACGTGGTAACCGGAAACCCGCAAGCAAGCAAGTTACTTTTCCCCACATTGCATTGAGAAGTCTACGCACTCGGTGATGTCTATTGGTTTTCGCGCTTGGACACAGCTTTTGAAGTATTCTTCATACCGGCATGGCTTGTTGCTGTGAAAATCATGATAATTAAAACTATTTAAACAAAACAAGACAGAAAACATGTCCTAGTGTCTAATAGGCTCTACATATCGCCATCGGATTGTGTAAAAATGATTGATATTGACAAAGTATATATATTTTTAACGTGTAAATTGAGCAAAACTTCTCGTGGCAGCCTTCTCACACACGCAACAACAACAAAAGCTGACGACGCTACTGATCGGGGAGGGATCGTGCAGAAAAAAAGCCCCCATATTCCTCCCATTTTCGAACACCAAATCAAGGATAGCATCATTTGAGCGCAATAATGCTTGCCCATTAGAGCATGGGGAGGTTGTGTAAGAATGACAACACAACAGTGTAACGAGATACTTCCATAAAGTGTGAGAACCAACCAACCAACATCCCTGCTTCTGTTCGGTAGGCTTTAGTTAGCAAGCTTTAATCCGTTTGTTGATCGGAGCGGACGTACTATTTCGTTTGCCAGTGTCTTTACCAACTGCTGGTCCGGACTTGATATATCATTTCCATACAAAAATGTTTCTCTTCAAGTCCAACGCAAACCTATCCAAACCATCCCGCCCGGTGTATCAATCCGACAAACACTTCCAGAAAATCGTTAAATGTCTACTAGCGTAATCGATACAGCAGTTACGTAGAGCCCTTGTGCTGGTAAGGCACAACGCCCAATGCCCCTCCCCGCTGGTGCTTTCGGCCTGTACATTTTGTTCCACAGATGATGATAATCTCTAATGTACCCTGTTACGTTCCTTGATGCACACAATAGGAGTTGATTATAAATATATGTGTTGAAAACAAGTTATGAGAAAGATTTTATGAGCGCGATCGTTCGCCTAGCGCGATGTTTGCGACCTATTGCATTGTTAACTAAGTTTAGATCTTTTATTCAAACCCATTCCGGCAGGAAGAATGCATAATCGTTAGAAGAGAGACTACAGAGACGTTAAATGATGTATAGTTTGGTGGATATTGCAGGAGAGATTATGATACGATGAGGGAAAAGATCGGGAAAAGATGATAGAAAAAAAGACAAGCAATGAAACAGTTGAAAGCAAATTCGCACAACACAGTTAGTGGTTCAGCAAAGATGGCTATCGGCAAACAAAGATGGCAGAACATCCAAACAATGTCGCTCTAGTTTGCGGCCTCATCGGTAAGGTCAGTACTATGGAAATCTGTTTTCTTTCTAGATTTCAGCTTTAGATTTCAGTATCGGGTATAGTTTAAAGTTAAATGTTATGGTATAAGCGATTACTTTTAAACTCTGCTTAACAAGTCACACCATCTTGGATTATACCGTAAAGCAAATAAAAATACTAAGTTGAATAACTCATGTACGGTAAGCGGTAGCTTCCAGTGTAACAAGAAATCAAAAAGGGAGGCTCCGGACGACTGTAGAACCTGTGCACGATACAATAGATGTGTTTAACACAGAAAACAGAGATATATTTTCCTAGCTTTAGTTTCTTTCGTTAATGTGCTGGAACACGCGAAAGAAAAGCTGTTAGTACTCCCCTTCCTAGGCCAGTGCTTAAGCAGCATAGTAGCAGCAGAAGAGCAGCGTTCATTGAACGTATGCTAGCAAGATAACAGCAACAGACAGGGTTAGTTATTTGAAGTTATCACATGAAAGGCAAAATCAAATAACTCACCAACAATGTCCATAGTAGATTCCATTTTCGGTTAAAGGTTGGCGCTACAAACAGGGCTACAGGTTCATGTGTACGATCGTTGTGGCCCGGGCTATGTTTAAATTGACTAATAAAACCCCAACAAAAAGACCAAATGTGCGCAACGGTAGTAGAAAACCTAAAACGGCAGGCCAAAGATAACAAACAAAAAATCAAACTATTGCCTAATGTAAACCCAAGAGCATCGCCATCACTGCAACAGTGTGTCCACTCCCTGCACACAGGAGTTGTGCAACAAAATGAAAAACTAATTCAAACCAACGTCTGTACACAAAGTCAGTTGAACGCTTCGGGCAGCAGCGTAAAACTGGTGAGCATAAATTAAAAAAAAATATTGCAACCAGTTGGCGAAACACTAAAACGCTGACTTGTTGCTCACATGGCTCTAAAACATAACCCCCCCCCCCCCCCCCCCCCGCATAAGAATTACAAGTAAAACCCGCAGCATCATAACATGGTCATGCATAGCAAGCTGTAAAACTACTTGTACTACGCGAAGAAACTGAACTGAAATTAATCGATGATCGATGAGTAAACGAACACACAAAAAAGAGAAACAAAACCAAAACACACTGCAAAACAGCAAAAGAATAAACGTGTAGGTTATAAAACAGGCAAAATGAACGATATGCAGCAATCTGAATATGAAAAATAAATGTGAAGAGACAGAGACACTGCGAGCAAGCGAAGAAACGGAGAATGTGAGGGAGATGTTAATAAGAAAACGGTATGCTTTTTTTGGTGTACGCAGCTTCTGCCCAACCATGATGACCATTAGTAGCTGCCAACATGTTTACTAAGCTGAAGATACTGATAAGATGTGGTAAGTTATACGTATTATTTTTTAGTATATGTAACTAACATGAAATCACCAGCATTGAATTCTCATCGTCTACTGGTCACGTCACGTCAATCAATAAAGGACTCCGAGCGCGTTTTTCTATTTCAAAAAGGCAATTTCGCCTTCTTCTAAAATTCAAAGTATATTTCACTAGAAGGTAACAATTACTCCCACATTACCCCTTTAGTTAAGGCGGCTTCACCCTCTCGAGGTAGCTCTTTGCAATCTTCAAGCTATTCGCCGTCAGTGATCGCGTAGCTACCGGGAGGCCTCACCATTCACATGTTGGTGATCAGTAGCCCTCTTCTCTTTAAAAAGAGCTACTTCACACAACACTAACCACATAATTGGGTAGTCAGTCCTCACTATAGAGGAACGGTCCTGATGGAATTTGAACCTCGGGCTTACCGTGTGAAGACAGTACGCGCTGCCACCTCAACAACGGACCGTCCAACCAACGACCGTTTTCTTTCTCCATCATACATTTCTATTTCTAAAAAAAAAAGGATTACAAAGGTTATGCTGGACTCTATTATTTATCCTAATTTTTGGTTTGTCGTTGTTGAGACATGTTTTAACATGCAACATAAGCGAAACACTTCAAGTGTTAAACAGCCATAAAGTTCGACGGTAAATAAAAAATAGCTCTTAAAGAGCTTTTAAGCTGCAATCAGCTATACTCTAAGCTCTTTAACGCACTCTATGAACAACATATGTGTTTCCTGACGCATGAAAACTAAGATTACGCGTCTCACTCTATCAAGAGAGGGTAGTAAATAGAAGAAAAATTGATAAAACTTTTAACATAAAGCATCACTAATCATTTTTTTATATAAAATTGAGAAGGTACTTAAATTGTTACATGGAAAATTCAAGTATCCCACACTCCTTGCAAAATTTTTAAAGCAAAATTATGGCAATTCATGCCTATTGATCAAATTATTGTTTCAGAAATATTGCTTGCATATAAAATTTTTAATTTTATGCTGTATTATTTTTTATAATTCTTTTACCGAAATGATCACTTGCGAAATATTTTACGCTGATGACCGATAACCGATCACAGTGCGCCGTGTTGTCAAAATTAATGTAAACAACGTTTAAAACTGCGCGCTATTTTAAACGGAGAGTAGCGTCTTTTATTTATTGACTTTTAGCGTCCAGTATCTTTTGTATTTATTTTGCCTGTTTTACTAGCTTTAAAAATGACCATGGCCAACGATCAGCCAAGCAGTAGCAGTCGGAAGTCGAGTGCTACAATTCAAACCACCATCCATGCTGCTATGGCGAAGATAAGCAGCAAAGCTAGGAAAAACCCGCTTCTACCCCCAAGACATGGCAAACCGGCAAGCGCATCGGAAGTGCCGAGTACGTCCACCGTATCCACGAACCGTACAGAAGCGTCCGAATCAAAAGTGTTAAAACCTGTCAGTGAATTAACCCCCACAAAGCATCCACGTCAAGAACCGTGCAATACCGGCAACACAGACGAAACCCAACCGTTGGACAATGTGTTCGCACGGGAACTCTTTTTCCGGCACACCAACATCAACCAAGTTGTCGCAAAGAAACTGCCGGCACGAAGTGAACAAACTCGTCAAAAGTATGCGCCACAGCTGTACCGGCTGTACGTCCACGAACCACAGCAACGCATCCGGGAGCATCTACATGAGATACGGTTTGACACACGCTTCCACGAAGGTTTGTTGAGTATGGCGTTGAAGCTGCCGCTCACCAGTGAGCAAGCATGGAATACGTACAAAGAGACGCTTGCCAGTGCTGGGATTCGGCAGCTATGCTTTGTCGATATGACACAAAACAATCTTGTGCTCGAGCATCAGACAAAAGTGATCCGTAAACTGCAGGCCGAGTTTCGAAACTGGTCCGCAAAGCTGAACAAATTGCCGAGCTATCTAACCATGTACCAACGGCAGCGGGAAACGGATGATCGTAAATTTCTATCTTTGCTAAAGCATCATTCCACGCTGAAGGACTGCTGGCCACTTGAACCATCGTACGTGGTGAGAAAACTGCTGCAGGAACGATGGCTTCCGAGCGGAAAGCGCACTCTCTTGATCTGGACCACACTGCGGTTTGATGATGATCATTTGAACCGGAAGTATGAGGTGGGAGAGTATTCGAAATTTCGGTTCAATGTAGAAGTTGATCTGGAAGAATTGATGGATCGAGAAGAAATCGATACGCAAGCGATCGATTTCCGTTCGGTCGTAGAGGATGATGAGCGCTGCGTTACTCCGATAAATGGTACCGACGGCTATCAGTCATCCAGTGGAGAGAGCGTTCTACAGGAAACTGTAGTGATGGAAAATACCGTCATTGGTACGGATTCTGTGCTGGAAGCGCCTCCAGCTGAAAAAGAACCTGCCGTACAAGCGGAAGCTATCCAAGAGACGGAAAGCGTTCCACGGAATCGTCATACCTTTGCTGTACCGGTCAATACTGTAAAAGAGATCATTGAAAACAAACATTCTTCTACGGCAAGAACATCGCAGCGAACCCATAGTACGGGCGGTAACGAAGCTGGCTACTCGCTTGAGTATGTAAAACATTTCACCAACATATACGAATTTATTGTCGACAATTATTGGGAGCTTAACCGGGAGAAAACCTTCTCCCTCACGCTAGAGCAAGTGAACAAAAAGGTGCGTAAGTTTTACCACATATGTAAGGACACATTCGCACGCCAAGAGCTACCGGACCGGATACGGTTGCTTACGGCACAGGAACAACGGGAACAAACGGCCAAGGGTCCTCTAGCGTGGGCAATGGAGCGACTAAAAAACGCGAAAACCGCCCAATTGAAGAATGTACCTGATGTGCAGGAACCAT